>NC_054375.1:142282793-142615293 GCF_017654675.1 Xenopus laevis
TGAACTGAGTTGCGGAACCCCTTTAATACGTTTGATATATAGGCCCACGACTTGAAAAAATGTGGGCAGTACTGATCTAGATTATTCAACTGAATATAACTTAGCAGTAGGTCCAATAACTACTTATTATAAACAAGCAGCAGAACAAGAGCTTTATAGGAGGCTGCATTGCTGTAAAGTATAACTTTTTTTTTCTACTACCAGCTGATGGAGAATTTCTCATGTAAAATACTTGTTTGGATTTTATCGGGAATGACATAATGTCTGAAAGCACTTACCGTAACATTTGCTCCACTTTCTCTATTGATACGCTCCATGTGATACTGAAATTCCAGCCCATGGTCTAAGATACGAGTACCATTGATACGCTGGTAGTAGTGGATCATTTCATGCAGGAGCGTCTGTAGGGGGAGAAACAGCCCCAATATTACTTGTTCAGTCGTCATGTATAGAAAATACATCACATCTTTGGATGGAACTCTATTCACATGCACAAATATATCTATTTCCGTAAGGGAATAAAAGAAAGGGAAACACATTTGAGCAGGTCACATCTGTCTTCATTTTAAATTGTGCATCTCCTCTACTAAACCATTTTGTGGCATCAGGTCAGGAGAAAATGAATGAGAAATGTTGATCTTAAACATCAACTTATTTGTGCCATGGGGCTGCTGTGTCAGCAGGAGAACATTCCCACCATATAATAAAGCACTGCGTATCTTGACAGCGCTATATAAATAAATGATGATGATGATAATATAGGGTTTCTTAACCTGCTGTTTAATAGGACCCAGACTAAATCTGACATTCCACTTTGAGACCCAAAAATAAAGACAGAGTTGGTTCCCTATCTCCTTTTAACTCCTCTTGACTATTGTAGCAGGAGAAGTCTGGAATTTGGCTCAGATACATGATCTAAAGCAACACAGAGTAATGATTGATCAGAGCTAACGGTCACAATTCAATTCTGCAGGTAGAGAAACTGACTGCTGACAGTTACTACAAAAATACACAACAAAAAGACACAACTTACTTCCACTGTATCTTTCCTTGACCGTAAATCAAGGAGTGGCTTGTTCAGTCGAATGCTGCATCTTCTGCTGATAGCCTCATATTTGAAATATCCAGCATTTCTGGAAAAGAAAATCATGCAGATTTGAGAATAAACACTATTTATATGTTACTGTACTTGTCTTGTTCCAATCCCTGCCCTGTACAGCCAGTATGTAGGTGCTTGTTGTGCCCTTGTTAGTAAATTTGCTCTGCAGAAGGCAGATAATGACAGACTAATGCATGGAGCGAATGCATATGAGCATTTAACAGAAAACTAACAGCGCTCCAGCTCTTGCACATACATATCTCTACCTCCTGTGCATCTTACCAGGCTAGGAAAGATGGGGTGTCAAGCTGTATAGTAGTGACAGTGATACAGATTGTCCCCCAAGGTCTATAAACAACAAAGCACATTCGTTTCTGACTTACAAGCTTAACCTGTTACTCCATTTCAGGTCAATTGGAGGCAACTGTCCACGAAAGAACTTCCTATTATATTCATCGAATAGGGCGTGGATATCAGGTTTGGGGTCCAGCACCTCCCAATATGGATCGACAACAGACAGACGTTCAAGATCTGGTTGAGTCACCCCAAGATCCTCATCAGTCTGACAAGCCACAGAAGGATTCTCACGAGTCTTAGAATTGATTGAAGCATTTTCAGAAGGTTTATGAGTCATACAAATATCAGGAGAATGTATTTCCGAAATCTGCTCCGAGGAGCCATTCGGCGATGAAAAAAATACACCCATCTCCCTCAACTTGTGTTGTCTCTACGCCAGTTGCTTCACCAACTGGATAAGGTTAGTTTTTCTTATTGTGATGTCAGATAACGTCACATGACATTCTGTGCATGCTGGAGGTGCCTCATTGTGATGTCATACACCTGCTCACTCCAGCAACCTGTAGCTCTTAAACGGAAAAATTTCACTTTTAAAGGTCTATTTATTGATGCAGCTATAATGGGCAAATAATTACCATACTATACCTTGGTGTTACATACACCTGTGGATGTAAATGTCGCACTACTTTGCAACTTCTGCCATTGCACAAGCATTTTGAGAAATCCCTGCATTAAATGAAAAGATTTGGAAAATGGCACTGTGTTTTAAAACCTTGTTGTCTTTTAGCAAATGATTAGCGATTTTTAACGTCAAATATTACTGGAACATTATTTTTTTTATGTTTTTTTTCCAACCCTCAATTTGAAATATTTCTCCCATCAGTAGGTTCATGGGCCTGACCAATCAGACGCTAGCATTTGAAGCTATTTTTTCTTTTCTATTTTGGTAACAGGTGTATGTTGACTGTAAGAGATGAAGCACAAAATGATTTGCCAATATTAAGACTTACATGTAAT
Organism: Xenopus laevis; assembly: GCF_017654675.1. Classification (NCBI taxonomy): domain Eukaryota; kingdom Metazoa; phylum Chordata; class Amphibia; order Anura; family Pipidae; genus Xenopus; species Xenopus laevis. The sequence goes on from NC_054375.1 coordinate 142,285,207, forward strand.
TGAGTCTTCTGTTATTTACTTGGTTTCCCAGCAGCTTCATAAATAATTACATTAAAGGGGAGGAACTTATTAACGAATTAACTTTTGTAGAGGAGGGGGCTATCCCGAACATTATTTGGGATTTCTTATAACCGGTAGAACCGATAATGATGAATTTTCTAACAGGAACCAGAAAACTGTATGAAAGTGATTAACATGTAGTTCTTTATTCATTTATCAGGCTTGGAGACTCGTGGCTGCTTCAGTGGTCTCTAAGTTATTGAGATGATGGATATGCCTTTTAACCTGTTGTCTACTGGTTAAATTTTTAAGCAGGGAGGTTGTATGTTTTCTGAGCCATCTGGCAGGTTCAACCTTGGGACTGACCTGATACTGTTTTATCTGAGGATTAAAGAGTTAGTGGTTGGGGAGCACCGTCCATCAAACACAGAGGATGGTGTGCAAGGTCAAATAGTGATTAATAATTAAAAAAAGAAAAAAGAGCTGACCTAACCTCCATTTTAATGTTGCTATCTAGACCTTGCTTTTAACGATTTATTAAAAGTTATGTTTTACGAATCACCTCACTTGAGTTTCGGGAATCAACGGATGGGAGGGTGCAACTGGATGGGTCAGCTCTTTTTTTCATTATTTTATCTGAAAGCCAAACAACAAGCAGGGACACAGAAGGGAGGGCTGACAACAACAAGCAGGGACACAGAAGGGAGAGCTAAGCAACAAGCAGGGACACAGAAGGGAGGGCTGACAACAACAAGCAGGGACACAGAAGGGAGAGCTAAGCAACAAGCAGGGACACAGAAGGGAGAGCTAAGCAACAAGCACTGAGGGGAAGGGAGGGAAAGGGAGTGTGTTTAAACTTTCATAACCAGCCAATTTTGTATTTACCATTGTAATTAGGAGGTGTGGTCAAAAAAATTTGCGCGGTCAAAAAATTTGCAGCGTGTTACCAAGGTAGATCTCCTGATGGGGCAGGTGTCAAGAGTAGATCCCAGTGTAACAAAGGCTGGACACCCCCTGCTATAGAGGAAGCCCCCTGTTCCCTGGGCCATTGATGTGGTATCTTCCTGTTGTAATCTCTCGGAGAAACCCTAGATACCTGCTGAGCTGTGGCGCAGACTATATGTTTTTTATAGCAATATCCCATCTTGCATCCCTTGTTCCCTGCTTGTGGTTGTACCCCAAAGGATTATCCAGGACACATATACAAAGTTATACTAAGCACCACTCAAGTTACCATTATGCTTTGCTGGTTTGTTCTTTATTAGTCCTCAAAAATTAGTATAATAATTCATTTTGTACAATGCAGTTTATTTGTTTTTACAGGTTAGGACTTATATACTCTCTCCAACCTTACAACGGGTTACTGTTGCAAACCGTTTTACAAATACTTTTTATTATTTTGTTTCGTACAGTTGTTTATACTAGTTGTTTGTTTCTCAACCTAACATGAATTTCCTGGCTGCAACCAACACACTCATGCTGTGAGTCACCGACAGATTTCACTGGCTGATTCTAACACGAGTCATCAAATTGCAAATAGCATGGCTATATTTGTTTGCTGTCGGAAAAAAATAGTTTGAGGAAGCACACTTATAAACCATCGATGGCCTAAAAACTATAAGGAAAAACTATAAAACTAGAATTATTAAGCATTCACTATAGTTAAACGGGGTGGTTTACCTTTAAGTTAATTTTTAGTATGTTATTAACTGGCCAGTTCTAAGCAACTTTTCAACTGGTCTTCTTTTTTGTTTTATTTTTTTTATTTTTTTTGACTCGTAGCTTTCAAATGGGGGTCACTGACCCCATCTAAAAACAAATGCTTTGTAAGGCTACACATTTAGGGGGTTATTTATCAAAGGTCGAATTTTAGAGTTTTTTAGACCTCGAATGAACTCGAAAGAACGTACAACTCTAATGGTTTCTGATTTAAGAAACAACTTTCATGGAAAAACTAAAATCAACGAGTTCGGGGTTAACAACCGGAAAACTCAAATCTATCGAGTTTTCCATGGGAAAAAACTCGAACTGCTTTGAAATTGATTCCTACATGGTATTTTCGGATTCAAGCTATTTCCAGGGTCGGGATATAATTAATCTCTAAATTTTAGGTTTTTTTAAAAAAGCACGTAAAATTTGATTTTTGGCTCCAAAATAGCATTGAAAACTCAATTTTTCATGGAAAAACTCAACTCAAACCTAAATATATCTGCCCCTTATTGTCATTGCAACTTTTTATTACTTTCTATTCAGGCCTCTCCTATTCATATTCAAGTCTCCTATTCCAATCAATACATGGTTGCTATGGTAATTTGGACCCTAGCAACCAGACTGCTGAAATTGCAGACGGGAGAGCTGCTTAATAAAAAACCAAATAACTCAAAATTCACAAATAATAAAAAATGAAACCCAATTGCAAAATGTTTCAGAATATAATTCTCTACATTGTATTAAAAGTTAACTTAAAGGTGAACAACCCCTTTAAGTGTGTTTTTTTTTTTTACAATAGACAAAATTTAGTCTTTAAGTAGCATGTGTTGGCCCATGTTATCCTAAGACATTGATTAGTGAGTTGGTTTGTGTGGCAGTTGTCCCCTGTTGTAGCTGGACTTTTTAAGATGTCTCTGTGTCTTCAATGGCTTCAGGGGTGTTTGTTGAGAGGGAACTTTCGGATGAGACGGATGCGATTTCCTGATCAATTTCTCCATTGCAGATATTACTGGGGATTCCAGAACCTTTCTGTTCTTCATTTATTTGAGCCCGTAGGTGGTTCTAATGCCAGAAAAGACAGTGTTATATATATTTCATATATGTATATGTTAGTTTTGCAACAATTGGTTTTAGTGGAAGCATTATTCAGCCAAACTGACTCTGAGCCTATATTGGCACATGATTAGTGTTCTTATCTAACAGCATGTGAGTTAGGCCATTTGTGTTCCATAGATGTTCTTGTGTATCGGTGACAGATAGTTTGGGGCATTTCTGAATATCACTCTTTTTGGCCTCATTCCAGTGATGGAACAGAGATGTCCCGTGTCTTATGAATATATAGTGAATAAAGTACCCCCTATTGTCAAATATATAGTGAATAAAGTACCCCCTTTTGTAAAATATAAGGATATTATAAGTCACAGAGGAGTTTTATGACCAGATAAAAACACGAGGCCTTCGGCCTCGTGTTTTTAAACGGGTCATGGAACTCCGAGGTAACTTCTAATAACCTCATATTTTACAACTGGGGGTACTTTATTTGTTATAATACACAAATTTCAGAGTCATGTGACAGAAATGGCATCAGAACTCACCGTTTATAACTGATGACATCAGAAGTCACCGTTTATAAGGATATAATTTACAAGATATTCATAGCTTTTGTCTATTATAAGAATATTATAAGTTGCCAAGGAGTTCCATGACCATATAAAAGCACAAGGCCCAAGGCAGAGTATTTTTACACAAGTCATGGAACTCCGAGGTGACTTCTAATATCCTCATATTTTGCAATCTTATGTCATGTGACAGTAATGACATCACTAAGCTTCGATTATAACCGATGACATCACTAAGCACCATCTATAAGGATATAATTTACAGGATATTCATGGCTCGTGTATTAGCTTGTGTAATATATATATATATATATATATATATATATATATATATATATATATATATATATATATATATATTATTATATTTTTTTATATATATATTTCATACCTCCCAACTGTCCCTTTTTCGGAGGGACAGTCCCTCTTTTGACAGCTCAACCCGCAGTCCCTCATTTGTACTGGAAAGTCCCTCTTTTCTATGCACTGAACAGCTAGAAAAAGAAACAGTTTCTCACTTAATTGGCTTTTAGCAGAGAGCCCAGAACAGCTAACAGCTAATAAAATACTTGTGTCTCAAAATACAATTTTGAGACACAAAAACACAGTTTAGATAAGGAGAAATATTTTCAAACTTTCATAACGTGCCAAATTTTGTAAAACAACCATGGTAATTAGGGGGTGTGGCCACAGAAAGGGGTGTGGTCAAAAAAATTGCTGCGCTTCGTGGGGATATAAATTTTTCTCCCTCTTTTTACTTCCAAAATGTTGGGAGGTATGATATTTCATTACAGTGTTCTCACTCTTACCGGATCACAAGTTGATTGCAGTTGCAGGGTCAAAGTATGTCATATAATATAGCAGAAGGACCTGCACTCCATATGTAGTTAATAATGCACAGCCAAATGTTTCGGCCCACAATAGGGCCTTTCTCAAGAAAGTAAAAACAGAACAAAAACAAGCCTGCTAAATTGCAGCATTTAATTGTGATATTTTCTTTCGGCCTAATGTGGGCCGAAACGTTGGATATGCATTATTAAATAAACATGTTTGAGTCACTACATATGGTCCTTCTGCTATATTATCTATATATATATATATATATATATATATATATATATATATATATATATCCGTAAGACTGTTGCACACACTTAAAATGAGGTACTGTCCTGGTGCTAACAGAAAAAGCATATAAAAGTTGCAGAAAATGCTGTAGCACTCTAGGGACTTTTGCAAATAAAATTAACTTTATTTAGATCTAAATAGTTTTAAGATTAAACTGTACCTCAGTGTCTTCTGTTGGATTCTCTGCCACTGGATTTTCCTCAGGTAGTTTATTCCTTTCTAATGCCTCAATCCTAGAATAGAGAAATCCGTCTGTCTTTAGTTAGAAAGGAGAGGCATGTGACCCTTAGAATAACTTCAGACTGGTGTGTGGTCATGTCAAGGTGTCATATTATGTACAATGAACATGTTCCTATTATAACAATCAGAAAGGAATATTTACTTCAGATAAATCTAAAAATCGTTGCACCTATTTTTCATTAGTCCAATGGTATCAGGCATGCAGTGGAAACATACATGGAAGATAAGTTGTCACCTCTGAGAATAGAGATGGGAGATCTATCATTTTGCTCCTTCTAGCTATTAGCAAGTGATGTAAAGCTAAAATTAGCACCCCAGTATCTGTAGAGCCAAGGCATTAGCTTAGCATTAACTTCACTTTACCATTCCCCTCCTATGTGCCATCTTCAAACCATAGATAGATGGAGAATGTGGAGCCACACACTCACAGTCAAAGGGTGATTAATAGCAATGTGCAAGTTAGGGAAAAACTCAACCCACATCTGACGCTAACCTGCAAAGACTTAACCCGCACCCGACCCTAACCTGCAAAGACCTAACCTGCATCCGACCCTAACCCGCAAAGACTTAACCTGTGCCTGACCCTAACCTGCAAAGACTTAACCCGAACCTAACCCGCAAAGACTTGACCTGTGCCCGACCCTAACCTGCAAAGACTTAACCCACACCCGACCCTAACCCACAAAGACTTAACCCACAAAGACTTAACCTGCATCCGACCCTAACCCACAAAGACTTAACCTGTGCCTGACCCTAACCCGCAAAGACTTAACCAGTGCCCAACCCTAACCTGCAAAGACTTAACCCACACCAGACCCTAACCCGCAAAAACTTAACCTGTGCCCGACCCTAACCTGCACCCAACCTTAACCCACAAAGTCTTAACCTGTGCCCAACCTAACCTGCAAAGAATAACACACGCACCGACCCTAACTCACATAGACTGAACCTGCATCCAACCCTAACCCACAAAGACTTAACCTGTGCCCGACCCTAACCTGCAAAGACTTAACCTGCACCCGACCCTAACCTGCAAAAATGTAACCTGTGCCCGACCCTAACCTGCAAAGACTTAACCTGCACCCGACCCTAACCTGCAAAAATGTAACCCGTGCCCGACCCTAACCTGCAAAGACTTAACCTGTGCCCAACCCTAACCTGCAAAGACTTAACCTGCACCCGACCCTAACCCACACCACAAATACTTAACTTGTGGCCGACCCTAACCCGCAAAATGTTGCCATTGTAGTACCCACACCAGAGCCATACCAACATATTCTCGCTCTATATGCTACTTCTATGTGCGCCTCTGGTTCCAATACAGGGAATCTTTGGGAGCAGTGGAAGAAAGAACTTCCCAGTCTGATTCACACCCAACGAGAACCCACAATGGTTGGCCTAATTTCAACTCAAACCCACCCACCCACCCAACCAGTGGTCAACCCGCACATCACTAGTGACTAACCTTTTCCCTGAATAGAGTTGAGTAATAAAAAGTTACAACAATAAATTGGTACAGCCTTAGGGTAAGGGCACACCTGGCGATTCGGGGAGATTTAGTCGCCTGGCGACTAATCGCCTCTTCTGTGGGGCGACTAATCTCCCAGAACGGCTTCCACTTGTCTTGTGCCGGCTATGGTACACGCGGCACTTCAGATTCGTGGGGCAACTTCAGATGACTTCGGAATACGAATATTTGGGTAACCTCTCCCCTTGGATTCCTGCATAGGATCCGCTGTATTCTAACGTAGACCCTAAATGAGTGGTTGGTGAGATTTTGGGGGGCAGAGCATCCATCAGGCTGTAAAGAGGCTGCACATGGTCTAGGCAAACCAAAAAACATCTTTCATACAGTTAGTGATACAAGTAATAAGGAATTTGGGGAGGGCCCTTGATTCCATTTAAGGTTTATACAAGTGTAGAAGTGTGAGTGTGGGCTGAACCATTATCCAGTCCAGTAGTGTTTCTGAAGCAAACACACCAGTTTAACCAGTGCAGGACAACACTGCATTATATTTTCATTACTTTAAAACACTTATTTTTTGACGTTACCAAAAAACATCTTTCATACAGTTAGTGATACAAGTAATAAGGAATTTGGGGAGGGCCCTTGATTCCATGTAAGGTTTATACAAGTGTAAAAGTGTGAGTGTGGGCTGAACCATTATCCAGTCCTGTTTGCATGGAGACTTGGCTTAAAGATTCAACAGATATTGGCTTACTCTGATTGTTACCCTAAAGCAGATGATTCTTATTGTTTAGAGGGGTGGAGGAGGTAGAAAGGCTTTTATTTAAGGATAACAAAGAATTTTTGCCTCATTTAGGAGGTGGACCTGATCTGAAATGTTCAAGAACTTCTGAAAAGGACGTTGGATCAAACAGCTCAGCTCAAGGATGAGAAAGGTCCCCCGGTGGGACCGAAACGTCGGATTGAGATGTAATTTGGTTCACAAAAAAAGAAAACTTTCTTCACCAAAAGACTGTGTGCTGATCCTCCTTATACCATTTATACACTGTTTGATCGTGCACCGCTGGAATAACCTAGTTTTGAGTGCTGGTACTGTGGGATAATATATATATATATATATATATATATATATATATATATATATATATATATATATATTACCAAAAATAACTGCACTCCAAAGAGTTCTTAAGTGAAAAATCAGGATTGAATTTTATTTCAATGTTTCGGCTCCATCACTCAAGATGGCCCTAGTGATGGAGCTGAAACGTTGAAATAAAATGTATGTTAATGTATGTTATGGTTTTGACCAGCACCCAGGCAGTTGCTGTTTTTTGGTTAAGAGTGCACCTAACAGGACTGGAGGGCAACCAAGTTTGGGAGTTTTAACCTTGAAAGCAGCATGTAGGTTGCAGGTAAAACTTAGTCCCTGTGTAAAATGTCTAATGAGGAAATATAATTCTTAATGAATCAGATGCAAGTTGAGAGTAGAACTGGCCATACCAGGGATGACTTTGATGTAGTTGGCCATCTTAAATATATTGCAATATATGGACAAACAATCCCTGTTTTGTTTAAAGGGTAAGACATTTTTTAGTAGCTTAAGCCACAAAATGTCTTAATTTACTAAATATATTGATAATAGGTTGTTAGCAGAGGAACGCTTATATTTATTTATATATATATATATATATATATATATATATATATATATATATATATATATATATATATATATATATATATATATATAATATATATATATATATATATACATATATATATATACATATATATATATATACATATATATATATATATACATATATATATATATATACATATATATATATATACATATATATATATATATATACATATATATATATATATATATATATATATATATATATATATATATATATATATATATATATATATATATATATATATATATATATATATATATTGACTTGTCAGTTTAGTAATAAAAGTGCACAGTATCATGGCTAAAAGGTCACAATTGAAGTCAAATTGTCTGTTCCCATTCTCTAAAACACATTTGGCATTTATTGCCATTATTTTTATCATGACATGGTTTTTTTTGTATTTAGTTCCACCATATTACCATTCCAAATTAAAAAGCAGTGTTAGGCCCGAATTTGTGGCAACGCCAAAAAGGCCAGGGCCTAGGGCAGCAAAATTTCAGGGGCGGCATGTTGCCCAACCCCATCCTAAGGAGCACTGGGGACTCAAAGCTCCTCAGTGCTCTTACCGAGGACGATGGACTTATAATTTGTGGATAAACCACACTAATTAATGTCACAATCATTCCCAACAAATGAAAGCAGAACAAGGATTTTTTTTTGTTAAAAAAGTATATTGTAAAATTGAATACAGAAAGATATTTTTAACATTAAAGGATGGTGAAAATGTAATTCACTGATCTATCCATTACATTAACTTCTTGCAGGTCATGTCTGGATAGTATTTCATTTTCCATAATTCAACGCTGTGCCAAGTGCTGTAGGCAAGAAGGAGCATCAGGGATACCATTCCATTCAGATACGTCTGTTCCTTGGTGTGACTCTGTGTGACTCTTGATGTGATTTCTATATCCATTGGAATAGTCACAGTATCCAACTTGTATCCCTTCTACTGGCCAGTTCAGCAGCAGGTTTTGTTCTTCTTGCTTGCACTGGGCCCATGCCTCATATAAATTAGGCAATAATATTCTTATGGCTGCTCATTGCCATTTTCTTGGCACATTTTTGGCACAATGCACTGCCCATGGCAATAGTCACTCATGAGGCCTATCTGGATATCAGCCTCTTCTTTTCAGCAGCTGAGAACTGGGCCATTTTTGTGCCACTGCCTTATATTCTGGCAAAACAGTTGTTAGCAGCATATTAGCCAAGGGCAACGTTTCTATAATATTCCCAAAGTGACTCTATTGGTCCAATCTCATTCTCTTGTTTGGAGGACTATAGTCAGGCTCTTGGATCTTTATAAACTCTCCTCCACATTCGCGCTTGTGCCCCTTGGAATACGGAGTCCTGTCCATAAGCCGTCTCACTACTTGTGCACAGGGGCCATTGCATCTCCAACAGTGGCGCTTCAGTGACTCGTATTCATCAAAGAAATCATGATCGATCTATAAAATAAAAAGAGAAATATCACAAAACCTGAAACTGGGGATTCAGCAGGTAGAATATATAGTGAATAAAGTACCCCCTTTTGTAAAATATAAGGATATTATAAGTTACCGAGGAGTTTCATGACCATATAAAAACACGAGGCTGAAGGCCGAGTGTTTTTATACAGGGCATGAAACTCCGATATCCTCATATTTTATAACAGGGGGTACTTTATTTATTATAATACACAAGTTTTAGTGAGTCATGTGACAGAAATGACATCACTACTCACCGTTTATAAGGATATAATTTACAAGATATTCATGGCTTTTGTGTATTATAATCGTATAATGATTAGGGCTGGAGAGCCAGTGGTTACATGAAACAATATGGAGAACTCTGTGACCTTTTCGGAATATTTCTGCCTTTCATTCTGCCTGTGGGTGCCATTGACTAATGTACATGGTGACTAGTGATGTGCGGGTTGGGATTTCCCCAACCCTCACCCACCACCCTCCCACCACCCACGCCTGCCTGAGCCAACTTCCAGGTTCCTTTTATAGACCCGCGCCGCCCCGCCGGTGACGTCACAAAAGGGGCAGGGCGAGCAGGTGCAGTGTCTATGAAAGAAGAACCTGGAAGTTGGAAGCCGGCATTTGATGGTGGCCACCTGCGAAGAAGAGTGTGAGGTCGGATCGAACCCACGGGGCCAGTCCGATCACTAATGGTGTCATCATTTTAAAGGGGTTGTTCACCTTCCAAACACTTTTTTCAGTTCACTTTTTTTCAGATTGTTCCCCAGACTTTCTTTAAATCACTTTCCATTTTTTATATTTTACAGTTTTTCCAAAATCAAGGTTTAAAGTTTAATGTCCCTATCTCTGGTATTTCAGTCTGGCGGCTCAGTAATTCAGATTCTGAACTGTTACAATTTTGCAACATTTAGAGGCACATTTATCAAGGGTCAAATTTCGAATTCATTTGAGTTTTTTTTAAACTCCTTTAAATCTGAATATACTCGAAATGCGATCGAGTGATTATTTATTAAAAAAATCGAATATCTAAAACTCGCACGAATTTTAGAGACTCGAAAACTCCAATCGAATTAGACTAAACTCGATCCGAGTTTTTTTTCTCTGAATAAAACTTGAATGTCAGGAAGGCTACTAACAAATTGGTCTCTGTACCTCTCCCATTGACTTATACATGAACTCGGCAGATTATAGTTAGCGAAGTGTCTTGAGTATGATAAATCTCGAAATTCAAATTAAAACTCGAATTGAGTTTGGATAATTCACAATTCGAATTTGAGAGTTTTGACCAAAAAAAAAAATTTGAATATTTTAATTCAAATTTTCACTTCGACCCTTTATAAATCTGCCCCTTCTCCTCATCTCTGGAGTATTAGCAACTATTGTATTAATTCTAACAGCTGCCTTGAAGAAACCCAAAGATTCTGCACAGCAGGGACAAAGATAAGAAATGTATCAACTAAATGTAACAGTTTAGAACAGTTTACAGGGTCGGTGACCCCCCCCTCCTAGAGCTGCTTTAGAAGTTGAAAAATGACACTTTACACTTCAATATTAGAAAAACAGTCAAAAATAGAAAGTAATTGGAAAAAGTTGTTATTTCTGGTGAACTATCTGAAACCAACTGAACTGGGTTGCGGAACCCCTTTAATACGTTTGATATATAGGCCCACGACTTGAAAAAAATGTGGGCAGTACTGATCTAGATTATTCAACTGAATATAACTTAGCAGTAGGTCCAATAACTACTTATAATACACAAAAGCCATGAATATCTTGTAAATTATATCCTTATAAATGGTGAGTTCTGATGTCATCAGTTATAAACGGTGAGTTCTGATGTCATTTCTGTCACATGACTCACTGAAACTTGTGTATTATAATAAATAAAGTACCCCCAGTTGTAAAATATGAGGATATTAGAAGTTACCTTGGAGTTCCATGACCTGTATAAAAACACTCGGCCTTCGGCCTCGTGTTTTTATATGGTCATGAAACTCCTCGGTAACTTATAATAACCTTATATTTTACAAGAGGGGGTACTTTATTCACTATATTATAAACAAGCAGCAGAACAAGAGCTTTATAGGAGGCTGCATTGCTGTAAAGTATAACTTTTTTTTTCTACTACCAGCTGATGGAGAATTTCTCATGTGAAATACTTGTTTGGATTTTATCGGGAATGACATAATGTCTGAAAGCACTTACCGTAACATTTGCTCCACTTTCTCTATTGATACGCTCCATGTGATACTGAAATTCCGGCCCATGGTCTAAGATACGGGTACCATTGATACGCTGGTAGTAGTGGATCATTTCATGCAGGAGCGTCTGTAGGGGGAGAAACAGCCCCAATATTACTTGTTCTGTCGTCATGTATAGAAAATACATCACATCTTTGTATGGAACTCTATTCACATGCACAAATATATCTAATTCCATAAGGGAATAAAAGAAAGGGAAACACATTTGAGCAGGTCACATCTGTCTTCATTTTAAATTGTGCATCTCTTCTACTAAACCATTTTGTGGCATCAGGTCAGGAGAAAATGAATGAGAAATGTTGATCTTAAACATCAACTTATTTGTGCCATGGGGCTGCTGTGTCAGCAGGAGAACATTCCCATCATATAATAAAGCACTGCGTATCTTGACAGCGCTATATAAATAAATGATGATGATGATAATATAGGGTTTCTTAACCTGCTGTTTAATAGGACCCAGACTAAATCTGACATTCCACTTTGAGACCCAAAAATAAAGACAGATTTGGTTCCCTATCTCCTTTTAACTCCTCTTGACTATTGTAGCAGGAGAAGTCTGGAATTTGGCTCAGATACATGATCTAAAGCAACACAGAGTAATGATTGATCAGAGCTAACGGTCACAATTCAATTCTGCAAGTAGAGAAACTGACTGCTGACAGTTACTACAAAAATACACAACAAAAAGACACAACTTACTTCCACTGTATCTTTCCTTGACCGTAAATCAAGGAGTGGCTTGTTCAGTCGAATGCTGCATCTTCTGCTGATAGCCTCATATTTGAAATATCCAGCATTTCTGTAAAAAAAATCATGCAGATTTGAGAATAAACACTATATATATGTTACTGTACTTGTCTTGTTCCAGTCCCTGCCCTGTACAGCCAGTATGTAGGTACTTGTTGTGCCCTTGTTAGTAAATTTGCTTTGCAGAAGGCAGATAATGACAGACTAATGCATGGAGCGAGTGCATATGAGCATTTAACAGAAAACTAACAGCGCTCCAGCTCTTGCACATACATATCTCTACCTCCTGTGCATCTTACCAGGCTAGGAAAGTTGGGGTGTCAAGCTGTATAGTAGTGACAGTGATACAGATTGTCCCCCAAGGTCTATAAACAACAAAGCACATTCGTTTCTGACTTACAAGCTTAACCTGTTACTCCATTTCAGGTCAATTGGAGGCAACTGTCCACGAAAGAACTTCCTATTATATTCATCGAATAGGGCGTGGATATCAGGTTTGGGGTCCAGCACCTCCCAATATGGATCGACAACAGACAGACGTTCAAGATCTGGTTGAGTCACCCCAAGATCCTCATCAGTCTGACAAGCCACAGAAGGATTCTCACGAGTCTTAGAATTGATTGAAGCATTTTCAGAAGGTTTATGAGTCATACAAATATCAGGAGAATGTATTTCCGAAATCTGCTCCGAGGAGCCATTCGGCGATGAAAAAAATACACCCATCTCCCTCAACTTGTGTTGTCTCTACGCAGTTGCTTAACCAACTGGATAAGGTTAGTTTTTCTTATTGTGATGTCAGATAACGTCACATGACATTCTGTGCATGCTGGAGGTGCCTCATTGTGATGTCATACACCTGCTCACTCCAGCAACCTGTAGCTCTTAAACGGAAAAATTTCACTTTTAAAGGCCTATTTATTGATGCAGCTATAATGGGCAAATAATTACCATACTATACCTTGGTGTTACATACACCTGTGGATGTAAATGTCGCACTACTTTGCAACTTCTGCCATTGCACTAGCATTTTGAGAAATCCCTGCATTAAATGAAAAGATTTGGGAAATGGCAATGTGTTTTAAAACCTTGTTGTCTTTTAGCAAATGATTAGCGATTTTTAACGTCAAATATTACTGGAACATTCTTTTTCTTATGTTTTTTTTCCAACCCTCAATTTGAAATATTTCTCCCATCAGTAGGTTCATGGGCCTGACCAATCAGACGCTAGAATTTGAAGCTATTTTTTCTTTTTTGGTAACAGGTGTATGTTGACTGTAAGGGATGAAGCACAAAATGATTTGCCAATATTAAGACTTAAATCTAATTGAGTCTTCTGTTATTTACTTGGTTTCCCAGCAGCTTCATAAATAATTACATGAAAGGGGAGGAACTTATTAATGAACAAACTTTTGTAGAGGAGGGGGCTATCCAGAACATTATTTGGGATTTCTTATAACCAGTAGAACTGATAATGATGAATTTTCTAACAAGAAGAAGAAAACTGTATGAAAGTGATTAACATGTAGTTCTTTATTTATTTATCAGGCTTGGAGACTCGTGGCTGCTTCAGTGGTCTCTAAGTTATTGAGATGATGGATATGCCTTTTAACCTGTTGTCTACTGGTTAAATTTTTAAGCAGGGAGGTTGTATGTTTTGGTTCAACCTTGGGACTGACCTGATACTGTTTTATCTGAGGATTAAAGAGTTGGTGGCTGGGGAGCACCGTCCATCAAACACAGAGGATGGTGTGCAGGGTCAAATAGTGATTAATAATGAAAAAAAGAAAAAAGAGCTGACCTAACCTCCATTTTAATGTTGCTATCTAGACCTTGCTTTTAACGATTTATTAAAAGTTATGTTTTACGAATCATCTCACTTGAGTTTCCGAATCAACGGATGGGAGGGTGCAACTGGATGGGTCAGCTCTTTTTTTCATTATTTTATCTGAGGGCCAAACAACAAGCAGGGACACAGAAGGGAGAGCTGAGCAGCAAGCAGGGACACAGAAGGGAGAGCTGAGCAGCAAGCAGGGACACAGAAGGGAGGGCTGACAACAACAAGCAGGGACACAGAAGGGAGAGCTGAGCAACAAGCAGGGACACAGAAGGGAGGGCTGAGCAACAAGCAGGGACACAGAAGGGAGAGCTGAGCAACAAGCAGGGACACAGAAGGGAGAGCTGAGCAACAAGCAGGGACACAGAAGGGAGTGCTGACAACAACAAGCACTGAGGGGAAGGGAGGGCTGAGCAGCAAACATGGAGGGAAAGGGAGTGTGTTTAAACTTTCATAACCAGCCAAATTTTTTGTAATTACCATTGTAATTAGGAGGTGTGGTCAAAAAAATTTGTTTGGTCAAAAAATTTGCAGCGCGTTACCAAGGTAGATCTCCTGATGGGGCAGTTGTCAAGAGTAGATCCCAGTGTAACAAAGGCTGGACACCCCTGCTATAGAGGAAGCCCCCTGTTCCCTGGGCCATTGATGTGGTATCTTCCTGTTGTAATCTCTCGGAGAAACCCTAGAGACCTGCTGAGCTGTGGCGCAGACTATATATTTTTTATAGCAATATCCCATCTTGCATCCCTTGTTCCCTGCTTGTGGTTGTACCCCAAAGGATTATCCAGGACACATATACAAAGTTATACTAAGCACCACTCAAGTTACCATTATGCTTTGCTTGTTTGTTCTTTAATAGTCCTCAAAAATTTGTATAATAATTCATTTTGTACAATGCAGTTTATTTGTTTTTACAGGTTAGGACTTATATACTCTCTCCAACCTTACAACTTTAATGGGTTACTGTTGCAACCCGTTTTACAAATACTTTTTATTATTTTGTTTCTTACAGTTGTTTATACTAGTTGTTTGTTTCTTAACCTAACATGGATTTCCTGGCTGCAACCAACACACTCATGCTGTGAGTCACCGACAGATTTCACCGGCTGATTAGCTGATTCTAACACGAGTCATCAAATTGCAAATAGCATGGCTATATTTGTTTGCTGTAGGAAAAAAATAGTTTGAGGAAGCACACTTATACACCGTTGATGGCCTTAAAACAATAAGGAAAAACGATAAAACTGGAATTATTAAGCATTCACTGTAGTTAAATGGGGTGGTTTACCTTTAAGTTAACTTTTATTATGTTATTAACTGGCCAGTTCTAAGCAACTTTTCAACTGATCTTCATTTTTTTTTTTATAGTTTTTTTTGACTCCTAGCTTTCAAATGGGGGTCACTGACCCCATCTAAAAACAAATGCTTTGTAATATTACACATTTAGGGGGTTATTTATCAAAGGTCAAATTTTAGAGTTTTTTAGACCTCGAATGAAATCGAAAGAACGTACAACTCTAATGGTTTCTAATATAAGAAACAACTTTAATGGAAAAAACTAAAATCAACGAGTTCGGGGATAACAACCGGAAAACTCAAATCGATCGAGTTTTCCACGGGAAAAACTCGAACTGCTCGAATTGAAACCCTCAGAAAAAACATCATGAAGGGACCTATGTCATTGATTCCTACATGGTATTTTCAGATTCAAGCTATTTCCAGGGTCGGGATATAATAAATCTCTAAATTTTAGATTAAATTAGGTTTTTGGCTCCAAAATAACATTGAAAACTCAATTTTTCATGGAAAACACAACTCGAACCTTAATATATCTGCCCCTTATTGTCATTGCAACTTTTCATCACATTTTGGGTGCTGAAAAACTCGGCTTATACGCGAGTATATACGGTAACTCAAAATTCACAAATAATAAAAAATGAAACCCAATTGCAAAATGTTTCAGAATATAATTCTCGACATCGTCTTAAAAGTTAACTTAAAGGTGAACAACCCCTTTAAGTGTGTTTTTTTTTACAATAGACAAAATTTAGTCTTTAAGTAGCATGTGTTGGCCCATGTTATCCTAAGACATTGATTAGTGAGTTGGTTTGTGTGGCAGTTGTCCCCTGTTGTAGCTGGACTTTTTAAGATGTCTCTGTGTCTTCAATGGCTTCAGGGGTGTTTGTTGAGAGGGAACTTTCGGATGAGACGGATGCGATTTCCTGATCAATTTCTCCATTGCAGATATTACTGGGGCTTCCAGAACCTTTCTGTTCTTCATTTATTTGAGCCCGCAGGTGGTTCTAATGCCAAAAAAGACAGTGTTATATATATTTCATATTTATATGTTAGTTTTGCAACAATTGGTTTTAGTGGAAGCATTATTCAGCCAAACTGACTCTGAGCCTATATTGGCACATGATTAGTGTTCTTATCTAACAGCATGTGAGTTAGGCCATTTGTGTTCCATAGATGTTCTTGTGTATCGGTGACAGATAGTTTGGGGCATTTCTGAATATCACTCTTTTTGGCCTCATTCCAGTGATGGAACAGAGATGTCCCCTTAGTCTTATGAATATATAGTGAATAAAGTACCCCCTATTGTCAAATATATATATATATACACATATTGACTTCTTTGTCAGTTAAATAATAGAGGTGCACAATATCATGGCTATAAGGTCACAATTGGAGTCAGATTGTCTGTTTCCATTCTCTAAAACACATTTGGCATTTATTGCCATTATTTTTATCATGACATGGTCATTTGGTTTTTGTATTTAGTTCCACCATATTTCCATTCCAAATTAATAAGCAGTCAGGCCCGGTCCGGATTTGTGGCAACGCCAAAAAGGCCAGGGCCTAGGGCAGCAAAATTTCAGGGGCGGCATGTTGCCCAACCCCATCCTAAGGAGCACTGGGAACTCAAAGCTCCTCAGTGCTCTTACCGAGGACGATGGACTTATAATTTGTGGATAAACCACAGTAGTTAATGTCACAATCATTCCCAACAAATGAAAGCAGAACAAGGATTTTTGATTGTTTGTTAAAAAAGTATATTGTAAAATTGAATACAGAAAGATATTTTTAACATTAAAGGATGGTGAAAATGTAATTCACTGATCTATCCATTACATTAACTTCTTGCAGGTCATGTCTGGATTGTATTTCATTTTCCATAGTTCAACGCTGTAGGCAAGAAGGGGCATCAGGGATACCATTCCATTCAGATACGTCTGTTCCTTGGTGTGACTCTGTGTGACTCTTGATGTGATTTCTATATCCATTGGAATAGTCACAGTATCCAACTTGTATCCCTTCTACTGGCCAGTTCAGCAGCAGGTTTTGTTCTTCTTGCTTGCACTGGGCCCATGCCTCATATAAATTAGGCAATAATATTCTTATGGCTGCTCATTGCCATTTTCTTGGCACATTTTTGGCACAATGCACTGCCCATGGCAATAGTCACTCATGAGGCCTATCTGGATATCAGCCTCTTCTTTTCAGCAGCTGAGAACTGGGCCATTTTTGTGCCACTGCCTTATATTCTGGCAAAACAGTTGTTAGCAGCATATTAGCCAAGGGCAAAGTTTCTATAATATTCCCAAAGTGACTCTATTGGTCCAATCTCATTCTCTTGTTTGGAGGACTATAGTCAGGCTCTTGGATCTTTATAAACTCTCCTCCACATTCGCGCTTGTGCCCCTTGGAATACGGAGTCCTGTCCATAAGCCGTCTCACTACTTGTGCACAGGGGCCATTGCATCTCCAACAGTGGCGCTTCAGTGACTCGTATTCATCAAAGAAATCATGATCGATCTATAAAATAACAAGAGAAATATCACGAAACCTGAAACTGGGATTTCAGCAGGTAGAATATAACCGTACAATGATTAGGGCTGGAGAGCCAGTGGTTACATGAAACAATATGGAGAACTCTGTGACCTTTTAGGAATATTTCTGCCTTTCATCCTGCCTGTGGGTGCCATTGACTAATGTACATGGTGTCTAGTGATGTGCGGGTTGGGATTTCCCCAACCCGCACCCACCACCCTCCCACCACCCACGCCTGCCTGAGCCAACTTCCAGGTTCCTTTTATAGACCCGCCCCGCCGGTGACGTCACAAAAGAGATGGGGCGAGCAGGTGTAGCGTCTATAAAAGAAGAACCTGGAAGTTGGAAGCCGGCATTTGATGGTGGGCACCTGCGAAGAAGAGTGTGAGGTCGGACCGAACCCGCGGGTATCAGGCCAGTCCGATCACTAATGGTGTCATCATTTTAAAGGGGTTGTTCACCTTCCAAATACTTTTTTCAGTTCACTTTTTTTTCAGATTGTTCCCCAGACTTTCTTTAAATCACTTTCCATTTTTTATTTTTTACAGTTTTTCCGAAATCAAGGTTTAATGTCCCTATCTCTGGTATTTCAGTCTGGCGGCTCAGTAATTCAGATTCAGATTCTGAACACGAGCCAGGTACGGGGAGCATCACATTTCTCTCACACGCTCACCTCCATGCTGCACGTAACATCCGTCCCCCTCAGGGTCAAATCCATGAAGTTTATCCAAAACGGAGCACTCAGAGTGATGTGTTAAAATCATTAAATTTTAATAATCCAAGTTAAAAAAGCAGCGTGTCAACATACAAAGTATCAGATCAGATTCTGAACTGTTACAATTTTGCAACATTTAGAGGCACATTTATCAAGGGTCGAATTTCGAATTCATTTGAGTTTTTTTAGATTCTTTTAAACTCCTTTAAATTTGAATATACTCGAAATTCGATCGAGGGATTATTTATTAAAAGAATCGAATATCTAAAACTCGCACGAATTTTACAGACTCGAAAACTCCAATCGAATTAGACTAAACTCGATCCGAGTTTTTTTTCTCTGAATAAAACTTGAATGTCAGGAAGGCTACTAACAAATTGGTCTCTGTACCTCTCCCATTGACTTATACATGAACTCGGCAGATTATAGTTAGCGAAGTGTCTTGAGTATGATAAATCTCGAAATTCAAATTAAAACTCGAATTGAGTTCGGATAATTCACATTTCGAATTTGAGAGTTTTGACCAAAAAAAAAAAATTTGAATATTTTCATTCAAATTTTCACTTCGACCCTTTATAAATCTGCCCTTTCTCATCTCTGCAGTATTAGCAACTATTGTATTAATTCTAACAGCTGCCTTTGAAGAAACCCAAAGATTCTGCACAGCAGGGACAAAGATAAGAAATGTATTAACTAAAGGTATCAGTTTAGAACAGTTTACAGGGTCGGTGACCCCCCCTCCTAGAGCTGCTTTAGAAGGGGAAAAATGACACTTTACACTTCAATATTAGAAAAACAGTCAAAAATAGAAAGTAATTGTAAAAAGTCGTTATTTCTGGTGAACTATCTGAAACCAACTGAACTGAGTTGCGGAACCCCTTTAATACGTTTGATATATAGGCCCACGACTTGAAAAAATGTGGGCAGTACTGATCTAGATTATTCAACTGAATATAACTTAGCAGTAGGTCCAATAGCTACTTATTATAAACAAGCAGCAGAACAAGAGCTTTATAGGAGGCTGCATTGCTGTAAAGTATAACTCTTTTTTTTCTACTACCAGCTGATGGAGAATTACTCATGTGAAATACTTGTTTGGATTTTATCGGGAATGACATAATGTCTGAAAGCACTTACCGTAACATTTGCTCCACTTTCTCTATTGATACGCTCCATGTGATACTGAAATTCCGGCCCATGGTCTAAGATACGAGTACCATTGATACGCTGGTAGTAGTGGATCATTTCATGCAGGAGCGTCTGTAGGGGGAGAAACAGCCCCAATATTACTTGTTCTGTCGTCATGTATAGAAAATACATCACATCTTTGGATGGAACTCTATTCACATGCACAAATATATCTAATTCCTTAAGGGAATAAAAGAAAGGGAAAAACATTTGAGCTGGTAACATCTGTCTTTAATTTAAATTGTGCATCTCCTCTACTAAACCATTTTGTGGCATCAGGTCAGGAGAAAATGAATGAGAAATGTTGATCTTAAACATCAACTTATTTGTGCCATGGGGCTGCTGTGTCAGCAGGAGAACATTCCCATCATATAATAAAGCACTGCGTATCTTGACAGCGCTATATAAATAAATGATGATGATGATAATATAGGGTTTCTTAACCTGCTGTTTAATAGGACCCAGACTAAATCTGACATTCCACTTTGAGACCCAAAAATAAAGACAGAGTTGGTTCCCTATCTCCTTTTAACTCCTCTTGACTATTGTAGCAGGAGAAGTCTGGAATTTGGCTCAGATACATGATCTAAAGCAACACAGAGTAATGATTGATCAGAGCTAACGGTCACAATTCAATTCTGCAGGTAGAGAAACTGACTGCTGACAGTTACTACAAAAATACACAACAAAAAGACACAACTTACTTCCACTGTATCTTTCCTTGACCGTAAATCAAGGAGAGGCTTGTTCAGTCGAATGCTGCATCTTCTGCTGATAGCCTCATATTTGAAATACCCAGCATTTCTGGAAAAAAAAATCATGCAGATTTGAGAATAAACACTATTTATATGTTACTGTACTTGTCTTGTTCCAGTGCCTGCCCTGTACAGCCAGTATGTAGGTACTTGTTGTGCCCTTGTTAGTAAATTTGCTCTGCAGAAGGCAGATAATGACAGACTAATGCATGGAGCGAGTGCATATGAGCATTTAACAGAAAACTAACAGCGTTCCAGCTCTTGCACATACATATCTCTACCTCCTGTGCATCTTACCAGGCTAGGAAAGTTGGGGTGTCAAGCTGTATAGTAGTGGCAGTGATACAGATTGTCCCCCAAGGTCTATAAACAACAAAGCACATTCGTTTCTGACTTACAAGCTTAACCTGTTACTCCATTTCAGGTCAATTGGAGGCAACTGTCCACGAAAGAACTTCCTATTATATTCATCGAATAGGGTGTGGATATCAGGTTTGGGGTCCAGCACCTCCCAATATGGATCGACAACAGACAGACGTTCAAGATCTGGTTGAGTCACCCCAAGATCCTCATCAGTCTGACAAGCCACAGAAGGATTCTCACGAGTCTTAGAATTGATTGAAGCATTTTCAGAAGGTTTATGAGTCGTACAAATATCAGGAGAATGTATTTCCGAAATCTGCTCCGAGGAGCCATTCGGCGATGAAAAAAATACACCCATCTCCCTCAACTTGTGTTGTCTCTACGCAGTTGCTTTACCAACTGGATAAGGTTGGTTTTTCTTATTGTGATGTCACATGACGTCACATGACATTCTGTGCATGCTGGAGGTGCCTCACTGTGATGTCATACACCTGCTCACTCCAGCAACCTGTAGCTCTTAAACGGAAAAAAATCACTTTTAAAAGCCTATTTATTGATGCAGCTATAATGGGCAAATAATTACCATACTATACCTTGGTGTTACATACACCTGTGGATGTAAATGTCGCACTACTTTGCAACTTCTGCCATTGCACTAGCATTTTGAGAAATCCCTGCATTAAATAAAAAGATTTGGGAAATGGCACTGTGTTTTAAAACCTTGTTGTCTTTTAACAAATGATTAGCGATTTTTAACGTCAAATATTACTGGAACATTCTTTTTCTTATGTTTTTTTTCCAACCCTCAATTTGAAATATTTCTCCCATCAGTAGCTTCATGGGCCTGACCAATCAGACGCTAGCATTTGAAGCTATTTTTTCTTTTTTGGTAACAGGTGTATGTTGACTGTAAGGGATGAAGCACAAAATGATTTGCCAATATTAAGACTTACATCTAATTGAGTCTTCTGTTATTTACTTGGTTTCCCAGCAGCTTCATAAATAATTACATTAAAGGGGAGGAACTTATTAATGAACAAACTTTTGTAGAGGAGGGGGCTATCCAGAACATTATTTGGGATTTCTTATAACCGGTAGAACCAATAATGATGAATTTTCTAACAGGAACATGTAGTTCTTTATTCATTTATCAGGCTTGGAGACTCGTGGCTGCTTCAGTGGTCTCTAAGTTATTGAGATGATGGATATGCCTTTTAACCTGTTGTCTACTGGTTAAATTTTTAAGCAGGGAGGTTGTATGTTTTCTGAGCCATCTGGCAGGTTCAACCTTGGGACTGACTTGATACTGTTTTATCTGAGGATTAAAGAGTTAGTGGTTGGGGAGCACCGTCCATCAAACACAGAGGGTGGTGTGCAGGGTCAAATGGTGATTATTAATGAAAAAAAGAAAAAAGAGCTGATCCATCCAGTTGCACCCTCCCATCCGTTGATTCCGAAACTCAAGTGATGTAATTCGTAAAACATAACTTTTAATAAATCGTTAAAAGCAAGGTCTAGATAGCAACATTAAAATGGAGGTTAGGTATAGGAGGCTGATAGACTAGATGCCAAAGTGTTAGAGGGGCAGTGTGCTGAATGCACTTAAATCACTAAAAAGTGACGGTTGGTCAGAAATGATCAAATAATAGTTGTTATTTGGCACATTGATCACTCTGTACGTCTATAGTGTACACCATGTAATGCCCCACATCAAGCCAACCCCTTCACCCACTTCAGGATCCCTCCCATGTGGTTTATGGTCAAGCTGGTGAGGGATTAAGGTAACAGAGACCTTAATTAAATTAGGTTTGTTCAAAAACCAAGTGTACCTTGGGTACAGGTATCGAGAGTATCAGACCCACGGATCGTTCAATAATCCAACCCCTTCACCCTCAAAGGTCCCCTCCCGATCCGATTACCCCAGTCATCAATTCTAAGTCCCTATCAGACGCCTGCCTAACCAGAAGCTTAGCTTCTGGTTAGCTTAGCTTCTGGTTAGGCAAGCGTCTGATAGGGACTTAGTGATTTAAGTGCATTCAGCACACTACCCCTCTAACCCTTTGTCATCTAGTCTATCAGCCTCCTATACCTGACCTCCATTTTAATGTTGCTATCTGGACCTTGCTTTTAACGATTTATTAAAAGTTATGTTTTACGAATTACATCACTTGAGTTTCGGAATCAACGGATGGGAGGGTGCAACTGGATGGGTCAGCTCTTTTTTCTTTTTTTCATTATTTTATCTGAGGGCCAAACAACAAGCAGGGACACAGAAGGGAGAGCTGAGCAACAAGCAGGGACACAGAAGGGAGTGCTGACAGCAACAAGCAGGGACACAGAAGGGAGAGCTGAGCAACAAGCAGGGACACAGAAGGGAGAGCTGACAGCAACAAGCATGAGGGGAAGGGAGGGCTGAGCAGCAAACATGGAGGGAAAGGGAGTGTGTTTAAACTTTCATAACCAGCCAAATTTTTTGTAATTACCATTGTAATTAGGAGGTGTGGTCAAAACAATTTGCATGGTCAAAACATTTGCAGCGCGTTATTAAGGTAGATCTCCTAATGGGGCAGGTGTCAAGAGTAGATCCCAGTGTAACAAAGGCTGGACACCCCTGCTATAGAGGAAGCCCCCTGTTCCCTGGGCCATTGATGTGGTATCTTCCTGTTGTAATCTCTCGGAGAAACCCTAGATACCTGCTGAGCTGTGGCGCAGACTATATGTTTATAATAGCAATATCCCATCTTGCATCCCTTGTTCCCTGCTTGTGGTTGTACCCCAAAGGATTATCCAGGACACATATACAAAGTTATACTAAGCACCACTCAAGTTACCATTATGCTTTGCTTGTTTGTTCTTTATTAGTCCTCAAAAATTTGTATAATAATTCATTTTGTACAATGCAATTTATTTGTTTTTACAGGTTAGACTTTATATACTCTCTCCAACCTTACAACTTTAATGGGTTACTGTTGCAACCCGTTTTACAAATACTTTTTGTTATTTTGTTTCTTACAGTTGTTTATACTAGTTGTTTGTTTCTCAACCTAACATGGATTTCCTGGCTGCAACCAACACACTCATGCTGTGAGTCACCGACAGATTTCACCGGCTGATTAGCTGATTCTAACACGAGTCATCAAATTGCAAATAGCATGGCTATATTTGTTTGCTGTAGGAAAAAATAGTTTGAGGAAGCACACTTATACACCATTGATGGCCTAAAAACTATAAGGAAAAACTATAAAACTAGAATTATTAAGCATTCACTGTAGTTAAACGGGGTGGTTTACCTTTAAGTTAATTTTTAGTATGTTATTAACTGGCCAGTTCTAAGCAACTTTTCAACTGGTCTTCATTTTTTTTTTATTTTATAGTTTTTTTGACTCCTAGCTTTCAAATGGAGGTCACTGACCCCATCTAAAAATAAATGCTTTGTAAGGCTACACATTTAGGGGGTTATTTATCAAAGGTCGAATTTTAGAGTTTTTTAGACCTCGAATGAACTCGAAAGAACTTACAACTCAAATGGTTTCTAATTTAAGAAAAAACTTTAATGAAAAAAACTAAAATCAACGAGTTTGGGGTTAACAACCGGAAAACTCAAATCGATCGATTTTTCCACAGGAAAAAAATCGAACCGCTCGAATTGAAGCCCTCAGAAAAAACATCATGAAGGGACCTCTGTCATTGATTCCTACATGGCCTGCACAGATTTTAGATGGTGTATTTTTCAGATTCAAGTGATTTCCAGGGTCGGGATATAATAAATCTCTAAATTTTAGTTTTTTTAAAAAAACTCGTAAAATTCGATTTTTGGCTCCAAAATAACATTGACATTTTTCGTGGAAAACACAACGCGAACCTTAATAAATCTGCCCCTTATTGTCATTGCAACTTTTTATTACTTTCTATTCAGGCCTCTCCTATTCATATTCAAGTCTCCTATTCCAATCAATACACGGTTGCTATGGTAATTTGGATCCTAGCAACCAGACTGCTGAAATTGCAGACGGGAGAGCTGCTTAATAAAAAACCAAATAACTCAAAATTCACAAATAATAAAAAATGAAACCCAATTGCAAAATGTTTCAGAATATAATTCTCTACATCGTCTTAAAAGTTAACTTAAAGGTGAACAACCCCTTTAAGTGTGTGTTTGTTTTTTTTACAATAGACAAAATTTAGTCTTTAAGTAGCATGTGTTGGCCCATGTTACCCTAAGACATTGATTAGTGAGTTGGTTTGTGTGGCAGTTGTCCCCTGTTGTAGCCGGACTTTTTAATTTGTCTCTGTGTCTTCAATGGCTTCAGGGGTGTTTGTTGAGAGGGAACTTTCGGATGAGACGGATGCGATTTCCTGATCAATTTCTCCATTGCAGATATTACTGGGGCTTCCAGAACCTTTCTGTTCTTCATTTATTTGAGCCCGTAGGTGGTTCTAATGCCAGAAAAGACAGTGTTATATATATTTCATATATGTATATGTTAGTTTTGCAACAATTGGTTTTAGTGGAAGCATTATTCAGCCAAACTGACTCTGAGCCTATATTGGCACATGATTAGTGTTCTTATCTAACAGCATGTGAGTTAGGCCATTTGTGTTCCATAGATGTTCTTGTGTATCGGTGACAGATAGTTTGGGGCATTTCTGAATATCACTCTTTTTGGCCTCATTCCAGTGATGGAATAGAGATGTCCCGTGTCTTATGAATATATAGTGAATAAAGTACCCCCTATTGTCAAATATATAGTGAATAAAGTACCCCCTTTTGTCAAATATAAGGATATTATAAGTCACCGAGGAGTTTCATGACCATATAAAAACACGAGGCCGAAGGCCGAGTGTTTTTATACAGGTCATGGAACTCCGAAGTAACTTATAATATCCTCATATTTTACAACTGGGGGTACTTTATTTATTATAATACACAAATTTCAGAGTCATGTGACAGAAATGACATCAGAACTCACCGTTTATAACTGATGACATCAGAAGTCACCGTTTATAAGGATATAATTTACAAGATATTCATAGCTTTTGTGTATTATAAGAATATTATAAGTTGCCAAGGAGTTTCATGACCATATAAAAGCACAAGGCCCAAGGCAGAGTATTTTTACACAAGTCATGGAACTCCGAGGTGACTTCTAATATCCTCATATTTTGCAATCTTATGTCATGTGACAGTAATGACATCACTAAGCTTTGATTATAACCGATGACATCACTAAGCACCATCTATAAGGATATAATTTACAGGATATTCATGGCTCGTGTATTAGCTTGTGTAATATATATATATATATTATTATTATATTTTTTTATATATATATATTTTATTACAGTGTTCTCACTCTTACCGGATCACAAGTTGATTGCAGTTGCAGGGTCAAAGTATGTCATATAATATAGCAGAAGGACCCGCACTCCATATGTAGTTAATAATGCACAGCCAAATGTTTCGGCCCACAATAGGGCCTTTCTCAAGAAAGTAAAAACAGAACAAAAACAAGCCTGCTAAATTACAGCATTTAATTGTGATATTTTCTTTCGGCCTAATGTGGGCCGAAACGTTGGATATGCATTATTAAATAAACATGTTTGAGTCACTACATATGGTCCTTCTGCTATATTTTATATATATATATATATATATATATATATATATATATATATATATATATATATAGAGTCCACGGAAAAGCCAGCACTCTCGATAAATGGTTTAAATTGCCTGGGTGCAGTGTCCAAAATTTCAATGTACAAACAGCAAAAAGGGTCCGCACTCTCAGGTCTTAAAAATGTAAAAAAGTTTTATTGTTAATGCCAGACTGGCATTAACAATAAAA
This sequence comes from Xenopus laevis, assembly GCF_017654675.1. Taxonomy (NCBI): domain Eukaryota; kingdom Metazoa; phylum Chordata; class Amphibia; order Anura; family Pipidae; genus Xenopus; species Xenopus laevis. The sequence continues at coordinate 142,312,090 of NC_054375.1, forward strand.
CTTTTTTACATTTTTAAGACCTGAGAGTGCGGACCCTTTTTGCTGTTTATATATGTTTATATATATATATATATATATATATATGTATATATATATATGTATATATATGTATGTAACGCTTTCTTGGCCTATCATATATATATATATATATATATATTATATATATGTATATGTAACGCTTTCTTGGCCTATCATATATATATATATATATATATATATATATATATATATATATATATATGTATATGTAACGCTTTCTTGGCCTATCATATATATATATATATATATATATATATATATATATATATATATATATATATATATATATATATATATATATATGTATATGTAACGCTTTCTTGGCCTATCATATATATATATATATATATATATATATATATATATATATATATATATATATATATATATATATATATATATATATATATATGTAACGCTTTCTTGGCCTATCATATATATATATATATATATATATTGTCCGTAAGACTGTTGCACACACTTAAAATGAGGTACTGTCCTGGTGCTAACAGAAATAGTATATAAAACTTGCAGAAAATGCTGTAGCACTCTAGGGACTTTTGCAAATAAAATTAACTTTATTTAGATCTAAATAGTTTTAAGATTAAACTGTACCTCAGTGTCTTCTGTTGGATTCTCTGCCACTGGATTTTCCTCAGGTAGTTTCTTCCTTTCTAATGCCTCAATCCTAGAATAGAGAAATCCGTCTGTCTTTAGTTAGAAAGGAGAGGCATGTGACCCTTAGAATAACTTCAGACTGGTGTGTGTGGTCATGTCAAGGTGTCATATTATGTACAATGAACATGTTCCTATTATAACAATCAGAAAGGAATATTTACTTCAGATAAATCTAAAAATCGTTGCACCTGTTTTTCATTAGTCCAATGGTATCAGGCATGCAGTGGAAACATACATGGAAGATAAGTTGTCACCTCTGAGAATAGAGATGGGAGATCTATCATTTTGCTCCTTCTAGCTATTAGCAAGTGATGTAAAGCTAAAATTAGCACCCCAGTATCTGTAGAGCCAAGGCATTAGCTTAGCATTAACTTCACTTTACCATTCCCCTCCTATGTGCCATCTTCAAACCATAGATAGATGGAGAATGTGGAGCCACACACTCACAGTCAAAGGGTGATTAATAGCAATGTGCAAGTTAGGGAAAAACTCAACCCACATCTGACGCTAACCTGCAAAGACTTAACCCGCACCCGACCCTAACCTGCAAAGACCTAACCTGCATCCGACCCTAACCCGCAAAGACTTAACCTGTGCCTGACCCTAACCTGCAAAGACTTAACCCGAACCTAACCCGCAAAGACTTAACCTGACTTAACCTGTGCCCGACCCTAACCTGCAAAGACTTAACCCACACCCGACCCTAACCCACAAAGACTTAACCCACAAAGACTTAACCTGCATCCGACCCTAACCTGCAAAGACTTAACCTGTGCCCGACCCTAACCCGCAAAGACTTTACCTGTGCCCAACCCTAACCTGCAAAGACTTAACCCACACCAGACCCTAACCCGCAAAAACGTAACCTGTGCCCGACCCTAACCTGCACCCAACCTTAACCCACAAAGTCTTAACCTGTGCCCGACCTAACCTGCAAAGAATAACACACACCGACCCTAACTCACATAGACTGAACCTGCATCCAACCCTAACCCACAAAGACTTAACCTGTGCCCGACCCTAACCTGCAAAGACTTAACCTGCACCCGACCCTAATCTGCAAAAATGTAACCTGTGCCCGACCCTAACCTGCAAAGACTTAACCTGTGCCCAACCCTAACCTGCAAAGACTTAACCTGCACTCGACCCTAACCCACACCACAAATACTTAACTTGTGGCCGACCCTAACCCGCAAAATGTTGCCATTGTAGGACCCACACCAGAGCCAGACCAACATATTCTCGCTCTATATGCTACTTCTAGGTGCGCCTCTGGTTCCAATACAGGGAATCTTTGGGAGCAGTGGAAGAAAGAACTTCCCAGTCTGATTCACACCCAACGAGAACCACAATGGTTGGCCTAATTTCAACTCAAACCCACCCACCCAACCAGTGGTCAACCCGCACATTACTAGTGACTAACCTTTTCCCTGAATAGAGTTGAGTAATAAAAAGTTACAACAATAAATTGGTACAGCCTTAGGGTAAGGGCACACCTGGCGATTCGGGGAGATTTAGTCGCCTGGCGACTAATCGCCTCTTCTGTGGGGCGACTAATCTCCCCGAACGGCTTCCACCTGTCTTGTGCCGGCTATGGTACACGCGGCACTTCAGATTCGTGAGGCAACTTCAGATGACTTCGGAATACGAATATTTGGGTAACCTCTCCCTTGGATTCCTGCATAGGATCCGCTGTATTCTAACGTAGACCCTAAATGAGTGGTTGGTGAGATTTTGGGGGGCAGAGCATCCATCAGGCTGTAAAGAGACTGCACATGGTCTAGGCAAACCAAAAAACATCTTTCATACAGTTAGTGATACAAGTAATATGGACCCCTTGTCCTGGTTGGCAATTTGGGGAGGGCCCTTGATTCCATGTAAGGTTTATACAAGTGTAGAAGTGTGAGTGTGGGCTGAACCATTATCCAGTCCAGTTTGCATGGAGACTTGGCTTAAAGGAGAAGGAAAGGCAAAAAAGAAATAGCCTGCTAAAGAAAGTCTGGTGTAGATAGAAATCACTGACCGTTTCTTGTGGTTTCTCTGTGGTCTCATGTTGAAGCAGCTACGATCTCTCAGCACTGCAGTGTGTGACTTGGGTGACGTCACTATTTTCTCCAGCTCTTCCTGCCTGCTGCCCGAGGCAGCCTTGAGGCGCATTGGGTAGAATTCATTAGTTATGCGCATTCAAATAACTATGTGCGCGTGTCATCATTGACCCTTATGGCCACGCCCCCCAACCAATCAGAATGGAAGCATCTGGGAGTGGGAAGTCACACGCCAACTTTTTTTTATTATACTTTGGACACCTAAGAGGCAGCATCAAGCGCTTGCGGTGTGCAGCGATTGGGGGCATAAATTTATATACTGCAGGCTAAGGTGAGGATGCCTTGTCATTGATGATATACTGATCGTTTTATACACAGGATATATGATTACTGTTAGATGCTGGATTCAGGAATTGTAGTACAGCACTGATTGATTATCATACAATAATTCAAGACAAATATAGAGAGAGAATGACCCTTGTAATTGCACCACCCCACAATGTGTGCCAGAAGTTCCCACTATATGAGCATACTAAAACTTAACGTTTATTGAAATATAGTAAAAAATATGCCCAGGAATTGATAACATAAAAACAAAATCAGGAGGGACTTAGGGTCATCAGTTCAGGGAAGGAATGCAGAGGATTTGTTTTATGGATACGTGACTTCACTGATCCCACTTCCTCTGATGAATGGTGCTTGGTTAACATAGTGGTAGTCGTGAAAACATATGCTGATATGCTAGGACCGCAGTCTTAAAGCATGTTCTTGGTGCGAATAGAGTGTAAATCACCTGGCTCTAATCACTGACAGTAAAGCCTCTGCAAGCGTAAGAAGAGCCAGCCCGTAATTCACCACGCATACACACACAGATAGCGCTCCCTTGATGAGCGTGCATGCTGCAGTGATTACTATTATCTAGCACACAAAGCGCTCCATTGAGGAGTGTGACTGTTACTGTGCTTGCTTTTAACAAAACGTTGTTTCCTGACTACCACTGCTCCAGCCAAATAGTATCGGCAGGATTGAGGAATTATCAGTAGTGATGCGCTCCAAAGGTCAGCGGGTTTTTTTCTTCGCGCTTGCGCAGTAAGCATAATGAAGAAACGGAAGCCTACTCTACTTCACCAAGATGGTGCCTCCGTGAATGAATATGCGAGCCAAAACGGAAGATGTATTCTACACTATAGCAATAGGAAATGTGAGTTCAAAACATAGCGTTTTAGTAGGTCTTGGGGAGTAGATTAAAGGGAGCTATGTAATAATTTTTGCCTTTCCTTCTCCTTTAAAGATTCAACAGATATTGGCTTACTCTGATTGTTATCCTAAAGCAGATGATTCTTATTATTTAGAGGGGTGGAGGAGGTAGAAAGGCTTTTATTTAAGGATAACAAAGAATTTTTGCCTCATTTAGGAGGTGGACCTGATCTGAAATGTTCAAGAACTTCTGAAAAGGACGTTGGATCAAACAGCTCAGCTCAAGGATGAGAAAGGTCCCCTGGTGGGACCGAAACGTCGGATTGAGATGTAATTTGGTTCACAAAAAAAGAAAACTTTCTTCACCAACAAGACTGTGTGCTGATCCTCCTTATACCATTTATACACTGTTTGATCGTGCACCGCTGAAATAACCTAGTTTTGAGTGCTGGTACTGTGGGATAATATATATATATATATATATATATATATATATATATATATATATATATATATATATATTACCATTATATATATTACCAAAAATAACCACACTCCAAAGACTTCTTAAGTGAAAAATCAGGATTGAATTTTATTTCAACGTTTCGGCTCCATCACTCGTGTCGTGTTCAGGAAGATAGCCCTAGTGATGGAGCTGAAACGTTGAAATAAAATTTATGGTAATGTATGTTATGGTTTTAACCAGCACCCAGGCAGTTGCTGTTTTTTGGTTAAGAATGCACCTAACAGGACTGGAGGGCAACCAAGTTTGGGAGTTTTAACCTTCAAAACAGCATGTAGGTTGCAGGTAAAACTTAGTCCCTGTGTAAAATGTCTAATGAGGAAATATAATTCTTAATGAATCAGATACAAGTTGAGAGTAGAACTGGCCATACCAGGGATGACTTTGATGTAGTTGGCCAGCTTAAATATATTGCATTATATGGACAAACAATCCCTGTTTTGTTTAAAGGGTAAGACATTTTTTAGTAGCTTAAGCCACAAAATGTCTCAATGTCCTAAATATATTGATAATAGGTTGATAGCAGAGGAACTCTTCTATTTATGTGTATATATATATATATATATGTATATATATACATATTGACTTCTTTGTCAGTTTAATAATAGAGGTGCACAATATCATGGCTATAAGGTCACAATTGGAGTCAGATTGTCTGTTTCCATTCTCTAAAACACATTTGGCATTTATTGCCATTATTTTTATCACGACACGGTCATTTGGTTTTTGTATTTAGTTCCACCATATTACCATTCCAAATTAATAAGCAGTCAGGCCCGGTCCGGATTTGTGGCAACGCCAAAAAGGCCAGGGCCTAGGGCAGCAAAATTTCAGGGGCTGCATGTTGCCCAACCCCATCCTAAGGAGCACTGGGAACTCAAAGCTCCTCAGTGCTTTTACAGAGGACGATGGACTTATAATTTGTGGATAAACCACAGTAGTTAATGTCACAATCATTCCCAACAAATGAAAGCAGAACAAGGATTTTTGATTGTTTGTTAAAAAAGTATATTGTAAAATTGAATACAGAAAGATATTTTTAACATTAAAGGATGGTGAAAATGTAATTCACTGATCTATCCGTTACATTAACTTCTTGCAGGTCATGTCTGGATAGTATTTCATTTTCCATAGTTCAACGCTGTGCCAAGTGCTGTAGGCAAGAAGGGGCATCAGAGATACCATTCCATTCAGATACGTCTGTTCCTTGGTGTGACTCTGTGTGACTCTTGATGTGATTTCTATATCCATTGGAATAGTCACAGTATCCAACTTGTATCCCTTCTACTGGCCAGTTCAGCAGCAGGTTTTGTTCTTCTTGCTTGCACTGGGCCCATGCCTCATATAAATTAGGCAATAATATTCTTATGGCTGCTCATTGCCATTTTCTTGGCACATTTTAGACACATTGCACTGCCCATGGCAATAGTCACTCATGAGGCCTATCTGGATATCAGCCTCTTCTTTTCAGCAGCTGAGAAATGGGCCATTTTTGTGCCACTGCCTTATATTCTGGCAAAACAGTTGTTAGCAGCATATTAGCCAAGGGCAAAGTCTCTATAATATTCCCAAAGTGACTCTATTGGTCCAATCTCATTCTCTTGTTTGGAGGACTATTGTCAGGCTCTTGGATCTTTATAAACTCTCCTCCACATTCGCGCTTGTGCCCCTTGGAATACGGAGTCCTGTCCATAAGCCGTCTCACTACTTGTGCACAGGGGCCATTGCATCTCCAACAGTGGCGCTTCAGTGACTCGTATTCATCAAAGAAATCATGATCAATCTATAAAATAAAAAGAGAAATATCACGAAACCTGAAACTGGGGATTCAGTAGGTAGAATATAATCGTATAATGATTAGGGCTGGAGAGCCAGTGGTTACATGAAACAATATGGAGAACTCTGTGACCTTTTAGGAATATTTCTGCCTTTCATCCTGCCTGTGGGTGTCATTGACTAATGTACATGGTGACTAGTGATGTGCGGGTTGGGATTTCCCCAACCCGCACCCACCACCCACGCCTGCCTTCGCCAACTTCCAGGTTCCTTTTATAGACCCGCGCTGCCCCGCCGGTGATGTCACAAAAGGGGCGGGGCGAGCAGGTGCAGCGTCTATAAAAGAAGAACCTGGAAGTTGGAATCCGGCATTTGATGGTGGCCACCTGCGAAGAAGAGTGTGAGGTCGGACCAAACCCGCCGAACCCGCTGGTATCAGGCCAGTCCGATCACTAATGGTGTCATCATTTTAAAGGGGTTGTTCACCTTCCAAACACTTTTTTCAGTTCACTTTTTTTCAGATTGTTCCCCAGACTTTCTTTAAATCACTTTCCAGTTTTTATTTTTTACAGTTTTTCCAAAATCAAGGTTTAAAGTTTAATGTCCCTATCTCTGGTATTTCAGTCTGGCGGCTCAGTAATTCAGATTCTGAACTGTTACAATTTTGCAACATTTAGAGGCACTTTATCAAGGGTCGAATTTCTAATTCATTTGATTTTTTTTTTAAACTCCTTTAAATTTGAATATACTCGAAATTCGATCGAGGGATTATTTATTAAAAGAATCGAATATCTAAAACTCGCACAAATTTTAGAGACTCGAAAACTCCAATCGAATTAGACTAAACCTGATCCGTGTTTTTTTTCTCTGAATAAAACTTGAATGTCAGGAAGGCTACTAACAAATTGGTCTCTGTACCTCTCCCATTGACTTATACATGAACTCGGCAGGTTATAGGTGGTGAAAAGTCTAGAGTATGATAAATCTCGAAATTCAAATTAAAACTCAAATTGAGTTTGGATAATTCACAATTCGAATTTGAGTTTTGACCAAAAAAAAAAAATTTGAATATTTTCATTCAAATTTTCACTTCGACCCTTTATAAGTCTGCCCCTTAGCTGATACATTTCTCAGCAACATCTCTAGAGTATTAGCAACTATTTTATTAATTCTAACAGCTGCCTTTGAAGAAACCGAAAGATTTTGCACAGCAGGGACAAAGATAAGAAATGTATCAACTAAATGTATCAGTTTAGAACAGTTTACAGGGTCGGTGACCCCCCCTCCTAGAGCTGCTTTAGAAGGTGAAAAATTACACTTTACACTTCAATATTAGAAAAATAGTCAAACATAGAAAGTAATTGTAAAAAGTCGTTATTTCTGGTGAACTATCTGAAACCAACTGAACTGGGTTGCGGAACCCCTTTAATACGTTTGATATATAGGCCCACGACTTGAAAAAATGTGGGCAGTACTGATCTAGATTTTTCAACTGAATATAACTCAGCAGTAGGTCCAATAACTACTTATTATAAACAAGCAGCAGAACAAGAGCTTTATAGGAGGCTGCATTGCTGTAAAGTATAACTTTTTTTTTTCTTAATTTTGGGGCACTTTTCCTTCATCCAGAAGCAAAATGCTAAACTGAATTTTTTTTTTACGATCCTACTTCCAGGTAATGGAGAATTTCTCATGTGAAATACTTGTTTGGATTTTATCGGGAATGATATAATGTCTGAAAGCACTTACCGTAACATTTGCTCCACTTTCTCTATTGATACGCTCCATGTGATACTGAAATTCCGGCCCATGGTCTAAGATACGGGTACCATTGATACGCTGGTAGTAGTGGATCATTTCATGCAGGAGCGTCTGTAGGGGGAGAAACAGCCCCAATATTACTTGTTCAGTCGTCATGTATAGAAAATACATCACATCTTTGTATGGAACTCTATTCACATGCACAAATATATCTAATTCCATAAGGGAATAAAAGAAAGGGAAACACATTTGAGCTGGTAACATCGGTCTTTAATTTAAATTGTGCATCTCCTCTACTAAACCATTTTGTGGCATCAGGTCAGAAGAAAATGAATGAGAAATTTTGATCTTAAACATCAACTTATTTGTGCCATGGGGCTGCTGTGTCAGCAGGAGAACATTCCCATCATATAATAAAGCACTGTGTATCTTGACAGCGCTATATAAATAAATGATGATGATGATAATATAGGGTTTCTTAACCTGCTGTTTAATATGACCCAGACTAAATCTGAAATTCCACTTTGAGACCCAAAAATAAAGACAGATTTGCTTCCATATCTCCTTTTGATCTAAAGCAACACAGAGTAATGATTGATCAGAGCTAACGGTCACAATTTAATTCTGCAGGTAGAGAAACTGACTGCTGACAGTTACTACAAAAATACACAACAAAAAGACACAACTTACTTCCACTGTATCTTTCCTTGAGCGTAAATCAAGGAGAGGCTTGTTCAGTCGAATGCTGCATCTTCTGCTGATAGCCTCATATTTGAAATATCCAGCATTTCTGAAAAAAAAATCATGCAGATTTAAGAATAAACACTATTTATATGTTACTGTACTTGTCTTGTTCCAGTCCCTGCCCTGTACAGCCAGTATGTAGGTACTTGTTGTGCCCTTGTTAGTAAATTTGCTTTGCAGAAGGCAGATAATGACAGACTAATGCATGGAGTGAGTGCATATGAGCATTTAACAGAAAACTAACAGCGCTCCAGCTCTTGCACATACATATCTCCACCTCCTGTGCATCTTACCAGGCTAGGAAAGTTGGGGTGTCAAGCTGTATAGTAGTGACAGTGATACAGATTGTCCCCCAAGGTCTATAAACAACAAAGCACATTGGTTTTTGACTTACAAGCTTAACCTGTTACTCCATTTCAGGTCAATTGAAGGCAACTGTCCACGAAAGAACTTCCTATTATATTCATCGAATAGGGCGTGGATATCAGGTTTGGGGTCCAGCACCTCCCAATATGGATCGACAACAGACAGACGTTCAAGATCTGGTTGAGTCACCCCAAGATCCTCATCAGTCTGACTAGCCACAGAAGGATTTTCACGAGTCTTAGAATTGATTGAAGCATTTTCAGAAGGTTTATGAGTCGTACAAATATCAGGAGAATGTATTTCCGAAATCTGCTCCGAGGAGCCATTCGGCGATGAAAAAAATACACCCATCTCCCTCAACTTGTGTTGTCTCTACGCAGTTGCTTCACCAACTGGATAAGGTTGGTTTTTCTCATTGTGATGTCACATGACGTCACATGACATTCTGTGCATGCTGGAGGTGCCTCATTGTGATGTCATACACCTGCTCACTCCAGCAACCTGTAGCTCTTAAACGGAAAAATTTCACTTATAAAGGCCTATTTATTGATGCAGCTATAATGGGCAAATAATTACCATACTATAACTTGGTGTTACATACACCTGTGGATGTAAATGTCGCACTACTTTGCAACTTCTGCTATTGCACTAGCATTTTGAGAAATCCCTGCATTAAATGAAAAGATTTGGGAAATGGCACTGTGTTTTAAAACCTCTCCCATCAGTAGGTTCATGGGCCTGACCAATCAGACGCTAGCATTTGAAGCTATTTTTTCTTTTTTGGTAACAGGTGTATGTTGACTGTAAGGGATGAAGCACAAAATGATTTGCCAATATTAAGACTTACATCTAATTGAGTCTTCTGTTATTTACTTGGTTTCTCAGCAGCTTCATAAATAATTACATTAAAGGGGAGGAACTTATTAATGAACAAACTTTTGTAGAGGAGGGGGCTATCCAGAATATTATTTGGGATTTCTTATAACCGGTAGAACCAATAATGATGAATTTTCTAACAGGAACCAGAAAACTGTATGAAAGTGATTAACATGTAGTTCTTTATTCATTTATCAGGCTTGGAGACTCGTGGCTGCTTCAGTGGTCTCTAAGTTATTGAGATGATGGATATGCCTTTTAACCTGTTGTCTACTGGTTAAATTTTTAAGCAGGGAGGTTGTATGTTTTCTGAGCCATCTGGCAGGTTCAACCTTGGGACTGACCTGATACTGTTTTATCTGAGTATTAAAGAGTTAGTGGTTGGGGAGCACCGTCCATCAAACACAGAGGATGGTGTGCAGGGTCAAATGGTGATTAATAATGGAAAAAAAGAAAAAAGAGCTGATCCATCCAGTTGCACCCTCCCATCCGTTGATTCCGAAACTCAAGTGAGGTAATTCGTAAAACATAACTTTTAATAAATCGTTAAAAGCAAGGTCTAGATAGCAACATTAAAATGGAGGTCAGGTATAGGAGGCTGATAGACTAGATGCCAAAGTGTTAGAGGGGCAGTGTGCTGAATGCACTTAAATCACTAAAAAGTGACGGTTGGTCAGAAATTATCAAATAATAGTTGTTATTTGGCACATTGATCACTCTGTACGTCTATAGTGTACACCATGTAATGCCCCACATCAAGCCAACCCCTTCACCCACTTCAGGATCCCTCCCATGTGGTGTACGGTCAAGCTGGTGAGGGATTAAGGTAACAGAGACCTTAATTCAACTAGGTTCGTTCAGAAACCAAGTGTATCTTGGGTACAGGTATCGAGAGTATCAGACCCACGAATCGTTCAATAATCCAACCCCTTCACCCTCAAAGGTCCCCTCCCGATCCGATTACCCCAGTCATCAATTCTAAGTCCCTATCAGACACCTGCCTAACCAGAAGCTTCGCTTCTGGTTAGCTTAGTTTCTGGTTAGGCAGGCGTCTGATAGGGACTTAGTGATTTAAGTGCATTCAGCACACTACCCCTCTAACCCTTTGTCATCTAGTCTATCAGCCTCCTATTCCTAACCTCCATTTTAATGTTGCTATCTAGACCTTGCTTTTAACGATTTATTAAAAGTTATGTTTTACGAATTACCTCACTTGAGTTTCGGAATCAACAGATGGGAGGGTGCAACTGGATGGGTCAGCTCTTTTTTCTTTTTTTCATTATTTTATCTGAGGGCCAAACAACAAGCAGGGACACAGAAGGGAGAGCTAAGCAACAAGCAGGGACACAGAAGGGAGGGCTGAAAACCGCAAGCAGGGACATAGAAGGGAGTGCTGACAGCAACAAGCCTGAGGGGAAGGGAGGGCTGAGCAGCAAACATGGAGGGAAAGGGAGTGTGTTTAAACTTTCATAACCAGCCAAATTTTTTGTAATTACCATTGTAATTAGGTGTGGTCAAAAAAATTTGCATGGTCAAAAAATTTGCAGCGTGTTACCAAGGTAGATCTCCTGATGGGGCAGGTGTCAAGAGTAGATCCCAGTGTAACAAAGGCTGGACACCCCTGCTATAGAGGAAGCCCCCTGTTCCCTGGGCCATTGATGTGGTATCTTCCTGTTGTAATCTCTCGGAGAAACCCTAGATACCTGCTGAGCTGTGGCGCAGACTATATGTTTTTTATAGCAATATCCCATCTTGCATCCCTTGTTCCCTGCTTGTGGTTGTACCCCAAAGGATTATCCAGGACACATATACAAAGTTATACTAAGCACCACTCAAGTTACCATTATGCTTTACTTGTTTGTTCTTTAATAGTCCTCAAAAATTAGTATAATAATTCATTTTGTACAATGCAGTTTATTTGTTTTTACAGGTTAGGACTTATATACTCTCTCCAACCTTACAACTTTAATGGGTTACTGTTGCAACCCGTTTTACAAATACTTTTTATTATTTTGTTTCTTACAGTTGTTTATACTAGTTGTTTGTTTCTCAACCTAACATGGATTTCCTGGCTGCAACCAACACACTCATGCTGTGAGTCACCGACAGATTTCACCGGCTGATTAGCTGATTCTAACACGAGTCATCAAATTGCAAATAGCATGGCTATATTTGTTTGCTGTAGGAAAAAAAATAGTTTGAGGAAGCACACTTATACACCATTGATGGCCTAAAAACTATAAGGAAAAACTATAAAACTAGAATTATTAATCATTCACTGTAGTTAAACGGGGTGGTTTACCTTTAAGTTAATTTTTAGTATGTTATCAACTGGGCAGTTCTAATCAACTTTTCAACTGGTCTTCATTTTTTATTTATTTTATAGTTTTTTTTGACTTCTAGCTTTCAAATGGGGATCACTGACCCCATCTAAAGACAAATGCTTTGTAAGGCTACACATTTAGGGGGTTATTTATCAACGGTCGAATTTTAGAGTTTTTTTAGACCTCGAATGAACTCGAAAGAACTTACAACTCAAATGGTTTCTAATTTAAGAAAAAACTTTAATGGAAAAAACTAAAATCAACGAGTTCGGGTTAACAACCGGAAAACTCAAATCGATCGAGTTTTCCATGGGAAAAAACTCGAACCGCTCGAATTGAAGCCCTCAGAAAAAACATCATGAAGGGACCTCTGTTATTGATTCCTACATGGCCTCTACAGGTTTTAGATAGTGTATTTTCAGATTCATGCTATTTCCAGGGTCGGGATATAATAAATCTCTAAATTTTAGTTTTTTAAAAAAAAACTCGTAAAATAAGATTAGGAAACACAACTCGAACCTTAATAAATCTGCCCCTTATTGTCATTGCAACTTTTTATTACTTTCTATTCAGGCCTCTCCATATTCAAGTCTCCTATTCCAATCAATACATGGTTGTTATGGTAATTTGGATCCTAGCAACCAGACTCCTGAAATTGCAGAATGAAGAGCTGCTTAATAAAAAACCAAATAACTCAAAATTCACAAATAATAAAAAATGAAACCCAATTGCAAAATGTTTCAGAATATAATTCTCTACATCTTAAAGTCAAAAGTTAACTTAAAGGTGAACAACCCCTTTAAGTGTATTTTTTTTTTTTTTTTACAATAGACAAAATTTAGTCTTTAAGTAGCATGTGTTGGCCCATGTTATCCTAAGACATTGATTAGTGAGTTGGTTTGTGTGGCAGTTGTCCCCTGTTGTAGCCGGACTTTTTAAGATGTCTCTGTGTCTTCAATGGCTTCAGGGGTGTTTGTTGAGAGGGAACTTTCGGATGAGACGGATGCGATTTCCTGATCAATTTCTCCATTGCAGATATTACTGGGGCTTCCAGAACCTTTCTGTTCTTCATTTATTTGAGCCCGTAGGTGGTTCTAATGCCAGAAAAGACAGTGATATATATATTTCATATATGTATATGTTAGTTTTGCAACAATTGGTTTTAGTGGTAGCATTATTCAGCCAAACTGACTCTGAGCCTATATTGGCACATGATTAGTGTTCTTATCTAACAGCATGTGAGTTAGGCCATTTGTGTTCCATAGATGTTCTTGTGTATCGGTGACTGATAGTTTGGGGCATTTCTGAATATCACTCTTTTTGGCCTCATTCCAGTGATGGAACAGAGATGTCCCATTAGTCTTATGAATATATAGTGAATAAAGTACCCCCTATTGTCAAATATATAGTGAATAAAGTACCCCCTTTTGTAAAAGATAAGGATATTATAAGTCACTGAGGAGTTTCATGACAAGATAAAAACACGAGGCCAAAGGCCGAGTGTTTTTAAACGGGTCATGGAACTCCGAGGTAACTTCTAATAACCTCATATTTTACAACTGGGGGTACTTTATTTATTATAATACACAAATTTCAGAGTCATGTGACAGAAATGACATCAGAACTCACCGTTTATAACTGATGACATCAGAAGCCACCGTTTATAAGGATATAATTTACAAGATATTCATAGCTTTTGTCTATTATAAGAATATTATAAGTTGCCAAGGAGTTCCATGACCATATAAAAGCACAAGGCCCAAGGCAGAGTATTTTTACACAAGTCATGGAACTCCGAGGTGACTTCTAATATCCTCATATTTTGCAATCTTATGTCATGTGACAGTAATGACATCACTAAGCTTCGATTATAACCGATGACATCACTAAGCACCATCTATAAGGATATCATTTACAGGATATTCATGGCTCGTGTATTTGCTTGTGTAATATATATATATATATATATATATATATTATTATTATATTTTTTTATTGCAGTGTTCTCACTCTTACCGGATCACAAGTTGATTGCAGTTTCAGGGTCAAAGTATGTCATATAATATAGCAGAAGGACCCGCACTCCATATGTAGTTAATAATGCACAGCCAAATGTTTCGGCCCACAATAGGGCCTTTCTCAAGAAAGTAAAAACAGAACAAAAACAAGCCTGCTAAATTGCAGCATTTAATTGTGATATTTTCTTACGGCCTAATGTGGGCCGAAACGTTGGATATGCATTATTAAATAAACATGTTTGAGTCACTACATATGGTCCTTCTACTATATTATATATATATATATATATATATATATATATATATATATATATATATATATATATTGTCCGTAAGACTGTTGCACACACTTAAAATGAGGTACTGTCCTGGTGCTAACAGAAATAGTATATAAAACTTGCAGAAAATGCTGTAGCACTCTAGGGACTTTTGCAAATAAAATTAACTTTATTTAGATCTAAATAGTTTTAAGATTAAACTGTACCTCAGTGTCTTCTGTTGGATTCTCTGCCACTGGATTTTCCTCAGGTAGTTTCTTCCTTTCTAATGCCTCAATCCTAGAATAGAGAAATCCGTCTGTCTAGTTAGAAAGGAGAGACATGTGACCCTTAGAATAACTTCAGACTGGTGTGTGGTCATGTCAAGGTGTCATATTATGTACAATAAACATGTTCCTATTATAACAATCAGAAAGGAATATTTACTTCAGATAAATCTAAAAATCGTTGCACCTATTTTTCATTAGTCCAATGGTATCAGGCATGCAGTGGAAACAGACATGGAAGATAAGTTGTCACCTCTGAGAATAGAGATGGGAGATCTATCATTTTGCTCCTTCTAGCTATTAGCAAGTGATGTAAAGCTAAAATTAGCACCCCAGTCTCTGTAGAGCCAAGGCATTAGCTTAGCATTAACTTCACTTTACCATTCCCCTCCTATGTGCCATCTTCAAACCATAGATAGATGGAGAATGTGGAGCCACACACTCACAGTCAAAGGGTGATTAATAGCAATGTGCAAGTAAAGGGAAAAACTCAACCCACATCTGACGCTAACCTGCAAAGACTTAACCCGCACCCGACCCTAACCTGCAAAGACTTAACCCGAACCTAACCCTCAAAGACTTAACCTGTGCCCGACCCTAACCTGCAAAGACTTAACCCACACCCGACCCTAACCCACAAAGACTTAACCAACAAAGACTTAACCTGCATCCGACCCTAACCTGCAAAGACTTAACCCGCACCCGACCCTAACCCGCAAAAACGTAACCAACATAGACTGAACCTGCATCCAACCCTAACCCACAAAGACTTAACCTGTGCCCGACCTAACCTGCAAAGAATAACACACACCCAACCCTAACCCAAATAGACTGAACCTGCATCCAACCCTAACCCACAAAGACTTAACCTGTGCCCGACCCTAACCTACAAAGACTTAACCTGCACCCGACCCTAACCCACAACCACAAATACTTAACTTGTGGCCGACCCTAACCTGCAAAATGTTGCCATTGTAGTACCCACACCAGAGCCATACCAACATATTCTCGCTCTATATGCTACTTCTATGTGCACCTCTGGTTCCAATACAGGGAATCTTTGGGAGCAGTGGAGGAAAGAACTTCCCAGTCTGATTCACACCCAACGAGAACCCACAATGGTTGGCCAAATTTCAACTCAAACCCACCCACCCAACCAGTGGTCAACCCGCACATTACTAGTGACTAACCCTTTCCCTGAATATAGTTGAGTAATAAAAAGTTACAACAATAAATTGGTACAGCCTACAGATTCGGGGAGATTTAGTCGCTTGACTAATCACCTCTTCTGTGGGGCGACTAATCTCCCCGAACGGCTTCCACCTGTCTTGTGCCGGCTATGGTACACGTGGCACTTCAGATTCGTGAGGCAACTTCAGATGACTTTGGAATACGAATATTTGGGTAACCTCTCCCCTTGGATTCCTGCATAGGATCCGCTGTATTCTAACGTAGACCCTAAATGAGTGGTTGGTTAGATTTTGGGGGGCAGAGCATCCATCAGGCTGTAAAGAGGCTGCACATGGTCTGGGCAAACCAAAAAACATCTTTCATACAGTTAGTGATACAAGTAATAAGGAATTTGGGGAGGGCCCTTGATTCCATGTAAGGTTTATACAAGTGTAGAAGTGTGAGTGTGGGCTGAACCATTATCCAGTCCAGTTTGCATGGAGACTTGGCTTAAAGATTCAACAGATATTGACTTACTCTGATTGTTATCCTAAAGCAGATGATTCTTATTGTTTAGAGGAGTGGAGGAGGTAGAAAGGCTTTTATTTAAGGATAACAAAGAATTTTTGCCTCATTTAGGAGGTGGACCTGATCTGAAATGTTCAAGAACTTCTGAAAAGGACGTTGGATCAAACAGCTCAGCTCAAGGATGAGAAAGGTCCCCTGGTGGGACCGAAATGTCGGATTTATATGTAATTTGGTTCACAAAAAAAGAAAAGTTTCTTCACCAACAAGACAGTGTGTGCTGATCCTCCTAATACCATTTATACACTGTTTGATCGTGCACCGCTGGAATAACCTAGTTTTGAGTGCTGGTACTGTGGGATAATATATATATATATATATATATATATATATATATATATATATATATATATATATATATATTACCAAAAATAACCGCACTCCAAAGACTTCTTAAGTGAAAAATCAGGATTGAATTTTATTTCAACGTTTCGGCTCCATCACTCGTGCCGTCTTCAGGAAGATGGCCCTAGTGATGGAGCTGAAACATTGAAATAAAATGTATGTTAATGTATGTATTATGGTTTTGACCAGCACCAAGGCAGTTGCTGTTTTTTGGTTAAGAGTGCACCTAACAGGACTGGAGGGCAACCACGTTTGGGAGTTTTAACCTTGAAAGCAGCATGTAGGTTGCAGGTAAAACTTAGTCCCTGTGTAAAATGTCTAATGAGGAAATATAATTCTTAATGAATCAGATGCAAGTTGAGAGTAGAACTGGCCATACCAGGGATGACTTTGATGTAGTTGGCCATCTTAAATATATTGCAATATATGGACAAACAATCCCTGTTTTGTTTAAAGGGTGAGACATTTTTTAGTAGCCACAAAATGTCTTAATGTCCTAAATATATTGATAATAGGTTGATAGCAGAGGAACTCTTATATTTATATAAATATATATATATATATATATATATACATACACATATTGACTTTTTTGTCAGTTTAATAATAGAGGTGCACAATATCATGGCTATAAGGTCACAATTGGAGTCAGATTGTCTGTTTCCATTAAAACACATTTGGCATTTATTGCCATTATTTTTATCATGACATGGTCATTTGTTTTTTTTATTTAGTTCCACCATATTACCATTCCAAATTAATAAGCAGTCAGGCCCGGTCCGGATTTGTGGCAACGCAGGCCACGGCCTAGCAGAATTTCAGGGGAGGCATGTTGCCCAACCCCATCCTAAGGAGCACTGGGGACTCAAAGCTCCCCAGTGCTCTTACCGAGGACGATGGACTTATAATTTGTGGATAAACCACACTAGTTAATGTCACAATTATTCCCAACAAATGAAAGCAGAACAAGGATTTTTGATTGTCAAAAAAGTATATTGTAAAATTGAATACAGAAAGATATTTTTAACATTAAAGGATGGTGAAAATGTAATTCACTGATCTATCCATTACATTAACTTCTTGCAGGTCATGTCTGGATAGTATTTCATTTTCCATAGTTCAACGCTGTGGCATCAGGGATACCATTCCATTCAGATACGTCTGTTCCTTGGTGTGACTCTGTGTGACTCTTGATGTGATTTCTATATCCGTTGGAATAGTCACAGTATCCAACTTGTATCCCTTCTACTGGCCAGTTCAGCAGCAGGTTTTGTTCTTCTTGCTTGCACTGGGCCCATGCCTCATATAAATTAGGCAATAATATTCTTATGGCTGCCCATTGCCATTTTCTTGGCACATTTTTGGCACAATGCACTGCCCATGGCAATAGTCACTCATGAGGCCTATCTGGATATCAGACTCTTCTTTTCAGCAGCCGAGAACTGGGCCATTTTTGTGCCACTGCCTTATATTCTGGCAAAACAGTTGTTAGCAGCATATTAGCCAAGGGCAAAGTCTCTATAATATTCCCAAAGTGACTCTATTGGTCCAATCTCATTCTCTTGTTTGGAGGACTATTGTCAGGCTCTTGGATCTTTATAAACTCTCCTCCACATTCGCGCTTGTGCCCCTTGGAATACGGAGTCCTGTCCATTACCCGTCTCACTACTTGTGCACAGGGGCCATTGCATCTCCAACTGTGGCGCTTCAGTGACTCGTATTCATCAAAGAAATCATGATCGATCTATAAAATAAAAAGAGAAATATCACAAAACCTGAAACTGGGGATTCAGCAGGTAGAATATAATCGTATAATGATTAGGGCTGGAGAGCCAGTGGTTACATGAAACAATATGGAGAACTCTGTGACCTTTTAGGAATATTTCTGCCTTTCATCCTGCCTGTGGGTGCCATTGACTAATGTACATGGTGACTAGTGATGTGCGGGTTGGGATTTCCCCAACCCGCACCCACCACCCTCCCACCACCCACGCCCGCCTGAGCCAACTTCCAGGTTCCTTTTATAGACCCGCACCGCCCCGCCAGTGACGTCACAAAAGGGGCGGGGCAAGCAGGTGCAGTGAATATAAAAGAAGAACCTGGAAGTTGGAAGCCGGCATTTGATGGTGGCCACCTGCGAAGAAGAGTGTGAGGTCGGACCAAACCCGCCGAACCCGCGGGTATCAGGCCAGTCCGATCACTAATGGTGTCATCATTTTAAAGGGGTTGTTCACTTTCCAAACACTTTTTTCAGTTCACTTTTTTTCAGATTGTTCCCCAGACTTTCTTTAAATCACTTTCCATTTTTTATTTTTTACAGTTTTTCCAAAATCAAGGTTTAAAGTTTAATGTCCCTATCTCTGGTATTTCAGTCTGGCGGTTCAGAATTCTGATTCTGAACTGTTACAATTTTGCAACATTTAGAGGCACATTTATCAAGGGTCGAATTTTGAATTAATTTGAGTTTTTTTTAAACTCCTTTAAATTTGAATATACTCGAAATTCGATCGAGTGATTATTTATTAAAAGAATCGAATATCTAAAACTCGCACGAATTTTACAGACTCAAAAACTCCAATCTAGTTAAACTAAACTCGATCCGAGTTTTTTTTCTCTGAATAAAACTTAAATGTCAGGAAGGCTACTAACAAATTGGTCTCTGTACCTCTCCCATTGACTTATACATGAATTTGGCAGTTTATAGTTGGCGAAGTGTCTTGAGTATGATAAATCTCGAAATTCAAATTAAAACTCGAATTGAGTTCGGATAATTCACAATTCGAATTTGAGAGTTTTGACCAAAAAAAAAAAATTTGAATATTTTCATTCAAATTTTCACTTCGACCCTTTATAAATCTGCCCCTTCTCATCTCTGCAGTATTAGCAACTATTGTATTAATTCTAACAGCTGCCTTTGAAGAAACCCAAAGATTCTGCACAGCAGGGACAAAGATAAGAAATGTATCAACTAAATGTATCAGTTTAGAACAGTTTACAGGGTCGGTGACCCCCCCTCCTAGAGCTGCTTTAGAAGGTTAAAAATTATACTTTACACTTCAATAGTAGAAAAACAGTCAAAAATAGAAAGTAATTGTAAAAAGTCATTATTTCTGGTGAACTATCTGAAACCAACTGAACTGAGTTGCGGAACCCCTTTAATACGTTTGATATATAGGCCCACGACTTGAAAAAATGTGGGCAGTACTGATCTAGATTATTCAACTGAATATAACTTAGCAGTAGGTCCAATAACTACTTATTATAAACAAGCAGCAGAACAAGAGCTTTATAGGAGGCTGCATTGCTGTAAAGTATAACTTTTTTTCTCTTAATTTTGGGGCACTTTACTTTCGTCCAGAAGCAAAATGCTAAACTGAAATTTTTCTTTACGATCCTACTCCCAGCTGATGGAGAATTTCTCATGTGAAATACTTGTTTGGATTTTATCGGGAATGACATAATGTCTGAAAGCACTTACCGTAACATTTGCTCCACTTTCTCTATTGATACGCTCCATGTGATACTGAAATTCCGGCCCATGGTCTAAGATACGAGTACCATTGATACGCTGGTAGTAGTGGATCATTTCATGCAGGAGCGTCTGTAGGGGGAGAAACAGCCCCAATATTACTTGTTCTGTCGTCATGTATAGAAAATACATAATATCTTTGTATGGAACTCTATTCCCATGCACAAATATATCTAATTCCATAAGGGAATAAAAGAAAGGGAAACACATTTGAGCAGGTCACATCTGTCTTCATTTTAAATTGTGCATCTCCTCTACTAAACCATTTTGTGGCATCAGGTCAGAAGAAAATGAATGAGAAATGTTGATCTTAAACATCAACTTATTTGTGCCATGGGGCTGCTGTGTCAGCAGGAGAACATTCCCATCATATAATAAAACACTGCGTATCTTGACAGCGCTATATAAATAAATGATGATGATGATTATATAGGGTTTCTTAACCTGCTGTTTAATAGGACCCAGACTAAATCTGACATTCCACTTTGAGACCCAAAAATAAAGACAGATTTGGTTCCCTATCTCCTTTTAACTCCTCTTGACTATTGTAGCAGGATATGTCTGGAATTTGGCTCAGATACATGATCTAAAGCAACACAGAGTAATGATTGATCAGAGCTAACGGTCACAATTCAATTCTGCAGGTAGAGAAACTGACTGCTGACAGTTACTACAAAAATACACAACAAAAAGACACAACTTACTTCCACTGTATCTTTCCTTGACCGTAAATCAAGGAGAGGCTTGTTCAGTCGAATGCTGCATCTTCTGCTGATAGCCTCATATTTGAAATACCCAGCATTTCTGAAAAAAAAATCATGCAGATTTGAGAATAAACACTATTTATATGTTACTGTACTTGTCTTGTTCCAGTCCCTGCCCTGTACAGCCAGTATGTAGGTACTTGTTGTGCCCTTGTTAGTAAATTTGCTTTGCAGAAGGCAGATAATGACAGACTAATGCATGGAGCGAGTGCATATGAGCATTTAACAGAAAACTAACAGCGTTCCAGCTCTTGCACATACATATCTCTACCTCTTGTGCATCTTACCAGGCTAGGAAAGTTGGGGTGTCAAGCTGTATAGTAGTGACAGTGATACAGATTGTCCCCCAAGGTCTATAAACAACAAAGCACATTGGTTTTTGACTTACAAGCTTAACCTGTTACTCCATTTCAGGTCAATTGGAGGCAACTGTCCACGAAAGAACTTCCTATTATATTCATCGAATAGGGCGTGGATATCAGGTTTGGGGTCCAGCACCTCCCAATATGGATCGACAACCGACAGACGCTCAAGATCTGGTTGAGTCACCCCAAGATCCTCATCAGTCTGACAAGCCACAGAAGGATTCTCACGAGTCTTAGAATTGATTGAAGCATTTTCAGAAGGTTTATGAGTCGTACAAATATCAGGAGAATGTATTTCCGAAATCTGCTCCGAGGAGCCATTCGGCGATGAAAAAAATACACCCATCTCCCTCAACTTGTGTTGTCTCTACGCAGTTGCTTCACCAACTGGATAAGGTTGGTTTTTCTTATTGTGATGTCAGATAACGTCACATGACATTCTGTGCATGCTGGAGGTGCCTCATTGTGATGTCATACACCTGCTCACTCCAGCAACCTGTAGCTCTTAAACGGAAAAATTTCACTTTTAAAGGCCTATTTATTGATGCAGCTATAATGGGCAAATAATTACCATACTATACCTTGGTGTTACATACACCTGTGGATGTAAATGTCGCACTACTTTGCAACTTCTGCCATTGCACTAGCATTTTGAGAAATCCCTGCATTAAATGAAAAGATTTGGGAAATGGCACTGTGTTTTAAAACCTTGTTGTCTTTTAGCAAATGATTAGCGATTTTTAACGTCAAATATTACTGGAACATTATTTTTTTTATGTTTTTTTTCCAACCCTCAATTTGAAATATTTCTCCCATCAGTAGGTTCATGGGCCTGACCAATCAGACGCTAGCATTTGAAGCTATTTTTTCTTTTTTGGTAACAGGTGTATGTTGACTGTAAGAGACGAAGCACAAAATGATTTGCCAATATTAAGACTTACATCTAATTGAGTCTTCTGTTATTTACTTGGTTTCTTTGCAGCTTCATAAATAATTACATTAAAGGGGAGGAACTTATTAATGAACAAACTTTTGTAGAGGAGGGGGCTATCCAGAACATTATTTGGGATTTCTTATAACCGGTAGAACCAATAATGATGAATTTTCTAACAGGAACCAGAAAACTGTATGAAAGTGATTAACATGTAGTTCTTTATTCATTTATCAGGCTTGGAGACTCGTGGCTGCTTCAGTGGTCTCTAAGTTATTGAGATGATGGATATGCCTTTTAACCTGTTGTCTACTGGTTACATTTTTAAGCAGGGAAGTTGTATGTTTTCTGAGCCATTTGGCAGGTTCAACCTTGGGACTGACCTGATACTGTTTTATCTGAGGATTAAAAAGTTGGTGGTTGGGGAGCACCGTCCATCAAACACAGAGGATGGTGTGCAGGGTCAAATAGTGATTAATAATGAAAAAAAGAAAAAAGAGCTGACCCATCCAGTTGCACCCTCCCATCCGTTGATTCCGAAACTCAAGTGATGTAATTTGTAAAACATAACTTTTAATAAATCGTTAAAAGCAAGGTCTAGATAGCAACATTAAAATGGAGGTCAGGTATAGGAGGCTGATAGACTAGATGACAAAGTGTTAGAGGGGTAGTGTGCTGAATGCACTTAAATCACTAAAAAAGGACGGTTGGTCAGAAATTATCAAATAATAGTTGTTATTTGGCACATTGATCACTCTGTACGTCTATAGTGTACACCATGTAATGCCCCACAACAAGCCAACCCCTTCACCCACTTCAGGATCCCTCCCTTGTGGTGTACGGTCAAGCTGGTGAGGGATTAAGGTAACAGAGACCTTAATTCAACTAGGTTCGTTCAGAAACCAAGTGCATCTTGGGTACAGGTATCGAGAGTATCAGACCCACGGATCGTTCAATAATCCAACCCCTTCACCCTCAAAGGTCCCCTCCCGATCCGATTACCCCAGTCATCAATTCTAAGTCCCTATCAGACGCCTGCCTAACCAGAAGCTTCGCTTCTGGTTAGCTTAGTTTCTGGTTAGGCAGGCGTCTGATAGGGACTTAGTGATTTAAGTGCATTCAGCACACTACCCCTCTAACCCTTTGTCATCTAGTCTATCAGCCTCCTATTCCTGACCTCCATTTTAATGTTGCTATCTAGACCTTGCTTTTAACGATTTATTAAAAGTTATGTTTTACGAATTACCTCACTTGAGTTTCGGAATCAACGGATGGGAGGGTGCAACTGGATGGGTCAGCTCTTTTTTCTTTTTTTCATTATTTTATCTGAGGGCCAACCCACAAGCAGGGACACAGAAGGGAGAGCTGACAGCAACAAGCAGGGACACAGAAGGGAGGGCTGACAGCAACAAGCCTGAGGGGAAGGGAGGGCTGAGCAGCAAACATGGAGGGAAAGGGAGTGTGTTTAAACTTTCATAACCAGCCAAATTTTTTGTAATTACCATTGTAATTAGGTGTGGTCAAAAAAATTTGCATGTTCAAAAAATTTGCAGCGTGTTACCAAGGTAGATCTCCTGATGGGGCAGGTGTCAAGAGTAGATCCCAGTGTAACAAAGGCTGGACACCCCTGCTATAGAGGAAGCCCCCTGTTCCCTGGGCCATTGATGTGGTATCTTCCTGTTGTAATCTCTCGGAGAAACCCTAGATACCTGCTGAGCTGTGGCGCAGACTATATGTTTTTTATAGCAATATCCCATCTTGCATCCCTTGTTCCCTGCTTGTGGTTGTACCCCAAAGGATTATCCAGGACACATATACAAAGTTATACTAAGCACCACTCAAGTTACCATTATGCTTTGCTTGTTTGTTCTTTATTAGTCCTCAAAAATTTGTATAATAATTCATTTTGTACAATGCAGTTTATTTGTTTTTACAGGTTAGGACTTATATACTCTCTCCAACCTTACAACTTTAATGGGTTACTGTTGCAACCCGTTTTACAAATACTTTTTATTATTTTGTTTCTTACAGTTGTTTATACTAGTTGTTTGTTTCTCAACCTAACATGGATTTCCTGGCTGCAACCAACACACTCATGCTGTGAGTCACCGACAGATTTCACCGGCTGATTAGCTGAGTCGTCAAATTGCAAATAGCATGGCTATATTTGTTTGCTGTAGGAAAAAAATAGTTTGAGGAAGCACACTTATACACCATTGATGGCCTAAAAACTATAAGGAAAAACTATAAAACTAGAATTATTAAGCATTCACTGTAGTTAAACGGGGTGGTTTACCTTTAAAGGGGACCCGTCACCCAAACAAAATTATTCCAAATCCTATTTTATCATGTTAGTCAAGCAAAACGAACTTTAATACACTGTATAAATTATTTGAATATTTTTTCCATCAGTCTGGTAACTCATAATTATAGCAACCAGGAAGGAGCCATTTTGTGGAACTTGTTATTAAGAGAAGCCTTGTATCCTCTCAGAATCTTGTTTGTGCACCAGGGGACAGGGACCCAATGTATATCCCCATGCCCTGGCTACACAATTAAATCGTTAAGAGAGCTGGGGGAATGCAGGGAGAGCAGTGAGATCTAGGAAGTGCTGAATGGAAAGTGAAAGTAATTGTCTGCCCCGCCTCTATGCCACTGGCATAGAGGAGGGGCAGAAAATATTTGATTGACAGCTGATATTTTTAAATGCATTTACAACAGCTATGAATGCTTTAATAAAAAAAAGAAAATGGATTTCATATTTAATTTAAAAAGGACTTTTATTATACAGAATTTTATGTCTGGGTGACGGGTCCACTTTAAGTTAACTTTTATTATGTTATTAACTGGCCAGTTCTAAGCAACTTTTCAACTGATCTTCATTTTTTTTATAGTTTTTTTTGACTCCTAGCTTTCAAATGGGGGTCACTGACCCCATCTAAAAACAAATGCTTTGTAAGGCTACACATTTAGTGGGTCGAATTTTAGAGTTTTTTAGACCTTGAATGAACTCGAAAGAACGTACAACTCTAATGGTTTCTAATTTAAGAAACAACTTTAATGGAAAAAACTGAAATCAACGAGTTCGGGGATAACAACCGGAAAACTCAAATCGATCGAGTTTTCCACGGGAAAAAACTCTAACTGCTCGAATTGAAGCTCTCAGAAAAAACATCATGAAGGGACCTCTGTCATTGATTCCTACATGGTATTTTCGGATTCAAGCTATTTCCAGGGTCGGGATATAATAAATCTCTAAATTTTAGTTTTTTTAAAAAAACACATAAAATTAGATTTTTGGCTCCAAAATAACATTGAAACATTTATTTTCGTGGAAAACACAACTCAAACCTTAATATATCTGCCCCTTATTGTCATTGCAACTTTTCATTACTTTCTATTCAGGCCTCTCCTATTCATATTCAAGTCTCCTATTCCAATCAATACATGGTTGCTATGGTAATTTGGATCCTAGCAACCAGACTGCTGAAATTGCAGACTGGAGAGCTGCTTAATAAAAAACCAAATACCGTATATACTCGTGTATAAGCCGACCCGTGTATAAGCCGAGGTACCTTATTTACCTAAGAAAACTGGAAAAATGTATTGACTCGTGTATAAGCCTAGGGGCCCCATGTCAGATTTCAAAATGTGAATGTGTAAATGTGTAATCATGTTTTATGGCATAGAAATCTATCTAAAACTATTTAAAAGAGTCAGAACTATTAGCTGGACAATTGCCACTTGTTTTCCCTGTGACCTCCCACCTGTCATGGCTGCTCAGAAGATCAATGAGGCGCTGCACCTAGCAAAAGCAGAAAAAAGGTACCGTACCGACTGTCACAATCGCCGCCCGGAGCAGGTTCAGGAGCTCCGGGCGGCGCGTCCTTCCCTGCCGGCGCCGCTACCCACGTGGCGGCCATGGGCGCCGCCATTTTGGGAGCGACGCCGGCAGGGAAGGACACGCCGCCCGGAGCTCCTGAACCTGCTCCGGGCGGCGATCGTGACAGTCGGTACGGTACCTTTTTTCTGCTTTTGCTAGGTGCAGCGCCTCGTTGATCTTCTGAGCAGCCATGACACCTCTAGCGACAACCTTCTACGTCACCAGACAGGAGGAGCTGCGCTACGTCTTCTCCTGATGCGCTATGGGAGAGGGAGGTGTGTTGGGGCCGCGGAAGGAGCCTCGTATCTGCGGCCGGTGAGGGATTGGCTACGGTATGTGCAGCTGACCCGCGTATAAGCCGAGGTCGAGTTTTTCAGCACATTTTGGGTGCTGAAAAACTCGGCTTATACGCGAGTATATACGGTAACTCAAAACTCACAAATAATAAAAAATGAAACCCAATTGCAAAATGTTTCAGAATATAATTCTCGACATCGTCTTAAAAGTTAACTTAAAGGTGAACAACCCCTTTAAGTGTGTTTTTTTTTCCAATAGACAGAATTTAGTCTTTAAGTAGCATGTGTTGGCCCATGTTATCCTAAGACATTGATTAGTAAGTTGGTTTGTGTGGCAGTTGTCCCCTGTTGTAGCTGGACTTTTTAATTTGTCTCTGTGTCTTCAATGGCTTCAGGGGTGTTTGTTGAGAGGGAACTTTCGGATGAGACGGATGCGATTTCCTGATCAATTTCTCCATTGCAGATATTACTGGGGCTTCCAGAACCTTTCTGTTCTTCATTTATTTGAGCCCGTAGGTGGTTCTAATGCCAGAAAAGACAGTGTTATATATATTTCATATATGTATATGTTAGTTTTGCAACAATTGGTTTTAGTGGAAGCATTATTCAGCCAAACTGACTCTGAGCCTATATTGGCACATGATTAGTATTCTTATCTAACAGCATGTGAGTTAGGCCATTTGTGTTCCATAGATGTTCTTGTGTATCGGTGACAGATAGTTTGGGGCATTTCTGAATATCACTCTTTTTGGCCTCATTCCAGTGATGGAACAGAGATGTCCCATGTCTTATGCATATATAGTGAATAAAGTACCCCCTATTGTCAAATATATAGTGAATAAAGTACCCCCTTTTGTAAAATATAAGGATATTATAAGTCACCGAGGAGTTTCATGACGATATAAAAACACGAGGCCTTAAACGGGTCATGGAACTCCGAGGTAACTTCTAATATCCTCATATTTTACAACTGGGGGTACTTTATTTATTATAATACACAAATTTCAGAGTCATGTGAGAGAAATGGCATCAGAACTCACCGTTTATAACTGATGACATCAGAAGTCACCGTTTATAAGGATATACAGTAATTTACAAGATATTCATAGCTTTTGTCTATTATAAGAATATTATAAGTTACCAAGGAGTTCCATGACCATATAAAAGCACAAGGCCCAAGGCAGAGTATTTTTACACAAGTCATGGAACTCTGAGGTGACTTCTAATATCCTCATATTTTGCAATCTTATGTCATGTGACAGTAATGACATCACTAAGCTTTGATTATAACCGATGACATCACTAAGCACCATCTATAAGGATATAATTTACAGGATATTCATGGCTCGTGTATTAGCTTGTGTAATATATATATATTATTATATTTTTTTATATATATATTTTATTACAGTGTTCTCACTCTTACCGGATCACAAGTTGATTGCAGTTGCAGGGTCAAAGTATGTCATATAATATAGCAGAAGGACCTGCACTCCATATGTAGTTAATAATGCATAGCCAAATGTTTCGGCCCACAATAGGGCCTTTCTCAAGAAAGTAAAAACAGAACAAAAACAAGCCTGCTAAATTACAGCATTTAATTGTGATATTTTTTTTCGGCCTAATGTGGGCCGAAACGTTGGATATGCATTATTAAATAAACATGTTTGAGTCACTACATATGGTCCTTCTGCTATATTATATATATATAATACACAAAAGCCATGAATATCCTGTAAATTATATCCTTATAAACGGTGAGTTCTGATGTCATCAGTTATAAACGGTGAGTTCTGATGTCATTTCTGTCACATGACTCATTGAAATTTGTGTATTATAATAAATAAAGTACCCCCAGTTGTAAAATATGAGGATATTAGAAGTTACCTCAGAGTTCCATGACCTGTATAAAAACACTCGGCCTTCGGCCTTGTGTTTTTATATGGTCATGAAACTCCTCGGTAACTTATAATATCCCTATATTTTACAAAAGGGGGTACTTTATTCACTATATATTGTCAGTAAGACTGTTGCACACACTTAAAATGAGGTACTGTCCTGGTGCTAACAGAAATAGTATATAAAAGTTGCAGAAAATGCTGTAGCACTCTAGGGACTTTTGCAAATAAAATTAACTTAATTTAGATCTAAATAGTTTTAAGATTAAACTGTACCTCAGTGTCTTCTGTTGGATTCTCTGCCACTGGATTTTCCTCAGGTAGTTTCTTCCTTTCTAATGCCTCAATCCTAGAATAGAGAAATCCGTCTGTCTTTAGTTAGAAAGGAGAGACATGTGACCCTTAGAATAACTTCAGACTGGTGTGTGGTCATGTCAAGGTGTCATATTATGTACAATGAACATGTTCCTATTATAACAATCAGAAAGGAATATTTACTTCAGTTAAATCTAAAAATCTATTTTTCATTAGTCCAATGGTATCAGGCATGCAGTGGAAACATACATGGAAGATAAGTTGTCACCTCTGAGAATAGAGATGGGAGATCTATCATTTTGCTCCTTCTAGCTATTAGCAAGTGATGTAAAGCTAAAATTAGCACCCCAGTATCTGTAGAGCCAAGGCATTAGCTTAGCATTAACTTCACTTTACCATTCCCCTCCTATGTGCCATCTTCAAACCATAGATAGATGGAGAATGTGGAGCCACACACTCACAGTCAAAGGGTGATTAATAGCAATGTTCAAGTTAGGGAAAAACTCAACCCACATCTGACGCTAACCTGCAAAGACTTAACCCGCACCCGACCCTAACCCGCAAAGACTTAACCTGTGCCCGACCCTAACCTGCAAAGACTTAACCCACATCCGACCCTAACCCTCAAAGACTTAACCTGTGCCTGACCCTAACCCGCAAAGACTTAACCTGTGCCCAACCCTAACCTGCAAAGACTTAACCCGCACCCGACCCTAACCCGCAAAAACTTAACCTGTGCCCGACCCTAACCCGTAAAGACTTAACCCGCACCCGACCCTAACCTACAAAAACTTAACCTGTGCCCGACCCTAACCCGCAAAGACTTAACCTGTGCCCAACCCTAACCTGCAAAGACTCAACCCACACCAGACCCTAACCCGCAAAAACGTAACCTGTGCCCGACCCTAACCTGCACCCAACCTTAACCCACAAAGACTTAACCTGTACCCGACCTAACCTGCAAAGAATAACACACACCGACCCTAACCAACATAGACTGAACCTGCATCCAACCCTAACCCACAAAGACTTAACCTGTGCCCGACCCTAACCTGCAAAGACTTAACCTGCACACGACCCTAACCCACAACCACAAATATTTAACTTGTGGCCGACCCTAACCCGCAAAATGTTGCCATTGTAGTACCCACACCAGAGCCAGACCAACATATTCTCGCTCTATATGCTACTTCTATCTGTGCCTCTGGTTCCAATACAGGGAATCTTTGGGAGCAGTGGAGGAAAGAACTTCCCAGTCTGATTCACACCCAACGAGAACCCACAATGGTTGGCCAAATTTCAACTCAAACCCACCCACCCAACCAGTGGTCAACCCGCACATTACTAGTGACTAACCTTTTCCCTGAATAGAGTTGAGTAATAAAAAGTTACAACAATAAATTGGTACAGCCTACAGATTCGGGGAGATTTAGTCGCCTGGCGACTAATCGCCTCTTCTGTGGGGCGACTAATCTCCCCGAACGGCTTCCACCTGTCTTGTGCCGGCTATGGTACACGTGGCACTTCAGATTCGTGAGGCAACTTCAGATGACTTCGGAATACGAATATTTGGGTAACCTCTCCCCTTGGATTCCTGCATAGGATCCGCTGTATTCTAACGTAGACCCTAAATGAGTGGTTGGAGAGATTTTGGGGGGCAGAGCATCCATCAGGCTGTAAAGAGGCTGCACATGGTCTGGGCAAACCAAAAAACATCTTTCATACAGTTAGTGATACAAGTAATAAGGACCCCTTGTCCTGGTTGGCAATTTGGGGAGGGCCCTTGATTCCATGTAAGGTTTATACAAGTGTAGAAGTGTGAGTGTGGGCTGAACCATTATCCAGTCCAGTTTGCATGGAGACTTGGCTTAAAGATTCAACAGATATTGACTTACTCTGATTGTTATCCTAAAGCAGATGATTCTTATTGTTTAGAGGGGTGGAGGAGGTAGAAAGGCTTTTATTTAAGGATAACAAAGAATTTTTGCCTCATTTAGGAGGTGGACCTGATCTGAAATGTTCAAGAACTTCTGAAAAGGACGTTGGATCAAACAGCTCAGCTCAAGGATGAGAAAGGTCCCCTGGTGGGACCGAAATGTCAGATTGAGATGTAATTTGGTTCACAAAAAAAGAAAAGTTTCTTCACCAACAAGACAGTGTGTGCTGATCCTCCTTATACCATTTATACACTGTTTGATCGTGCACCGCTGGAATAACCTAGTTTTGAGTGCTGGTACTGTGGGATAATATATATATATATATATATATATATATATATATATATATATATATATATATATATATATATATATTACCAAAAATAACCGCACTCCAAAGACTTCTTAAGTGAAAAATCAGGATTGAATTTTATTTCAACGTTTCCGCTCCATTACTCGTGCCGTGTTCAGGAAGATGGCCCTAGTGATGGAGCTGAAACGTTGAAATAAAATGTATGTTAATGTATGTTATGGTTTTGACCAACACCCAGGCAGTTGCTGTTTTTTGGTTAAGAGTGCACCTAACAGGACTGGAGGGCAACCAAGTTTGGGAGTTTTAACCTTGAAAGCAGCATGTAGGTTGCAGGTAAAACTTAGTCCCTGTGTAAAATGTCTAATGAGGAAATATAATTCTTAATGAATCAGATGCAAGTTGAGAGTAGAACTGGCCATACCAGGGATGACTTTGATGTAGTTGGCCAGCTTAAATATATTGCAATATATGGACAAACAATCCCAGTTTTGTTTAAAGGGTAAGACATTTTTTAGTAGCTTAAGCCACAAAATGTCTTAATGTCCTAAATATATTGATAATAGGTTGATAGCAGAGGAACTCTTATATTTATATAAATATATATATATATATCTATGTATATATATATATATATACACATATTGACTTCTTTGTCAGTATAATAATAGAGGTGCACAATATCATGGCTATAAGGTCACAATTGGAGTCAGATTGTCTGTTTCCATTCTCTAAAACACATTTGGCATTTATTGCCATTATTTTTATCATGACATGGTCATTTGGTTTTTGTATTTAGTTCCACCATATTACCATTCCAAATTAATAAGCAGTCAGGCCCGGTCCGGATTTGTGGCAACGCCAAAAAGGCCAGGGCCTAGGGCAGCAAAATTTCAGGGGCGGCATGTTGCCCAACCCCATCCTAAGGAGCACTGGGAACTCAAAGCTCCTCAGTGCTCTTACCGAGGACGATGGACTTATAATTTGTGGATAAACCACAGTAGTTAATGTCACAATCATTCCCAACAAATGCAGAACAAGGATTTTTGATTGTTTGTTAAAAAAGTATATTGTAAAATTGAATACAGAAAGATATTTTTAACATTAAAGGATGGTGAAAATGTAATTCACTGATCTATCCGTTACAATAACTTCTTGCAGGTCATGTCTGGATAGTATTTCATTTTCCATAGTTCAACGCTGTGCCAAGTGCTGGAGGCAAGAAGGGGCATCAGGGATTCCATTCCATTCAGATGCGTCTGTTCCTTGGTGTGACTCTGTGTGACTCTTGATGTGATTTCTATATCCATTGGAATAGTCACAGTATCCAACTTGTATCCCTTCTACTGGCCAGTTCAGCAGCAGGTTTTGTTCTTCTTGCTTGCACTGGGCCCATGCCTCATATAAATTAGGCAATAATATTCTTATGGCTGCTCATTGCCATTTTCTTGGCACATTTTTGGCACAATGCACTGCCCATGGCAATTGTCACTCATGAGGCCTATCTGGATATCAGCCTCTTCTTTTCAGCAGCTGAGAACTGGGCCATTTTTGTGCCACTGCCTTATATTCTGGCAAAACAGTTGTTAGCAGCATATTAGCCAAGGGCAAAGTCTCTATAATATTCCCAAAGTGACTCTATTGGTCCAATCTCATTCTCTTGTTTGGAGGACTATTGTCAGGCTCTTGGATCTTTATAAACTCTCCTCCACATTCGCGCTTGTGCCCCTTGGAATACGGAGTCCTGTCCATAAGCCGTCTCACTACTTGTGCACAGGGGCCATTGCATCTCCAACAGTGGCGCTTCAGTGACTCGCATTCATCAAAGAAATCATGATCGATCTATAAAATAACAAGAGAAATATCACGAAACCTGAAACTGGGATTTCAGCAGGTAGAATATAATCGTATAATGATTAGGGCTGGAGAGCCAGTGGTTACATGAAACAATATGGAGAACTCTGTGAACTTTAAGGAATATTTCTGCCTTTCATCCTGCCTGTGGGTGCCATTGACTAATGTACATGGTGTCTAGTGATGTGCGGGTTGGGATTTCCCCAACCCGCACCCACCACCCACGCCTGCCTGAGCCAACTTCCAGGTTCCTTTTATAGATCCGCCCCGCCGGTGACGTCACAAAAGGGGCAGGACGAGCAGGTGCAGCGTCTATAAAAGAAGAACCTGGAAGTTGGAATCCGGCATTTGATGGTGGCCACCTGCGAAGAAGAGTGTGAGGTCGGACCGAACCCGCGGGTATCAGGCCAGTCCGATCACTAATGGTGTCATCATTTTAAAGGGGTTGTTCACCTTCCAAACACTTTTTTCAGTTCACTTTTTTCAGATTGTTCCCCAGACTTTCTTTAAATCACTTTCCATTTTTTATTTTTTTACAGTTTTTCCAAAATCAAGGTTTAAAGTTTAATGTCCCTATCTCTGGTATTTCAGTCTGGCGGCTCAGTAATTCAGATTCAGATTCTGAACTGTTACAATTTTGCAACATTTAGAGGCACATTTATCAAGGGTTGAATTTCAAATTCATGTGAGTTTTTTTTAAACTCCTTTAAATCTGAATATACTCGAAATTCGATCGAGGGATTATTTATTAAAAAAATCGAATATCTAAAACTCGCACGAATTTTACAGACTCGAAAACTCCAATCGAATTAGACTAAACTCGATCCGAGTTTTTTTTTCTCTGAATAAAACTTGAATGTCAGGAAGGCTACTAACAAATTGGTCTCTGTACCTCTCCCATTTACTTATACATGAACTCGGCACGTTATAGTTGGCGAAGTGTCTTGAGTATGATAAATCTCGAAATTCAAATTAAAACTCGAATTGAGTTTGGATAATTCACAATTCGAATTTGAGAGTTTTGACAAAAATTTTTTTTAATATTTTCATTCAAATTTTCCCTTTATAAATCTGCCCCTTAGCTGATACATTTCTCAGCAACATCTCTGGAGTATTAGCAACTATTGTATTAATTCTAACAGCTGCCTTTGAAGAAACCGAAAGATTTTGCACAGCAGGACAAAGATAAGAAATGTTTCAACTAAATGTATCAGTTTAGAACAGTTTACAGGGTCGGTGACCCCCCCTCCTAGAGCTGCTTTAGAAGGTGAAAAATGACACTTTACACTTCAATATTAGAAAAACAGTCAAAAATAGAAAATAGAAAGTAATTGTAAAAAGTCGTAATTTCTGGTGAACTATCTGAAACCAACTGAACTGAGTTGCGGAACCCCTTTAATACGTTTGATATATAGGCCCACGACAAAAATGTGGGCACTACTGATCTAGATTATTCAACTGAATATAACTCAGCAGTAGGTCCAATAACTACTTATTATAAACAAGCAGCAGAACAAGAGCTTTATAGGAGGCTGCATTGCTGTAAAGTATAACTTTTTTTTTCTACTACCAGCTGATGGAGAATTTCTCATGTAAAATACTTGTTTGGATTTTATCGGGAATGACATAATGTCTGAAAGCACTTACCGTAACATTTGCTCCACTTTCTCTATTGATACGCTCCATGTGATACTGAAATTCCGGCCCATGGTCTAAGATACGAGTACCATTGATACGCTGGTAGTAGTGGATCATTTCATGCAGGAGCGTCTGTAGGGGGAGAAACAGCCCCAATATTACTTGTTCTGTCGTCATGTATAGAAAATACATCACATCTTTGTATGGAACTCTATTCACATGCACAAATATATCTATTTCCGTAAGGGAATAAAAGAAAGGGAAACACATTTGAGCAGGTCACATCTGTCTTCATTTTAAATTGTGCATCTCCTCTACTAAACCATTTTGTGGCATCAGCTCAGGAGAAAATGAATGAGAAATGTTGATCTTAAACATCAACTTATTTGTGCCATGGGGCTGCTGTGTCAGCAGGAGAACATTCCCATCATATAATAAAGCACTGCGTATCTTGACAGCGCTATATAAATAAATGATGATGATGATAATATAGGGTTTCTTAACCTGCTGTTTAATAGGACCCAGACTAAATCTGACATTCCACTTTGAGACCCAAAAATAAAGATAGAGTTGGTTCCCTATCTCCTTTTAACTCCTCTTGACTATTGTAGCAGGAGAAGTCTGGAATTTGGCTCAGATACATGATCTAAAGCAACACAGAGTAATGATTGATCAGAGCTAACGGTCACAATTCAATTCTGCAAGTAGAGAAACTGACTGCTGACAGTTACTACAAAAATACACAACAAAAAGACACAACAAAAAGACACAACTTACTTCCACTGTATCTTTCCTTGACCGTAAATCAAGGAGTGGCTTGTTCAGTCGAATGCTGCATCTTCTGCTGATAGCCTCATATTTGAAATATCCAGCATTTCTGGAAAAGAAAATCATGCAGATTTGAGAATAAACACTATTTATATGTTACTGTACTTGTCTTGTTCCAGTCCCTGCCCTGTACAGCCAGTATGTAGGTACTTGTTGTGCCCTTGTTAGTAAATTTGCTCTGCAGAAGGCAGATAATGACAGACTAATGCATGGAGCGAATGCATATGAGCATTTAACAGAAAACTAACAGCGCTCCAGCTCTTGCACATACATATCTCTACCTCCTGTGCATCTTACCAGGCTAGGAAAGATGGGGTGTCAAGCTGTATAGTAGTGACAGTGATACAGATTGTCCCCCAAGGTCTATAAACAACAAAGCACATTCGTTTCTGACTTACAAGCTTAACCTGTTACTCCATTTCAGGTCAATTGGAGGCAACTGTCCACGAAAGAACTTCCTATTATATTCATCGAATAGGGCGTGGATATCAGGTTTGGGGTCCAGCACCTCCCAATATGGATCGACAACAGACAGACGTTCAAGATCTGGTTGAGTCACCCCAAGATCCTCATCAGTCTGACAAGCCACAGAAGGATTCTCACGAGTCTTAGAATTGATTGAAGCATTTTCAGAAGGTTTGTGAGTCGTACAAATATCAGGAGAATGTATTTCCGAAATCTGCTCCGAGGAGCCATTCGGCGATGAAAAAAATACACCCATCTCCCTCAACTTGTGTTGTCTCTACGCAGTTGCTTAACCAACTGGATAAGGTTGGTTTTTCTC
This sequence comes from Xenopus laevis, assembly GCF_017654675.1. Taxonomy (NCBI): domain Eukaryota; kingdom Metazoa; phylum Chordata; class Amphibia; order Anura; family Pipidae; genus Xenopus; species Xenopus laevis. Next base: position 142,348,413 of record NC_054375.1, read on the forward strand.
ATTGTGATGTCACATGACGTCACATGACATTCTGTGCATGCTGGAGGTGCCTCATTGTGATGTCATACACCTGCTCACTCCAGCAACCTGTAGCTCTTAAATGGAAAAATTTCACTTTTAAAGGTCTATTTATTGATGCAGCTATAATGGGCAAATAATTACCATACTATACCTTGGTGTTACATACACCTGTGGATGTAAATGTCGCACTACTTTGCAACTTCTGCCATTGCACAAGCATTTTGAGAAATCCCTGCATTAAATGAAAAGATTTGGAAAATGGCACTGTGTTTTAAAACCTTGTTGTCTTTTAGCAAATGATTAGCGATTTTTAACGTCAAATATTACTGGAACATTATTTTTTTTATGTTTTTTTTCCAACCCTCAATTTGAAATATTTCTCCCATCAGTAGGTTCATGGGCCTGACCAATCAGACGCTAGCATTTGAAGCTATTTTTTCTTTTCTTTTTTGGTAACAGGTGTATGTTGACTGTAAGAGATGAAGCACAAAATGATTTGCCAATATTAAGACTTACATGTAATTGAGTATTCTGTTATTTACTTGGTTTCCCAGCAGCTTCATAAATAATTACATTAAAGGGGAGGAACTTATTAACAAATTAACTTTTGTAGAGGAGGGGGCTATCCAGAACATTATTTGGGATTTCTTATAACCGGTAGAACCGATAATGATGAATTTTCTAACAGGAACCAGAAAACTGTATGAAAGTGATTAACATGTAGTTCTTTATTCATTTATCAGGCTTGGAGACTCGTGGCTGCTTCAGTGGTCTCTAAGTTATTGAGATGATGGATATGCCTTTTAACCTGTTGTCTACTGGTTAAATTTTTAAGCAGGGAGGTTGTATGTTTTCTGAGCCATCTGGCAGGTTCAACCTTGGGACTGACCTGATACTGTTTTATCTGAGGATTAAAGAGTTAGTGGTTGGGGAGCACCGTCCATCAAACACAGAGGATGGTGTGCAGGGTCAAATAGTGATTAATAATTAAAAAAAGAAAAAAGAGCTGACCTAACCTCCATTTTAATGTTGCTATCTAGACCTTGCTTTTAACGATTTAAAAGTTATGTTTTACGAATCACCTCACTTGAGTTTCGGGAATCAACGGATGGGAGGGTGCAACTGGATGGGTCAGCTCTTTTTTTCATTATTTTATCTGAAAGCCAAACAACAAGCAGGGACACAGAAGGGAGGGCTGACAACAACAAGCAGGGACACAGAAGGGAGAGCTAAGCAACAAGCAGGGACACAGAAGGGAGGGCTGACAACAACAAGCAGGGACACAGAAGGGAGAGCTAAGCAACAAGCAGGGACACAGAAGGGAGAGCTAAGCAACAAGCACTGAGGGGAAGGGAGGGCTGAGCAGCAAACATGGAGGGAAAGGGAGTGTGTTTAAACTTTCATAACCAGCCAATTTTGTATTTACCATTGTAATTAGGAGGTGTGGTCAAAAAAATTTGCGCGGTCAAAAAATTTGCGCGGTCAAAAAATTTGCAGCGTGTTACCAAGGTAGATCTCCTGATGGGGCAGGTGTCAAGAGTAGATCCCAGTGTAACAAAGGCTGGACACCCCTGCTATAGAGGAAGCCCCCTGTTCCCTGTGCCATTGATGTGGTATCTTCCTGTTGTAATCTCTCGGAGAAACCCTAGAGACCTGCTGAGCTGTGGCGCAGACTATATGTTTTTTATAGCAATATCCCATCTTGCATCCCTTGTTCCCTGCTTGTGGTTGTACCCCAAAGGATTATCCAGGACACATATACAAAGTTATACTAAGCACCACTCAAGTTACCATTATGCTTTGCTGGTTTGTTCTTTATTAGTCCTCAAAAATTAGTATAATAATTCATTTTGTACAATGCAGTTTATTTGTTTTTACAGGTTAGGACTTATATACTCTCTCCAACCTTACAACGGGTTACTGTTGCAACCCGTTTTACAAATACTTTTTATTATTTTGTTTCTTACAGTTGTTTATACTAGTTGTTTGTTTCTCAACCTAACATGGATTTCCTGGCTGCAACCAACACACTCATGCTGTGAGTCACCGACAGATTTCACTGGCTGATTCTAACACGAGTCATCAAATTGCAAATAGCATGGCTATATTTGTTTGCTGTAGGAAAAAAATAGTTTGAGGAAGCACACTTATAAACCATCGATGGCCTAAAAACTATAAGGAAAAACTATAAAACTAGAATTATTAAGCATTCACTATAGTTAAACGGGGTGGTTTACCTTTAAGTTAATTTTTAGTATGTTATTAACTGGCCAGTTCTAAGCAACTTTTCAACTGGTCTTCTTTTTTGTTTTATTTTATAGTTTTTTTGACTCGTAGCTTTCAAATGGGGGTCACTGACCCCATCTAAAAACAAATGCTTTGTAAGGCTACACATTTAGGGGTTATTTATCAAAGGTCGAATTTTAGAGTTTTTTAGACCTCGAATGAACTCGAAAGAACGTACAACTCTAATGGTTTCTGATTTAAGAAACAACTTTCATGGAAAAACTAAAATCAACGAGTTCGGGGTTAACAACCGGAAAACTCAAATCTATCGAGTTTTCCATGGGAAAAAACTCGAACTGCTTTGAAATTGATTCCTACATGGTATTTTCGGATTCAAGCTATTTCCAGGGTCGGGATATAATTAATCTCTAAATTTTAGGTTTTTTTAAAAAAGCACGTAAAATTTGATTTTTGGCTCCAAAATAGCATTGAAAACTCAATTTTTCATGGAAAAACTCAACTCAAACCTAAATATATCTGCCCCTTATTGTCATTGCAACTTTTTATTACTTTCTATTCAGGCCTCTCCTATTCATATTCAAGTCTCCTATTCCAATCAATACATGGTTGCTATGGTAATTTGGACCCTAGCAACCAGACTGCTGAAATTGCAGACGGGAGAGCTGCTTAATAAAAAACCAAATAACTCAAAATTCACAAATAATAAAAAATGAAACCGAATTGCAAAATGTTTCAGAATATAATTCTCTACATTGTATTAAAAGTTAACTTAAAGGTGAACAACCCCTTTAAGTGTGTTTTTTTTTTTTACAATAGACAAAATTTAGTCTTTAAGTAGCATGTGTTGGCCCATGTTATCCTAAGACATTGATTAGTGAGTTGGTTTGTGTGGCAGTTGTCCCCTGTTGTAGCTGGACTTTTTAAGATGTCTCTGTGTCTTCAATGGCTTCAGGGGTGTTTGTTGAGAGGGAACTTTCGGATGAGACGGATGCGATTTCCTGATCAATTTCTCCATTGCAGATATTACTGGGGCTTCCAGAACCTTTCTGTTCTTCATTTATTTGAGCCCGTAGGTGGTTCTAATGCCAGAAAAGACAGTGTTATATATATTTCATATATGTTTATGTTAGTTTTGCAACAATTGGTTTTAGTGGAAGCATTATTCAGCCAAACTGACTCTGAGCCTATATTGGCACATGATTAGTGTTCTTATCTAACAGCATGTGAGTTAGGCCATTTGTGTTCCATAGATGTTCTTGTGTATCAGTGACAGATAGTTTGGGGCATTTCTGAATATCACTCTTTTTGGCCTCATTCCAGTGATGGAACAGAGATGTCCCCTTAGTCTTATGAATATATAGTGAATAAAGTACCCCCTATTGTCAAATATATAGTGAATAAAGTACCCCCTTTTGTAAAATATAAGGATATTATAAGTCACAGAGGAGTTTTATGACCAGATAAAAACACGAGGCCTTCGGCCTCGTGTTTTTAAACGGGTCATGGAACTCCGAGGTAACTTCTAATAACCTCATATTTTACAACTGGGGGTACTTTATTTGTTATAATACACAAATTTCAGAGTCATGTGACAGAAATGGCATCAGAACTCACCGTTTATAACTGATGACATCAGAAGTCACCGTTTATAAGGATATAATTTACAAGATATTCATAGCTTTTGTCTATTATAAGAATATTATAAGTTGCCAAGGAGTTCCATGACCATATAAAAGCACAAGGCCCAAGGCAGAGTATTTTTACACAAGTCATGGAACTCCGAGGTGACTTCTAATATCCTCATATTTTGCAATCTTATGTCATGTGACAGTAATGACATCACTAAGCTTCGATTATAACCGATGACATCACTAAGCACCATCTATAAGGATATAATTTACAGGATATTCATGGCTCGTGTATTAGCTTGTGTAATATATATATATATATATATATTATTATTATATTTTTTTTATATATATATTTCATACCTCCCAACTGTCCCTTTTTCGGAGGGACAGTCCCTCTTTTGACAGCTCAACCCGCAGTCCCTCATTTGTACTGGAAAGTCCCTCTTTTCTATGCACTGAACAGCCAGAAAAAGAAACAGTTTCTCACTTAATTGGCTTTTAGCAGAGAGCCCAGAACAGCTAACAGCTAATAAAATACTTTGTAACAATTTTGAGACACAAAAACACAGTTTAGATAACGAGAAATATTTTCAAACTTTCATAACGTGCCAAATTTTGTAAAACAACCATGGTAATTAGGGGGTGTGGCCACAGAAAGGGGTGTGGTCAAAAAAATTGCTGCGCTTCGTGGGGATATAAATTTTTGTCCCTCTTTTTACTTCCAAAATGTTGGGAGGTATGATATTTCATTACAGTGTTCTCACTCTTACCGGATCACAAGTTGATTGCAGTTGCAGGGTCAAAGTATGTCATATAATATAGCAGAAGGACCCGCACTCCATATGTAGTTAATAATGCACAGCCAAATGTTTCGGCCCACAATAGGGCCTTTCTCAAGAAAGTAAAAACAGAACAAAAACAAGCCTGCTAAATTGCAGCATTTAATTGTGATATTTTCTTTCGGCCTAATGTGGGCCGAAACGTTGGATATGCATTATTAAATAAACATGTTTGAGTCACTACATATGGTCCTTCTGCTATATTATATATATATATATATATATATATATATATATATATATATATATATATATATATATATTGTCCGTAAGACTGTTGCACACACTTAAAATGAGGTACTGTCCTGGTGCTAACAGAAAAAGCATATAAAAGTTGCAGAAAATGCTGTAGCACTCTAGGGACTTTTGCAAATAAAATTAACTTTATTTAAATCTAAATAGTTTTAAGATTAAACTGTACCTCAGTGTCTTCTGTTGGATTCTCTGCCACTGGATTTTCCTCAGGTAGTTTATTCCTTTCTGATGCCTCAATCCTAGAATAGAGAAATCCGTCTGTCTTTAGTTAGAAAGGAGAGGCATGTGACCCTTAGAATAACTTCAGACTGGTGTGTGGTCATGTCAAGGTGTCATATTATTTACAATGAACATGTTCCTATTATAACAATCAGAAAGGAATATTTACTTCAGATAAATCTAAAAATTGTTGCACCTATTTTTCATTAGTCCAATGGTATCAGGCATGCAGTGGAAACAGACATGGAAGATAAGTTGTCACCTCTAAGAATAGAGATGAGAGATCTATCATTTTGCTCCTTCTAGCTATTAGCAAGTGATGTAAAGCTAAAATTAGCACCCCAGTATCTGTAGAGCCAAGGCATTAGCTTAGCATTAACTTCACTTTACCATTCCCCTCCTATGTGCCATCTTCAAACCATAGATAGATGGAGAATGTGGAGCCACACACTCACAGTCAAAGGGTGATTAATAGCAATGTGCAAGTTAGGGAAAAACTCAACCCACATCTGACGCTAACCTGCAAAGACTTAACCCGCACCCGACCCTAACCTGCAAAGACCTAACCTGCATCCGACCCTAACCCGCAAAGACTTAACCTGTGCCTGACCCTAACCTGCAAAGACTTAACCCGAACCTAACCCGCAAAGACTTGACCTGTGCCCGACCCTAACCTGCAAAGACTTAACCCACACCCGACCCTAACCCACAAAGACTTAACCCACAAAGACTTAACCTGCATCCGACCCTAACCCACAAAGACTTAACCTGTGCCTGACCCTAACCCGCAAAGACTTAACCTGTGCCCAACCCTAACCTGCAAAGACTTAACCCACACCAGACCCTAACCCGCAAAAACGTAACCTGTGCCCGACCCTAACCTGCACCCAACCTTAACCCACAAAGTCTTAACCTGTGCCCGACCTAACCTGCAAAGAATAACACACGCACCGACCCTAACTCACATAGACTGAACCTGCATCCAACCCTAACCCACAAAGACTTAACCTGTGCCCGACCCTAACCTGCAAAGACTTAACCTGCACCCGACCCTAACCTGCAAAAATGTAACCTGTGCCCGACCCTAACCTGCAAAGACTTAACCTGCACCCGACCCTAACCTGCAAAAATGTAACCTGTGCCCGACCCTAACCTGCAAAGACTTAACCTGTGCCCAACCCTAACCTGCAAAGACTTAACCTGCACCCGACCCTAACCCACACCACAAATACTTAACTTGTGGCCGACCCTAACCCGCAAAATGTTGCCATTGTAGTACCCACACCAGAGCCATACCAACATATTCTCGCTCTATATGCTACTTCTAGGTGCGCCTCTGGTTCCAATACAGGGAATCTTTGGGAGCAGTGGAGGAAAGAACTTCCCAGTCTGATTCACACCCAACGAGAACCCACAATGGTTGGCCTAATTTCAACTCTAACCCACCCACCCACCCAACCAGTGGTCAACCCGCACATTACTAGTGACTAACCTTTTCCCTGAATAGAGTTGAGTAATAAAAAGTTACAACAATAAATTGGTACAGCCTTAGGGTAAGGGCACACCTGGCGATTCGGGGAGATTTAGTCGCCTGGCGACTAATCGCCTCTTCTGTGGGGCGACTAATCTCCCAGAACGGCTTCCACCTGTCTTGTGCCGGCTATGGTACACGCGGCACTTCAGATTCGTGGGGCAACTTCAGATGACTTCGGAATACGAATATTTGGGTAACCTCTCCCCTTGGATTCCTGCATAGGATCCGCTGTATTCTAACGTAGACCCTAAATGAGTGGTTAGTGAGATTTTGGGGGGCAGAGCATCCATCAGGCTGTAAAGAGGCTGCACATGGTCTAGGCAAACCAAAAAACATCTTTCATACAGTTAGTGATACAAGTAATAAGGAATTTGGGGAGGGCCCTTGATTCCATTTAAGGTTTATACAAGTGTAGAAGTGTGAGTGTGGGCTGAACCATTATCCAGTCCAGTTTGCATGGAGACTTGGCTTAAAGGAACAGTAACACCAAAAAATGTAAGTGTTTTTAAGTAATGAAAATATGTACTGTTGCCCTGCACTGGTAAAACTGATGTGTTTGCTTCAGAAACACTACTATAGTTCATATAAACAAGCTGCTGTGTAGCAATGGTGGAAATTGAAAAATGGCTATATGGCACAGGTTAACGAATGGATAACAGATAACACCATTAGACAGACAGAGCTTATCTTCTATCTGCTGTGTAACTTGAGCTTTTCCTCCTTTGAATTGCTGCCCCCATTGCTACACAGCAGCCTATTTATAGAAACAATAGTAGTGTTTCTGAAGCAAACACAGCAGTTTTACCAGTGGAGGGCAACACTGCATTATATTTTCATTACTTTAAAACACTTTTATTTTTTGACGTTACCAAAAAACATCTTTCATACAGTTAGTGATACAAGTAATAAGGAATTTGGGGAGGGCCCTTGATTCCATGTAAGGTTTATACAAGTGTAGAAGTGTGAGTGTGGGCTGAACCATTATCCAGTCCAGTTTGCATGGAGACTTGGCTTAAAGATTCAACAGATATTGACTTACTCTGATTGTTACCCTAAAGCAGATGATTCTTATTGTTTAGAGGGGTGGAGGAGGTAGAAAGGCTTTTATTTAAGGATAACAAAGAATTTTTGCCTCATTTAGGAGGTGGACCTGATCTGAAATGTTCAAGAACTTCTGAAAAGGACGTTGGATCAAACAGCTCAGCTCAAGGATGAGAAAGGTCCCCAGGTGGGACCGAAATGTCAGATTGAGATGTAATTTGGTTCACAAAAAAAGAAAACTTTCTTCACCAAAAGACAGTGTGTGCTGATCCTCCTTATACCATTTATACACTGTTTGATCGTGCACCGCTGGAATAACCTAGTTTTGAGTGCTGGTACTGTGGGATAATATATATATATATATATATATATATATATATATATATATATATATATAGATTTGCTCATAAGGATCCGCACACCAAAATTTCTCATCAAAATTCAGTGCTTTATTCAGTACATAGATCCGACGTTTCGGCCCACATTAGGGCCTTTTTCAAGGATGAATTTTTGGACCCTGCACCCACAGGAATTATACTAAGTCCGGTCTACAGAGTGCGGTCGTTTTACACAGACTATATATATATATATATATATATATATATATATATATATTACCAAAAATAACTGCACTCCAAAGAGTTCTTAAGTGAAAAATCAGGATTGAATTTTATTTCAATGTTTCGGCTCCATCACTCGTGCTGTCTTCATGAAGATGGCCCTAGTGATGGAGCTGAAACGTTGAAATAAAATGTATGTTAATGTATGTTATGGTTTTGACCAGCACCCAGGCAGTTGCTGTTTTTTGGTTAAGAGTGCACCTAACAGGACTGGAGGGCAACCAAGTTTGGGAGTTTTAACCTTGAAAGCAGCATGTAGGTTGCAGGTAAAACTTAGTCCCTGTGTAAAATGTCTAATGAGGAAATATAATTCTTAATGATTCAGATGCAAGTTGAGAGTAGAACTGGCCATACCAGGGATGACTTTGATGTAGTTGGCCATCTTAAATATATTGCAATATATGGACAAACAATCCCTGTTTTGTTTAAAGGGTAAGACATTTTTTAGTAGCTTAAGCCACAAAATGTCTTAATTTACTAAATATATTGATAATAGGTTGTTAGCAGAGGAACGCTTATATTCATATATATATATATATATATATATATATATATATATATATATATATATATATATATATATATATATATTGACTTTGTCAGTTTAGTAATAAAAGTGCACAGTATCATGGCTAAAAGGTCACAATTGAAGTCAAATTGTCTGTTCCCATTCTCTAAAACACATTTGGCATTTATTGCCATTATTTTTATCATGACATGGTTTTTTTGTATTTAGTTCCACCATATTACCATTCCAAATTAAAAAGCAGTGTCAGGCCCGAATTTGTGGCAACGCCAAAAAGGCCAGGGCCTAGGGCAGCAAAATTTCAGGGGCGGCATGTTGCCCAACCCCATCCTAAGGAGCACTGGGGACTCAAAGCTCCTCAGTGCTCTTACCGAGGACGATGAACTTATAATTTGTGGATAAACCACACTAATTAATGTCACAATCATTCCCAACAAATGAAAGCAGAACAAGGATTTTTTTTTGTTAAAAAAGTATATTGTAAAATTGAATACAGAAAGATATTTTTAACATTAAAGGATGGTGAAAATGTAATTCACTGATCTATCCGTTACATTAACTTCTTGCAGGTCATGTCTGGATAGTATTTCATTTTCCATAGTTCAACGCTGTGCCAATTGCTGTAGGCAAGAAGGGGCATCAGGGATACCATTCCATTCAGATGCGTCTGTTCCTTGGTGTGACTCTGTGTGACTCTTGATGTGATTTCTATATCCATTGGAATAGTCACAGTATCCAACTTGTATCCCTTCTACTGGCCAGTTCAGCAGCAGGTTTTGTTCTTCTTGCTTGCACTGGGCCCATGCCTCATATAAATTAGGCAATAATCTTCTTATGGCTGCTCATTGCCATTTTCTTGGCACATTTTTGGCACAATGCACTGCCCATGGCAATAGTCATTCATGTGGCCTATCTGGATATCAGCCTATTCTTTTCAGCAGCTGAGAACTGGGCCATTTTTGTGCCACTGCCTTATATTCTGGCAAAACAGTTGTTAGCAGCATATTAGCCAAGGGCAATGTCTCTATAATATTCCCAAAGTGACTCTATTGGTCCAATCTCATTTTCTTGTTTGGAGGACTATTGTCAGGCTCTTGGATCTTTATAAACTCTCCTCCACATTCGCGCTTGTGCCCCTTGGAATACGGAGTCCTGTCCATTACCCGTCTCACTACTTGTGCACAGGGGCCATTGCATCTCCAACTGTGGCGCTTCAGTGACTCGTATTCATCAAAGAAATCATGATCGATCTATAAAATAAAAAGAGAAATATCACGAAACCTGAAACTGGGATTCAGCAGGTAGAATATAACAGTACAATGATTAGGGCTGGAGAGCCAGTGGTTACATGAAACAATATGGAGAACTCTGTGACCTTTTAGGAATATTTCTGCCTTTCATCCTGCCTGTGGGTGCCATTGACTAATGTACATGGTGACTAGTGATGTGCGGGTTGGGATTTCCTCAACCCCCACCCACCACCCTCCCACCACCCACGCCTGCCTGAGCCAACTTCCAGGTTCCTTTTATAGACCCGCCCCGCCGGTGACGTCACAAAAGTGGCAGGGCGAGCAGGTGCAGCGTCTATAAAAGAAGAACCTGGAAGTTGGAAGCCGGCATTTGATGGTGGTCACCTGCGAAGAAGAGTGTAAGGTCGGACCAAACCCGCCGAACCCGCGGGTATCATGCCAGTCCGATCACTAATGGTGTCATCATTTTAAAGGGGTTGTTCACCTTCCACTTTTTTCAGTTCACTTTTTTTCAGATTGTTCCTCAGACTTTCTTTAAATCACTTTCCATTTTTTATTTTTTACAGTTTTTCCAAAATCAAGGTTTAAAGTTTAATGTCCCTATCTCTGGTATTTCAGTCTGGCGGCTCAGTAATTCAGATTCTGCAACATTTAGAGGCACATTTATCAAGGGTCGAATTTCGAATTCATGTGAGTTTTTTTTAAACTCCTTTAAATTTGAATACACTCGAAATTCGATCGAGGGATTATTTATTAAAAAAATCGAATATCTAAAACTCGCACGAATTTTACAGACTCGAAAACTCCAATCGACTTAGACTAAACTCGATCCGAGTTTTTTTTCTCTAAATAAAACTTGAATGTCAGGAAGGCTACTAACAAATTGGCCTCTTTACCTCTCCCATTGACTTATACATGAACTCGGCAGGTTATAGGTGGTGAAAAGTCTAGAGTATGATAAATCTCGAAATTCAAATTAAAATTTGAATTGAGTTTGCATAATTCACAATTCGAATTTGAGAGTTTTGACCAAAAATTTTTTTTTAATATTTTAATTAAAATTTTCACTTCAACCCTTTATAAATCTGCCCCTTAGCTGATACATTTCTCAGAAACATCTCTAGAGTATTAGCAACTATTGTATTAATTCTAACAGCTGCCTTTGAAGAAACGGAAAGATTTTGCACAGCAGGACAAAGATAAGAAATGTTTCAACTAAATGTATCAGTTTAGAACAGTTTACAGGGTCGGTGACCCCCCCCCCTCCTAGAGCTGCTTTAGAAGGTGAAAAATGACACTTTACGCTTCAATATTAGAAAAACAGTCAAAAATAGAAAATAGAAAGTAATTGGAAAAAGTCGTTATTTCTGGTGAACTATCTAAAACCAACTGAACTGAGTTGCGGAACCCCTTTAATACGTTTGATATATAGGCCCACGACTTGAAAATATCTGGGCAGTACTGATCTAGATTATTCAACTGAATATAACTCAGCAGTAGGTCCAATAACTACTTATTATAAACAAGCAGCAGAACAAGAGCTTTATAGGAGGCTGCATTGCTGTAAAGTATAACTTTTTTTTTTCTTAATTTTGGGGCACTTTACCTTCGTCCAGAAGCAAAATGCTAAACTGAAATTTTTCTTTACGATCCTACTCCCAGCTGATGGAGAATTTCTCATGTGAAATACTTGTTTGGATTTTATCGGGAATGACATAATGTCTGAAAGCACTTACCGTAACATTTGCTCCACTTTCTCTATTGATACGCTCCATGTGATACTGAAATTCCGGCCCATGGTCTAAGATACGGGTACCATTGATACGCTGGTAGTAGTGGATCATTTCATGCAGGAGCGTCTGTAGGGGGAGAAACAGCCCCAATATTACTTGTTCTGTCGTCATGTATAGAAAATACATCACATCTTTGTATGGAACTCTATTCACATGCACAAATATATCTAATTCCATAAGGGAATAAAAGAAAGGGAAACACATTTGAGCAGGTCACATCTGTCTTCATTTTAAATTGTGCATCTCCTCTACTAAACCATTTTGTGGCATCAGGTCAGGAGAAAATGAATGAGAAATGTTGATCTTAAACATCAACTTATTTGTGCCATGGGGCTGCTGTGTCAGCAGGAGAACATTCCCTTCATATAATAAAGCACTGCGTATCTTGACAGCGCTATATCAATAAATGATGATGATGATGATAATATAGGGTTTCTTAACCTGCTGTTTAATAGGACCCAGACTAATTCTGACATTCCACTTTGAGACCCAAAAATAAAGACAGATTTGGTTCCCTATCTCCTTTTAACTCCTCTTGACTATTGTAGCAGGAGAAGTCTGGAATTTGACTCAGATACATGATCTAAAGCAACACAGAGTAATGATTGATCAGAGCTAACGGTCACAATTCAATTCTGCATGTAGAGAAACTGACTGCTGACAGTTACTACAAAAATACGCAACAAAAAGACACAACTTACTTCCACTGTATCTTTCCTTGACCGTAAATCAAGGAGTGGCTTGTTCAGTCGAATGCTGCATCTTCTGCTGATAGCCTCATATTTGAAATACCCAGCATTTCTGGAATAAAAATCATGCAGATTTGAGAATAAACACTATTTATATGTTACTGTACTTGTCTTGTTCCAGTCCCTGCCCTGTACAGCCAGTATGTAGGTACTTGTTGTGCCCTTGTTAGTAAATTTGCTTTGCAGAAGGCAGATAATGACAGACTAATGCATGGAGCGAGTGCATATGAGCATTTAACAGAAAACTAACAGCGCTCCAGCTCTTGCACATACATATCTCTACCTCCTGTGCATCTTACCAGGCTAGGAAAGTTGGGGTGTCAAGCTGTATAGTAGTGACAGTGATACAGATTGTCCCCCAAGGTCTATAAACAACAAAGCACATTCGTTTCTGACTTACAAGCTTAACCTGTTACTCCATTTCAGGTCAATTGGAGGCAACTGTCCACGAAAGAACTTCCTATTATATTCATCGAATAGGGCGTGGATATCAGGTTTGGGGTCCAGCACCTCCCAATATGGATCGACAACAGACAGACGTTCAAGATCTGGTTGAGTCACCCCAAGATCCTCATCAGTCTGACAAGCCACAGAAGGATTCTCACGAGTCTTAGAATTGATTGAAGCATTTTCAGAAGGTTTATGAGTCGTACAAATATCAGGAGAATGTATTTCCGAAATCTGCTCCGAGGAGCCATTCGGCGATGAAAAAAATACACCCATCTCCCTCAACTTGTGTTGTCTCTACGCAGTTGCGTCACCAACTGGATAAGGTTGGTTTTTCTTATTGTGATGTCAGATAACGTCACATGACATTCTGTGCATGCTGGAGGTGCCTCATTGTGATGTCATACACCTGCTCACTCCAGCAACCTATAGCTCTTAAATGGAAAAATTTCACTTTTAAAGGTCTATTTATTGATGCAGCTATAATGGGCAAATAATTACCATACTATACCTTGGTGTTACATACACCTGTGGATGTAAATGTCGCACTACTTTGCAACTTCTGCCATTGCACTAGCATTTTGAGAAATCCCTGCATTAAATGAAAAGATTTGGGAAATGGCAATGTGTTTTAAAACCTTGTTGTCTTTTAGCAAATGATTAGCGATTTTTAACGTCAAATATTACTGGAACATTCTTTTTCTTATGTTTTTTTTCCAACCCTCAATTTGAAATATTTCTCCCATCAGTAGGTTCATGGGCCTGACCAATCAGACGCTAGCATTTGAAGCTATTTTTTCTTTTTTGGTAACAGGTGTATGTTGACTGTAAGGGATGAAGCACAAAATGATTTGCCAATATTAAGACTTACATCTAATTGAGTCTTCTGTTATTTACTTGGTTTCTCAGCAGCTTTATAAATAATTACATTAAAGGGGAGGAACTTATTAACGAATGAACTTTTGTAGAGGAGGGGGCTATCCAGAACATTATTTGGGATTTTTTATAACCGGTAGAACCGATAATGATGAATTTTCTAAAAAGAACAAGAAAACTGTATGAAAGTGATTAACATGTAGTTCTTTATTCATTTATCAGGCTTGGAGACTCGTGGCTGCTTCAGTGGTCTCTAAGTTATTGAGATGATGGATATGCCTTTTAACCTGTTGTCTACTGGTTAAATTTTTAAGCAGGGAGGTTGTATGTTTTCTGAGCCATCTGGCAGGTTCAACCTTGGGACTGACCTGATACTGTTTTATCTGGGGATTAAAGAGTTAGTGGTTGGGAGCACCGTCCATCAAACACAGAGGATGGTGTGCAGGGTCAAATGGTGATTAATAATGAAAAAAAGAAAAAAGAGTTGACCTAACCTCCATTTTAATGTTGCTATCTAGACCTTGCTTTTAACGATTTATAAAGTTATGTTTTACGAATCACATCACTTGAGTTTCGGAATCAACGGATGGGAGGGTGCAACTGGATGGGTCAGCTCTTTTTTTCATTATTTTATCCGAGGGCCAAACAACAAGCAGGGACACAGAAGGGAGAGCTGACAGCAACAAGCAGGGACACAGAAGGGAGAGCTGAGCAACAAGCAGGGACACAGAAGGGAGGGCTGACAACAACAAGCACTGAGGGGAAGGGAGGGCTGAGCAGCAAACATGGAGGGAAAGGGAGTGTGTTTAAACTTTCATAACCAGCCACATTTTTTGTAATTACCACTTTAATTAGGAGTTGTGGTAAAAAAAATTTGTGTGTTAAAAAAATTTGCAGCGTGTTACCAAGGTAGATCTCCTGATGGGGCAGTTGTCAAGAGTAGATCCCAGTGTAACAAAGGCTGGACACCCCTGCTATAGAGGAAGCCCCCTGTTCCCTGGGCCATTGATGTGGTATCTTCCTGTTGTAATCTCTCGGTGAAACCCTAGAGACCTGCTGAGCTGTGGCGCAGACTATATGTTTTTTATAGCAATATCCCATCTTGCATCCCTTGTTCCCTGCTTGTGGTTGTACCCCAAAGGATTATCCAGGACACATATACAAAGTTATACTAAGCACCACTCAAGTTACCATTATGCTTTGCTGGTTTGTTCTTTATTAGTCCTCAAAAATTAGTATAATAATTCATTTTGTACAATGCAGTTTATTTGTTTTTACAGGTTAGGACTTATATACTCTCTCCAACCTTACAACTTTAATGGGTTACTGTTGCAACCCGTTTTACAAATAATTTTTATTATTTTGTTTCTTACAGTTGTTTATACTAGTTGTTTGTTTCTCAACCTAACATGGATTTCCTGGCTGCAACCAACACACTCATGCTGTGAGTCACCGACAGATTTCACCGGCTGATTAGCTGATTCTAACACGAGTCATCAAATTGCAAATAGCATGGCTATATTTGTTTGCTGTAGGAAAAAAATAGTTTGAGGAAGCACACTTATACACCATTGATGGCCTAAAAACTATAAGGAAAAACTATAAAACTAGAATTATTAAGCATTCACTGTAGTTAAACGGGGTGGTTTACCTTTAAGTTAATTTTTATTATGTTATTAACTGGCCAGTTCTAAGCAACTTTTTAACTGGTCTTAATTTTTTTTTATTTTATAGTTTTTTTGACTCCTAGCTTTCAAATGGGGATCACTGACCCCATCTAAAAACAAATGCTTTGTAAGGCTACACATTCAGGGGGTTATTTATCAAAGGTCGAATTTTAGAGTTTTTTAGACCTCGAATGAACTCAAATAATTTAAGAAACAACTTTAATGTAAAAAACTAAAATCAACGAGTTCGGGGTTAACAACCGGAAAACTCAAATCGATCGAGTTTTCCATGGGAAAAAACTCGAACTGCTCGAATTGAAATTGATTCCTACATGATATTTTCGGATTCAAGCTATTTCCAGGGTCGGGATATAATACATCTCTAAATTTTAGTTTTTTTTAAAAAAACACGTAAAATTAGATTTTTTGCTCCAAAATAACATTGAAAACTCAATTTTTCGTGGAAAACACAACTCAAACCTAAATATATCTGCCCCTTATTGTCATTGCAACTTTTCATTACTTTCTATTCAGGCTTCTCCTATAGTGATGGGCGAATTTATTCGCCAGGCGCAAATTCGCGGCGAATTTGCGCGATTCGCGGCAGGCGAATAAATTTGCGAAACGCCCGCGAAAATTCGCGGAAAAAATTCGCCGGCGTCAAAATTTTTTTTTTTTTTCAAAATTCGCGAATTTTTCGGCGAAGCGAAACGGCGCAAATTCGCCCATCACTACTCTCCTATTCATATTCAAGTCTCCTATTTCAATCAATACATGGTTGCTATGGTAATTTGGATCCTAGCAACCAGACTGCTGAAATTGCAGACGGGAGAGCTGCTTAATAAAAAACCAAATAACTCAAAATTCACAAATAATAAAAAATGAAACCCAATTGCAAAATGTTACAGAATATAATTCTCTACATCGTATTAAAAGTTAACTTAAAGGTGAACAACCCCTTTAAGTGTATTTTTTTTTTTTTACAATAGACAAAATTTAGTCTTTAAGTAGCATGTGTTGGCCCATGTTATCCTAAGACATTGATTAGTGAGTTGGTTTGTGTGGCAGTTGTCCCCTGTTGTAGCTGGACTTTTTAAGATGTCTCTGTGTCTTCAATGGCTTCAGGGGTGTTTGTTGAGAGGGAACTTTCGGATGAGACGGATGCGATTTCCTGATCAATTTCTCCATTGCAGATATTACTGGGGCTTCCAGAACCTTTCTGTTCTTCATTTATTTGAGCCCGTAGGTGGTTCTAATGCCAGAAAAGACAGTGTTATATATATTTCATATATGTTTATGTTAGTTTTGCAACAATTGGTTTTAGTGGAAGCATTATTCAGCCAAACTGACTCTGAGCCTATATTGGCACATGATTAGTGTTCTTATCTAACAGCATGTGAGTTAGGCCATTTGTGTTCCATAGATGTTCTTGTGTATCGGTGACAGATAGTTTCTGAATATCACTCTTTTTGGCCTCATTCCAGTGATGGAACAGAGATGTCCCATCAGTCTTATGAATATAAAGTGAATAAAGTACCCCCTATTGTCAAATATATAGTGAATAAAGTACCCCCTTTTGTAAAATATAAGGATATTATAAGTTACCGAGGAGTTTCATGACCATATAAAAACACGAGGCCGAAGGCCGAGTGTTTTTAAACGGGTCATGGAACTCCGAGGTAACTTCTAATATCCTCATATTTTACAACTGGGGGTACTTTATTTATTTATTATAATACACAAATTTCAGAGTCATGTGACAGAAATGACATCAGAACTCACCGTTTATAACTGATGACATCAGAAGTCACCGTTTATAAGGATATAATTTACAAGATATTCATAGCTTTTGTCTATTATAAGAATATTATTAAGTTAGCAAGGAGTTCCATGACCATATAAAAGCACAAGGCCCAAGGCAGAGTATTTTTACACAAGTCATGGAACTCCGAGGTGACTTCTGATATCCTCATATTTTATGTCATGTGACAGTAATGACATCACTTAGCTTCGATTATAACCGATAACATCACTAAGCACCATCTATAAGGATATAATTTACAGGATATTCATGGCTCGTGTATTAGCTTGTGTAATTTAAATATATATATATAAATCATTATTATATTTTATATATATATTTTGTTAGTGTTCGCACTGTTACCGGATCACAAGTTGATTGCAGTTTGCAGTGTCGAAGTATGTCATATAATATAGCAGAAGGACCCGCACTCCATATGTAGTAAATCAAACGTGTTTATTTAATAATGCATAGCCAAATGTTTTGGGCCATGCATTATTAAATAAACACGTTTGAGTCACTACATATGGTCCTTCTGTTATATTATATATCTATATATATATATATATATATATATATATATATATATATATATATATATATATATATATATATATATATATATTGTCCGTAAGACTGTTGCACACACTTAAAATGAGGTACTGTCCTGGTGCTAACAGAAATAGTATATAAAAGTTGCAGAAAATGCTGTAGCACTCTAGGGACTTTTGCAAATAAAATTAACTTAATTTAAATCTAAATAGTTTTAAGATTAACCTGTACCTCAGTGTCTTCTGTTGGATTCTCTGCCACTGGATTTTCCTCAGGTAGTTTATTCCTTTCTAATGCCTCAATCCTAGAATAGAGAAATCCGTCTGTCTTTAGTTAGAAAGGAGAGGCATGTGACCCTTAGAATAACTTCAGACTGGTGTGTGTGGTCATGTCAAGGTGTCATATTATGTACAATGAACATGTTCCTATTATAACAATCAGAAAGGAATATTTACTTCAGATAAATCTAAAAATCGTTGCACCTGTTTTTCATTAGTCCAATGGTATCAGGCATGCAGTGGAAACATACATGGAAGATAAGTTGTCACCTCTGAGAATAGAGATGGGAGATCTATCATTTTGCTCCTTCTAGCTATTAGCAAGTGATGTAAAGCTAAAATTAGCACCCCAGTATCTGTAGAGCCAAGGCATTAGCTTAGCATTAACTTCACTTTACCATTCCCCTCCTATGTGCCATCTTCAAACCATAGATAGATGGAGAATGTGGAGCCACACACTCACAGTCAAAGGGTGATTAATAGCAATGTGCAGGTTAGGGAAAAACTCACATCTAACGCTAACCTTCAAAGACTTAACCTGCATCTGACCCTAACCCGCAAAGACTTAACCTGTGCCTGACCCTAACCTGCAAAGACTTAACCCGAACCTAACCCGCAAAGACTTAACCTGTGCCCGACCCTAACCTGCAAAGACTTAACCCACACCCGACCCTAACCCACAAAGACTTAACCCACAAAGACTTAACCTGTTCCCAACCCTAACCTGTAAAGACTTAACCCGCACCCGACCCTAACCCGCAGAAACGTAACCTGTGCCTGACCGTAACCCATAAAGACTTAACCCGCACCCGACCCTAACTTGCAAAAACTTAACCTGTGCCCAACCCTAACCTGCAAAGACTTAATCCACACCCGACCTTAACCCACAAAGACTTAACCTGTGCCTGACCCTAACCTGCAAAGACTTAACCTGCACCCGACCCTAACCCACAAATACTTAGCTTGTGGCGACCCTAACCCGCAAAATGTTGCCATTGTAGTACCCACACCAGAGCCATACCAACATATTCTCGCTCTATATGCTACTTCTATGTGCGCCTCTGGTTCCAATACAGGGAATCTTTGGGAGCAGTGGAGGAAAGAACTTCCCAGTCTGATTCACACCCAACGAGAACCCACAATGGTTGGCCAAATTTCAACTCAAACCCACCCACCCAACCAGTGGTCAACCCGCACATCACTAGTGACTAACCTTTTCATTTTACAGCCACAGAATGTGACGTATAAAAAGGGTGGGTAGTCTCCTAAAAAGTTATATTTCATGTGTCATATTCTGTGGCTTTTTATTAAATGTGTGCAGGAATATCCTTATAACATACCTGTTTATAATTAGAGAAAACTGTCTAACTATCTCCCCTTGGAAGGTCCTCTGGGTCTCCTCAACCTTTTCCAGCTGCCCCAGTATCTCCTGTATCTGACTGGAAACCATGACTATTTGCCCTTCCAGGTCCTTCTGCTTCTCCCGGTTCTTTGATATTTGTCCCCTCATTTCTTCCAGGTGCTTTTCCTGTGGAGTGGACAGAGTTAATACGACTGTTTTTTATATATAATTTTGCTTATGACAAATTTGTATGACAATTTGATTACCAGGCTATTGTGTGACCTCAATTTATCATGTTCAGATTATTAAAAATATGCTAAATGTGTAAAATGTGTGTATTCATTTTATATATTTAACCTATGTATGTGTGTGTATATTTACCTGGATCCACATGAATGCTTCCAGAACTAAAAAAGCTATACAAGTCATTCATGCAGCACCAGGCACTTGGTTAAAGGGGTGGTTCACCTTTGAGTTAACTTTAGTATGTTATAGAATGCCAATTCTAAGTAACTTTTCAATTGGTCTTCATTATTTTACTCATCTTTCTATCCAGGGGCTCTCTTATTCATATTCCAGTCTTTTATTCAAATAAATGCATGGTTGCTATGGTAACTTGGACCCTAACAACCAGACTGCTGACATTGCAATCTGGAGAGCTGCTGAATAAAAAGCTAAATAACTCAAAAACCACAAATAATAAAAAATGAAAACCAATTACAAATTGTATCAGAATATCACTGTCTACATCCAACCCCTGTAATGCTATGTGTTCTAGGGCAGTAGCATACTTGTCAAGGAAACAATACAGAAATAAAAATGTGTAAAATACAAAAACCGAGCGTTCCTTTTATTTAAATAAAATAGATATAGTCAATTAAATTATCATTTGATTTGGTAAAAAATATTTACATACCATCACCAGATAATCCCTTTACATTGAACTTCTCTTCTACAATTAAAAGTAGTACGAGGCTTTAATTCTGCTAATTGGTTGCTAGGTTGTCTTACCCTAGCAGCCAGGCATGTGTCTATGTGACGGCATGAAGAATATGCAATAAAAATATTAAACAAATGCAAATCTATCCTCTTAGTCAGTTTGTTTGTATTATTTATATCGCATACCTCCCAACGTTCAAAAAATTAAAAGAGGGACAAAAGGTTGTGCCGTGCTGCGAATTTTTGGCCACGTCTGTTTTATGGCCACACCCCCTAATAACCATGTCCATTTTACAAAATTTGGCAGGTTATGAAAGTTTGAACACTTTTCTGTGAGTTTTAGTGCAAAGTTTTATGTGTTATAACAGTTTTGCTAATGAAAGTAAAATTGCTGTCTCGGGACTCCCAAGAGCCTTACTGATTTTATATAGTTACAATTGTTTCTTTGCTTATCTTAAATTGTAACAAAAGTATCTATGTGCAGATGCTGAGTGTTCTGGGTTGTCTGCCAAAAAGCCTCTTGTTCTAATTAAATTTTATAAACTTTGTATCTTTTTCTGGCATCATCAGTGCAGGAGATCAAAGAGAAAGTGGGGACATTTCAGTAAGAAACTGCGGGCTGAGCTGTCAAAATCGGGACTGTGCAATGTTTTCAATGTTATATAGTTTTGCTAATGAAAGTGAATTGAAGTCCCAGTTCTCCCAAGAGACCTGCTTATCTTAAATTGTTTCTTTGCTTATCTTAAATTGTTACGAAAGTATCCAAGTACAGCTGCTGAGTGTTCTGAGCTCTCTGCCAAAAAGCCTCTTGTTTTAATTAAATTTCAGAAACTTTGTTTATTTTTCTGGCATCAATGCAGGAGATCAACGAGAAAGTCGGGACTTTTCAGTAAGAAACCCTGGACTGCGGACTGAGATGTCAAAATTGGGACTGTCCGGCAGAAAACGGGACAGTTGGGAGGTACGATATTATTTTATACATGGGGTTCCATTGTCCACTTGAGATTTTGCATTCATGAGACTTAATTTAGTAATACCAGTGACAGCCGTGAAGGCTTCATATACAAAGATATGACAGTGCTAGCATAAGCTGTGCCTCTTGTACCTGGTTCATGGCTTCTTCTGCCCCTTGCCCAAGACGAGGGATGTCCTCATTCCTGCACCACGGCACCGTGGACTTTCGCCGTGGAAGTGTGGATGGGGGTCTCACCCGTGGTGGCCTCTAAATTCAAGGAAGGTCAGATAAATTATATAGCGACTGTAGGCACAATGCAGCTATTCACTATAGGCGGCTGTTTGTTCGTTTTCAGGAAATGATTTTTTATGGGCTGAAGCCAGATGTTATTTACAGTTCTGAAATTCCAGAAAGGCCATCTCCCATTGACTCCATTTTAAGCAAATAATTCTGATTAGTGATGGGTGAATCTGTCCCGTTCGCGAAACGGTGAAAAATTCACAAAACGCATTGAAGTCAATAGGCATCAAAGTTATTTTGACGAACAACAATTTTTACGTGCTCGACAATTTATACACGTGCAATTTTTTTTGTTCAAGTGCATTAAAGTCAATGGGCGAATTTCCACCTTTACTTCTCACCTTTAAAGAGCTGGTATTATCTTCTTTTTCTTCTTTGTCTTCCCCAGTGGTGGACTCAGTTGCTCCTCTGCCCTCTCGACCAGCTCTGCCCTGAGCTGGGACACTGTGTGTGCGCATCACATGACGCCTGCTCTTCTTCTCTAGCACTTCGCTCCTCATGGGGGGAGGCAGGCGCTCTCGCAGAAGGCTGCTCATTGACTGGCTCCTATTTACCAATGGGCGTAGCTTTGATAGGTCTCTCGGGGTCACAAACATGGGATCATCATTTTCCTCCTGACTGTGAAATAAACAGCCTGTACTTCCAATAATGAATCAATTTCTTGCAATTTGTCAACAGTGCCAAAAATAAAATCAGATTATTATTTCCTGAATAAACAATGTTCCCAACGTGTCTTATAACTACTAACATGTCAAAATATTAGTATTTTTAAAGCTGCACCTGCCAGGCCAGAAAAAGCAGCATTCATTAATAAAACTGCTAAAATACTTATTAAAACCCATTCTTTAGTATATTCACACCTAATACACAAACCAAAGTATTATAGTGGGCTGAAAAACCCCCCAGAAAACACTTCACAGAAAATACTGATAGCTAACATAATAGTTCCCATATCAAGCATATATTATTTATGTCTAGCATGTGTTCATTCCTATAGACTTGTGGTCGTCCAAAATTCGATTCATGCCAAAGCAGTACAATAATGCTGCTACCTGTTATCATAATCAGTATGTGCAGTGATGCTTGCTGGAACAGGCTGGCCTTCAGTGAGGGCCTTGAGGATTGTGGGTAGTGGTTCCAGTTGGTCTTTTGTTTGCTGGGAGAGAGATAAAAGATAGTAAACTTGATGCATCAACACAGCTGGTTTATTTGCACAAGAAAGGCAACTATCAATAGGGGATGCCAAAAGTTAGGCACCCCAAGCACCACAGAGCACAGGGAGTACAGCTGTACTGGGGTCCGGCTGTACCGCACTTGCACTTTTCAAATTATCTGGACCTCCCTTGACTGTGTGCAAGCTGAACCTGAAGTCCTGAAGCACTGAAGACCCGAATCGCCAAAGACCCTAAGCAATGAAGACATGAAGCCGCGAATGGAGCTGAAGCCACGTAAACCCACAAACGCAAAAAGACCCAAAGATGGCCACCAGGGGAGACTGGCCACCAGTGAAGTTTTTTTTACTTTTATGAGGACCCCTGACCACCAATTTTTTTTAACTTGTAGGGGGTGCTGGCCACCAGTTAAGTTTTTCTAACCTTTGTGAGGGGCTTTTTTTTAAATTGTAGGGGGGACCCTGGCCACAATGGGTTTTTAGTGCCACCGTTTGTGTGGCTTGTGTGTGTGTGTTCTTTAGGGTGGGGCCTGTGGTGGTGGGTGGGGCCTGGGGGCCCAGAAATTTTTGTCGTTTGGGGCCCCGTGATTTCTGATGGCAGCCCTGCCCCCAAGTAATTTTGACTTTCCTTCGTCTTTAATGGAGGCACATCAGCCTTAAATATATGGGCCCTATTTGTCGGTTCATAGCTGAAATGCCATAATTTTAATGGGAATGGGATAATTAAATTTTCGTATTTCTACCCACAATGCAGTGTAACTCCAGGAGCCCGGTAAATTGGGTCCACTGCAACTTGCTTGTGATTTGTCTGTTTTTGTGAGTTTGAGTTCAAGTTGCAGTGATTTCCCTAGTGTTTGTTTCCGAATGGTGACGATAATGGCCATAGTGTCTCATTCACTTAGCACAAATAGGAGGCTGTTATTGACTCATTCAACCCAACAGGGGAACCTTGGGATTACTGCTAGGTTCAGATGGTAATTCCAGTTGTGCTTAATTTGTCAGAGCAGGCTAAAGAAACACATGTATGAGCATCAATTTTGCATGCTTTTTAGCAGTTTGCGCTTGCCTTCGCAAATGAGCCCTTTGGTCTCAATTTAGTGACATTTAGCCAGCATCCCAACAGAATTGTTACTTCAGTTGGATGTTACAGTAGAAACAAGTAATGTAATAAGTACACTGCACACCCGGAGTCTACTCACTCTGCAGTAGTGGTGCTGGTCTTCCGTTGACCCGCCACGGTCCCTTAGCAACAGCAACTTTTAGTTCACTGATCCGCACACACAATCCGTGGCAGATTCGTGAACAAAAAGTTGCTACAGTAGAAACAAGGACATAGAATGATATAAGCTTCTCAAGCACCTGATGGACACCAGTGAAGATCCCGCTCAGCATGGAGTGAAGCACAGCAAGTTCGTAAGCCAAGTCAGCGCTGCTCTGGTATCGTGTTGGGGAAACCTCACTTTCTGGATCAGCCACAGTTTGCAGAAACACTGACATGCCATCCCCATACTGTTCTAGGAATCCATTCATAAATCCCATGTATTCCTCCTTCTCCCCAAACCTGCATATTCCATTAAAGGCCATTAGAATTAGAATTGTATTTAAAAAGCAAGTAAATATGTACTCTTGTAGTAAAAAAAAACTATGTTCTAAACCTAAGGGCAAGTATTTCTTATTTTTGATTAAAGGTCAGTGAGACAATGATGTAAAAGATTTCTTGTACAAGGTTAACATAAGATAAGTCATTGCAAGGGGTATAACCTGGTAAAGTTGGCGAGGTTCTGTAACACCTTGGCAACCAGAGTCAAGGCACGGGCTGCAAGAGGATGAGGGTGCTCGGCTGAAAGATTAAATAGTCCCGGAGAGAGAATGGCTGGGCATAGAAAGCGCAAAAATAAGGAGGCACTGACGAGTCGAGAACCTAGAGCTGGTCTACCCCTCATGGCCACTTCCACCTGCCAGCTTGAGAAGATTTCTAAGAGCTCAGAAGGAAAGGATCTGGAAGGAGAGAAATAAAAGTTGAAAGGGTTTCTCTGTTTATGGGCCTAAAATCACAGCAGCATTTGCTTGTGATGGCTCACTCTTGTGACTGCAGTATGCTCTGTACAGCCTCTTCACAGCTTTTCCACAACTGCCCTCTGTTCTCACTGAGGTCTTCTGGGGAGCATCGCAAGGGGTCAACTTCATGGCTGTCCTCGGAGGCATAGATACGAGAGACAAAGGGGCCTGATGAAACAGATAATTGGGCAAGTTTATTTTATGCTTACTAAAATTGTTCAACGGAAGACTGTCATACTCTGAGTTTTCTTTTAAAACAAGTACCAAAATGTATCCCCTAGAACCAGTAGGACAACCATGAATACCTTAACAGTGATGTCAAGAAGTAGACCCTGGTTATAGGAAAACTAGGATGTTTTTAAGCATATTTGTACATCAAGGAAAATATACAAACTTCAAGGAGAACCCGCTCCTGCTTATTCCCCCTCTTATCACTCCTTTGAGATATAAATAAATCTCAGTTAGTGTCATTTTATGGTTTTCTCTCACTCCGCACCAAGTGTTTCCTGTAGATATGTCTGTCCCACCATCTTCATATACTCTTCAATGGCCTTTGTGACGATAGTGTTCTCCCGAAATATTAATGAATCCTGTCCATCGTGCCGAGATATCTCTGCAACTCCGAGGTCCACCAAGAACTCCTACAGATGGAGTGATACAAATGCATTAAGAAATAATACTATACATGCAAGAGTGTAGAAGGGCATTGTACTTTATCTTTTGGTACTGAGCATCACTGTTTTAGAACCATAAACTCTGCAATCCTCTACCTCAGAGATCCCCAACCTTTTGAACCCGTGAGCAACATTCAGAAGTAAAAGGAGTTGGGGAGCAACACTAGCATGAAAAAATGTTCTTGGGGTGCCAAATAAGGGCTGTGATTGGCCATTTCGTAGCCCCTATATGGTTTTTCAACCTACATTGAGGCTCTGTTTGGCAGTACACCTGGTTTTTATACAACTAAAACTTGCCTCCAAGCCTGGAATTCAAAAATAAGCTCCTGCTTTGAGGCCCTGGAGAGCAACATGTTGCTCAAAAGCTACTGGTTGGGGATCACTTCTCTACCTGTAGCTGGCCCAACAACACATAGGGGCAAACTTACTAAAGGGCGAAGTGGCTAACGCTAGTGAAAATTCGCCAGCGTGACATAATGGGTGCTGGCGTAAATTCGCTAACGAAGTGGACCTACCCTAGCGCTACTTCGCACCCTTACACAAGGCGAAGTTGTGCTATGGCGAAGGGACGTAACTACGCTGATTCACTAACTTGCGGATTTTCGTGAATGTTACCTCTTGCGCCAGACTTTACTTCGCCACCTCAGACCAGGCGAAGTGCAATAGAGTAGATAGGGATGGTTCAAAAAAAAGTTGAAATTTTTTCTAAGTCCCAAAAAAACGCTGGCGTCTTTTACTTTTTATAGGGTGATAGGCTGAAAAAGAGCAAAATTTTTTTTTAGGGTACCCTCCTTCCCCCCCACATTTTATAACATATGGCACCTTAACTTTACTGTGGGCACATGTGTAGGGCATTAGAATACATTTATTAAGGTTCCCTGGCCTTGTGTAGTGTAATGTGTTTTATGCTGCATATACGGCCATTGTACTTTAACTGCACGCCGTATGCAAATTTCCAATCGCTAGTATAACTCCGAACCGCTGATCATAACATCGCTAGCGCAATTTCGCAAACAATCGGTAACTTGTGCATTCGAAAACTCAGATCGAATTCGATTAACTTGAATCGAATTAAAAAAACTCGATTCGAGTTTATTTCTCTGAAAAAAAACTTTAATGTCAAGAAGGATGCAAATATCACCAAATTGATCCCTGGACCTCCCCCATAGGTTTAATGTGGGGAATAGTCGAATTTGAGTTCTTAAAGGGCCAGAGTGTGATAAAGCTTGAAATTCGAGTTAAAGTTAAAACTCGAATTGAGTTTGGATATTTCACAATTCGAAATTTGAAAGTTTTGACCAAATAAAAATAATCTGCCCCAAAATGCCTGCTGAAGAATCTGGCAGTTGGTTTGTCAGGGCAGTATATGTCTACAATGTGTTCAGACATGGGGGCAGATTTATCAAGGGTCGAAATTCGAATAAAAAAACTTCGAAATTCGTAACATCTTTTTAGATCGAATTCGATTTGAGGTTTTTTTTTTAAAAAAAAACTTTGATTTTTCAAAGTCCACCAATTGACTCAAAAACGGTTCTAGGAGGTCTCCCATAGGCTAAAACAGCAAATTGGCAGGTTTTAGAATCGATTTTTGAATTTGAATTTTCACTGTGACTCCTGATAAATCTGCCCCTTAGTGTCTTTCAATTTATTTTGATTTTCTCATCAGAGCAGTCATTAAAGTAGCACCCATTCCACAGTATAAACACAAATATTCATAAAATAATGCTTTTTGTGTAGAGGAGCCTATGTTATTGTATTTTCATTAACATATGCAAAATTATATAAACATAATAGATTTTCTTTAATGCTTTATGGGCATACAACTATCCACCAAGGATTAAATTAGATAAATGTACCTTATCAAAGGCTACTATACTCTACTAGTGGTCCAAGTAACCTTGGTCAGAGAAGATTTGTGCCTTCAAACTCTATTCTCATGAAGTCTTTATCTGTTCCACTGAGCTAAGAGCTTGTTGGCAATGTACAATGCCAGCGTTTTGAGGAAGAGGGTGCAAAAAGGTATGGATCTAAGAAAGGAGAATTCCACTTATATACCAGTGACGATCTATGCCCCAAAAAATGTTCCTTTCTTAGAGACATAACATTTTGGGTAGAGTGGACCTTTCCCTGGTAGTTAAGGTTTAGTTATCCATTAACAAATAATTATTTTGTATCACCTGCTCACCTTTGCCTTTCCAGTGCTCTGTAGGACATAAACCAGTGACCGTCCGAGTTCCTCTTTCTCTCTGGCGCTTAAAATTGGTTCCATTGCCCTACTCAGCTCCATGTATCTCCAAGTGAGGTACTCTGCAAACTCTTTGTACTGCACCATTGGAAGGACAGAAAGTTTTCTGTATCGGCCCCGTACTCTTAACGCCATCTCTCCACCTAGAGGCACCCACTTCTCTACTCCTTCTTTCATCCCTTCCAAAGCTAAAGTAACTGTCCCAACACCAGTGGGCTCTTTCCCCTCCTGAAGCAAGTGTAATGCCACATGTCCTTGAGAAGAAGCTAGGTCTCGCAGATTAAAGCTTTCTCCCCAGAAGACCACTCCAGCCTCAGGGGCCTTGCTTGAAGTCCGCCCATACAAGGCACCATCCAACTGGACCTCACAGAAATAGCAAGAACGGGATCCAGGTCCTGAGACTGGGAGTCCTTTAGCTTCATGAATCCACAAGTTGAGGGAGGACTCCTCACGTTCAAAATTATCCTGAAAGATGTATGGATTAACTCAAAGCGATATTATCAACTTCTTGTATTATTTCTTTCAATAAGGATTCAGTTTATACTGGCACTGATTGCATTTTCCTTCCTTAACCACTAAAGTTTTATCTCTTTTTTCAGTCTGGTAGAAGCTTGTTTATTTTTTTATAAAGGTGTAGGAACCTCCAAAACTGATTTTATATTAGTTTCGGGCAATTAGTTTGACAGTCCTGAGCAGTATAGCAGAAGGGGAATAGCACTGGGCATTAAAAAAATGAAGTCAGAATCCATGAAGAGTAATGAATGAAACATCTTTGGCAATATGCAGAGATATTACTGTCATTGTCATAAAGTCAGCTTTTATTAAGAAGTATCCTAAATACTGTGCATATCACAAGTGCTTACTATTTATGCATACCTTTTTCATCCCTATCTGTATCCAATCTCAAATTTTTGGTTTTGGTCCATCTTAAACCATTTAGGAAAACATGAGCGGGCTCTCAAAAAATCCAACACGATGGGCCAAAATAAAGTAAAAAGTATATTTTATATGGTTTACTGGTCAATAAAAAGTCTTATGCGTTATAGCCTTGAACTGCGCAAGGCTTTTTAAAGACACATAAACCAAAAATAACATATACTTTTTACTTTATTCTGGCCCATCATATTGGATTTTTTGAGGGCCTGCTCCTGTTTTTTTAAATTGTCTAAGACCGTTTATACTGGTGAGACTATATGTTCTTTCAATCCTTTGGGATTTCATTTTCCTTTAACATCATAGTAATTACCTCAATGCAACTAGACCAATCCCACATCTGCTATAATTCCACTCTAATTTACCCTCCCAGTTAATCTCACAGTTTCATGCATCCTCTTCCTGACCTTGTTCCATTGTGAAGTAAGAGATTCTGGGACTTGAAGGCTGTCTACTTTCTGTACTGGGTGGTACCCAGATAATCTGGTAAACAGAGGGACTTCAAGCAGCAGAATCACTTCACAATGTAAGAAGGAGTAGCATTACACTGTGAGCCTAAGGGGGGTGGGGAACTGGTCCCTAAGAGCATAGAGACTGACTATAATGGTTTCCTTTCTATGAGGTATGTCTGTGTAAACATTTATTATATGTGTATATATTATACTTATTTTCAAAAGTTCAGGTAGTATATTTGCACCTGTTCTACATAAGCCCAACAGAATAAGATAATGTCAGAAAGAGGGGGTTGTTTTCCTTTTTAAAAAAACAAAAGAATCTTTAAATGTACTCATACCTTGCAGCACTTATTTATTTATCTTGCAGCAATAATATTATCTGCAGAATTTGCATTCCTGTTGCAGATTGCGCAAGAGTGCATGGCAATCCGAGACAATAAATTATTTGCATTTCATCAAGCCTTAAAGGAGAAGGAAAGGTTAAAACTAAGTAAGCCTTATCAGAAAGGTCCATCTAAATATACCAGTAAACCCCCAAAGTAATGCTGCTCTGAGTCCCCTGTCAAAAGAAACACAGCATTTCTTTCCTTCTATTGTGTACACATGGGCTTCTGTATCAGACTTCCTGCCTTCAGCTTAAACCTCATTGCCCTGGGCAAGAGCATGCTCAGTTTGCTCCTCTCCCCCCACCCCTCCCTTCTCTACTGTAATCTGAGCCCAGAGCAGGGAGAGACTCAGGCAGGAAGTGATGTCACACCACATTAATACTGCAGCTCCTATTCTAAACAAACAGAGAGTTTCTAGAGCTTTTTACTCAGGTATGGTAAAACATTCTACAGAATAAATATAGCATTCTAGCTTGCACTATTGCAGCTAATCTATTGGCAATAAAATGCCTCCGTAGCTTTCCTTCTCCTTTAACGAGAAACTATCCCTTTTGTTTGTATTATTTATTCATATTCTTTCCATTATTTCAAAGTGACTTTTATTCATTTAAATATTTTATACTAACCCACAAACGATAAATATGAATATCAAGAGAGTCTGCATTCTGCTACTGACGGATCATAAATGGAAAAATGATATAAAGAACAGACACATCTACATGCACAGTGTGCTTTCTGTTCTGTAGTGTATTGAGGGGGATGACAGATAGGAAGAGGCACCTCCTGGCACTCAGTCAGTGGTGTAACTAAAGGGGCATGGGCGGAAATCATAGGGGACCCGCAACATACAAAAAAAAAAAGTGTCATCAGCAACGACGCATAACAGGTCACCCAAGGGCACCTCTACAAGGGAGCAGACCCGGGACCCCCCCAAGGCTGCAGAGTTTGCTTCCTCTGTAGTTACAGCACTGCACAGTAGAATTTGGATGTCATGATTCGTTTAGTCCAGTATCAGTTTAAATACTCTTGCCCTTGACTGATCAGACAGCACTATATATCTGCCTCCCCCTTAGCAGTATGTAAAAGCAGATATTTTGGGTTATATTTCTCAATGTCTAAAATTAAAAAAGTATTTCCCCATTGAGCAGGCTGGTTTACATTCAAAGCAAAAAGGAATTTCTAAGCTGCCCCTTTGGGTGGCAGACACACCTTGTCCGGCTGAACAATCCTGCGCAGATTTTCAATCCATCGATCTCGTTCCTGAAGGGAGGAGCACCCGAAGCAGCGGCTGTTATCTGCAGTGATTATCTAGGGGACAAAACACAAGGTTGGACACAGGCAGGAAGCACTGGGGTGCTATTTTCTTTAGCTATTTATTCAGTGTATTTTATTACAATTTCTTATATTCCCTTAAGCTTCTATAAAAGTATTAAAGGGCATGTAAAGTCTAAAATAGAATAAGGCTAGAAATGCTGTATTTTGTATACTAAATATAAACATGAACTTACTGCACCAAAAGCCTAATCAAACAAATGATTTATGCTTTCAAAGTTGGCTACAGGGGGTCACCATCTTGTAACTTTGTTATTCATCTTTGCAAGACTAAGACTGTGCACATGCTCAGTGTGGTCTGGGCTGCTTAGGGATCGTCATAAACAAAGCTGCTTGAGTTCTGCATGGCTGGGGAGTAAGGTGGGGGCTCCCCCTGCTGTTCATAAGTATGATTGTTTCCCTGCAGAGCAGTTAGGGACCGTCTGAAAATTCCTATCCACAGCAGTAAATGAAGGCAGAATTTCACTGCATAGTCAGGTTTCTTATAAAAACAGTACAGATTTTTTAATTAAAGTCTAAACTGGAAAACTGGGCAGCAAACTGGAAAATAATGTTCAACGTTGATAAATGCAAGGTTTGCACTTTGGCAAAAATAATATAAATGCAAGTTATACACTAAATGGCAATGTGTTGGGAGTTTCCTTAAATGAAAAGGATCTAGGGGTCTTTGTAGATAACACGTTGTCTAATTCTGGGCAGTGTCATTCTGTGACTACTAAAGCAAATAAAGCAAATAAAGTTCTGTCTTGCATAAAAAAGGGCATTAACTCAAGGGATGAAAACATAATTATGCCTCTTTATAGGTCCCTGGTAAGGCCTCATCTGGAGTATGCAGTGCAGTTTTGGGATATAAATGAGCTGGAGAGAGTGCAGAGACTAAGTGCAACTAAATTGGTTAGAGGGAGGGAAGACTTAAATTATGAGGGTAGACTGTCAAGGTTGGGGTTGTTTTCTCTGGAAAAAAGGCGCTTGCGAGGGGACATGATTATACTTTACAAGTACATTAGAGGACATTATAGACAAATGGCAGGGGACCTTTTTACCCATAAAGAGGATCACCGTACCAGAGGCCTCCCCTTTAGACTAGAAGAAAAGAACTTTCATTTGAAGCAACGTAGGGGGCTCTTCACAGTCAGGACAGTGAGGTTGTGGAATGCACTGCCGGGTGATGTTGTGATGCTGATTCAGTTAATGACTATAAGAGGGACTTGGATGATTTCTTGGACAGACATAATATCAAAGGCTATTGTGATACTAAGCTCTATAGTTAGTATAGATATGGGTATATAGAATTTTAATTAAAAGTAGGGAGGGGTGTGTGTATGGATGCTGGGTTTTCATTTGGAGGGGTTGAACTTGATGGACTTTGTCTTTTTTCAACCCAATTTAACTATGTAACTATATATTGGAGATAGGTTTCTTTTTCATTAAAGAAAGTAAAAATGGGTTTTCATTTCTTTGCCTTTACATGCCCTTTAACTGCTCTGCTTGCAGTTTAATGGCAATGAAACCCATATTCATGTTTGTGAAAATTCTCATTCATCCAAGTCATGGTATAACTGTAGAAATAAGTCAAATCAACTGGACTTGCTGTGTTTTTTCTTGAAGACGTTTCACCAGTCATCCAACTGGCTTTCTGAAATCAGAATTCTGAATGGAGTAAGCCAGTTGGATGACTGGTTAAATGTCTTCAAGAAAAAAAAACACAGCAAGTCCAGTTGATTTGACTTATTTCTACAGATAAACCCATATTCAGAGTGGCAGTAGCTCCCAGAGTCAGACTGGGGGGCCCAGGCCCACTGGTGATGCTGTCATGGGGTCCACTGGGGCTGCTGTCTTGGGGCCCACCAAAACCTCCCCGGGCCCCCCGCTCCTAACTTCTTCCCCTTGCACCCTCTTGCACCAGGTTTTTTTCCGGTGTCCCGCCAGCCCAATCCAACCCTGATAGCTCCACAGTCCCTCCAGTGTCAATAAAGTCACTTGCTCCCAATTCAGCAGAAGAAGTCATGCAACTATATTGATAGTATATATGGTATTTGGAGTATTTGGCTACAAGTACCTTTAATGAATGGCATCAACATGCGTTTAATGCAAGTGAAAGTTGGACTGTGTCTGTAAATAATTTTTACTGTCTTGCTATCGACAAGCAATAATATTTATAATCCCATTACAAGAAACCAACAGGTTTGGGATGTGGCCATAAACAGAATTTTCCAGGGAAAACTCTCTTATTGTAACTTTTCATGAAGCTATCATAAATATAATGCTCCTACTGGTATCCCTCCGTTCTGAGTACAATATGAGGAAATAGTGGGCGTTTAAACAACTAATTGTACTTTATTACACCTTTACCTCAAAACAATATCTCTCTCCCAGGATACTGCTGTGCAACGCTCTGATGGTCACATCCTTTTCATTAACAAGATTCAGAATTTCCACGCCGCCCAGTGACTCCTGAGATCCGTGCAGGCTCCTGTGGGTGCGACAGAACAGAGTTCTACTATAAATAACATGGAATTATCGAAATAATGACAGATCAATATATAACATAATGCTAATCTTGTGAAGAGTACATATAGACATGGCTAAATAAAAAAACACTCATTAAAGGAAGATGTGCAGAATGTGCCGTTCATCTTATTTATTGGGTCCCTCGGATGTCAAATGTCCTCTCTGAACAACTGTAAACTCCATGAGCTTTTCAAACCTGCCAGTCAACATCTGCCAAATGTATGCCCATATATAGATTTGGCAGGACCTCTTGAAGGCTGCATAAACTTTTATCAGCCCATCTATGGCCAGATTTAGCCAACATACAATGAGAAATCCACTGGATTTGGTCATACGGGATCTAAACTGTGCACTAGAATTAGGGATGCACTGAATCCAGGATTCGGTTCGGGATTCGGCCAGGATTCAGCCTTTTTCAGCAGGATTCGGCCGAATCCTTCTCCCCAGCCGAACCGAATCCTAATTTGCATATGCAAATTATGGGTGGGTAGGTAAATTGCGTGACTTTTTGTCACAAAACAAGGAAGTAAAAAATGTTTTCCCTTTCCCACTTTACATATGCAAATTAGAATTCGGCCGAATCTTTTGAGAAGGATTCGGGGGTTCAGCAGAATCCAAAATAGTAGATTCGGTGCATCCCTAACTAGAATACTGGGGCATTTGTCAAAGAGTAGAAGCCTCCAGGAAGACTAGAACAGTGATGCCCAATCAGTGGCTCGTAAGGAACATGTTACTCACCAACCCATTGGATGTTGCTCCCAGTGGCCTCAAAGCAGGTGCTTATTTTTGAATTCCAGGCTTGGAGGCAAGTTTTGGTTGTATAAAAACCAGGTGCACTGACAAACAGAGCCTCCTGTAGGCTACCAGTCCATATAATGGCTGCAAATCTCAGCCCTTATTTGGCATCCCCACAAAGTCTTTTAATGCTTGTGTCGCTCCCCAACTTTTTTTTTATCCTATATAATAAAGTTGAAGTGTCTCTGCGTCCAGTCCCTGTGTCCGTGGGATTGCGCTACTGTGCTAATGTGCCCCACGGACCGTCTCTGGCGAATGTTTGACTACATATTTTTTAGCGCCCGTTAATTTAACGGGCTTAATGTCTAGTACATATATAATATGGCTCATGGGTAAAAAAGACATTTGCACCATAGGCATCACTGGGTTCTGTAAAAAGGCCTCATTACATTATATAACCATGAGATGGGGTGAGTTGGCTGCCCATGTCAATATGGCCTCACTACTGTTAGTTGGCAACATATATTGGGGGTTATTTGATGCCATATTGAACCACTGCAGTAGAACTTGTAGCAGATTTATCAACATCTATTCTGATTGCAAAGCTTTTCTGCAATAGTAGGCAAAGGGAAATGACAATGCACTTCGCATAGACCTGAATGGGTAAAAGGAGATTAGGGGCTTTTTGACTGCTACTGTTTTCCACCAAAACACAGAACTGGCCAAAGTGTCCCCATGCTTCGGCCTACAAATTCACACATCAACCCTTATTGTGAGAAAGCTCTATTAAAGATGAAAACTGCTTCTCCTGGAAATCAATGACTCAGCAGCGTAACTGCCTTTTCAATTGTGGTTTAGCTACAGTTCTTTTTTGCCTAATAAAAGAAAATGGCATTCTAAGCAAATTCTCAATCATTCTAAGCAAATTCTCAATATTCACTCATTACACATTCTCTGTGGTTTAAAAGTAATGCACAAAGATAATTGCTACTGAAAGCAATGTTTGTTTATCCCTCTGGTTCTGACTCTTAACAAGGTAGTGGAAGTCTGTTCTTCCCCAGGTGTTAATCAGCTGCCTTCTGTTGTTCAGGAGTGAGAAACACCATAAGGGCTCTTACAGACGAGCGTTTTTACCTGCGCTCCCCTGCGTTCCGTTTTTCTGCGTTCAGCTGCAGGGGAGCACAGGAATAGACGCATTACATTTTTTCCAATGTGGCTGTACTCACACAGGCGTGTGTAGGCGCCGAACGCAGGAAAAATGCAGCATGTTGCGTCTCAACCTGCGTTCAGCGCCTACACGTGCCTGTGTGAGTACAGCCCCATACAGCAGGTTCAAACGCTCGTCTGTAAGAGCCCTAAGACACTTCTGGTACTAATGTATAGTTGTGATCAACGACCTGCAACGTTCCTGCCTCCTGTTCCCAATCAAGTACAGTTGCACCTATTGATCCATGGGAACCTTGGAGATACAGCCACCTCCAACTCCAGGGTTCCCACGGTGCCTTGAGGAGTTGTGCCTAAGAAATGGGGTGCACACATCACTAGTATGCCAAATGCCAGAAATTAAGCCATAATGCATCATTATTGATTTGCATCAAAGTGCAGTAAATGCAGCTTTCCCTGGTGAGAGCAATGATGCTGGAATTATGGGTGATAAAAGCTTGCTTTGCTTCCAGCACTTGGTGTTATAAATGGCCCCTGGTGACTGTATGTCTGGGGCAGGGGTATTTCAATTCTGTATTCTTGTGGACATATCTTGCAGAAGCCGTAAGTGATACCCACTGCATTTAAAGGAGAACTAAACCCCCACAGTGATAAGTCCCCACTGGCCCCCTCCCTGCCTCCCCAAAGCACCCAAGATGGCACCCGTGAGCCCCACTGCACTCACTCTGCATGTATGGTCAGTAATCCTACAGGGGACACAATTATGGGGTAACACGTTGCAGGGGGGAGGCCAGCGGAGAGGGCCAGTGGGAATTTATCATCGTGGGGGGATTAAATTCTCCTTTAAAGGTTGAGGCCGTCGCCAAACTTTTTTTAACCTGTGAGCCACATTGTAAAAAGAGTTGGGGAGAAACAAAAGCATTCAAAAAGTTCCAAATAAGGGCTGTGATTGGCTATTTGTTATATTGGCAGCCTACAGGAGGCGCTGTCATGGTATACATGGTTTTTATGCAAATAAAACTTGCCTCCAAGCCTGGAATTCAAAAATAAGCACCTGCTTTGAGGCCACTGGGAGCAACATCCAAGGGGTTGGGGAGGAACATGTTGCTCATGATCCAATGGTTGAAGATCACTGATCGCGGCCGCTATAGTTCTACTCTACTATGTGGGCACTTACCTCTCCTCTTGCTGCAATGACGATGTGCTTCCCTGCTTTCTGATCTTCTTTTTCTTCCTCTTCCTTATCAGTCCCTAACAATATAGAATACATAGAAGTATTTCCCGGTAAATAGAAAGAATGCTGCTCTGACCCAGCCTGCGGGTGAATACAGGGCTGGAATGAATGGCAGTGAGTGCTGCTGTGATGGAGCTGAGGGTGAAAGAGTGACGCTATATAGAAACTGAAGGGAAAAGGAGAGCAGAGAGCTAGTGATGTGGGAGTTCAGTTAAAGAATATGTAAGAATACATATAGCAGCTAGAGTGTGAGATTGATCTTTGTATGCACAGGAATGTGAGACATGAGAGTGAATCTGACCCTGTGTGTGTGTGACAGGGAGTGCTGCTGACAGTTGTGTGCAGGCCCGGACTGGCAATCTGTGGGTTCTGGCAAATGCCAGAGGGGCTGCTGTAAGGTCCATAGACACTCACTATTCAGTGAGCTGGTGGAGGACTATTTGGGCCTCTGTGTACTTGGAATTAACGGGCCTATTTTGACTCCCAGTCCAGACCTGGTTGTGTGTATGTGAATACAGGAATGGAAGACAGGAGAGTAAATAAATACAGAATTATAATTATTTTACTGCAACAATCACTCTCATGCCTTTGTGAGTGAATACCATAACAGTAAGTAAGTGCAGAAGTGTGTTGCACTATTAATAGTTGTGTATGAGAGAGCAAGAACTGTGCATAAGGGTGTCATTGTGCATACGGTGTTAGTGTGCATACGGTGTTAGTGTGCATACGGTGTTAGTGTACATACGGTGTTAGTGTGGCAGACAAGAAAGAAATGCCCTTACCTTAACATTATTAAATTGGTTCTTGGTGTCAGAATCCACGTTTCCTTCTGGGACAGGAGTATCTACAACTGGAAAGTGCAGGAGGGTTAAGTGTAGAAAAGCAATGGGTGCAGAAGAGTGGGGCAGGTAAGGAGTGGGTGCTTGTTACTTCCACTAGGGACCTTCGCTCAATTGTTTTGGGGGGGGGGGGAGATGATAGACTAAAGTAAAGATATTTCTCTGTGGCTGAATGTACAATAAGAATCTAGGGTCTCCTCGATAAAATGTTATAGGGCTGGTAACTGCACTAAAACTCCCAGCATCCCTTTGAGGGTTGTTGGATAAAGCTAGAGGGTTAGGGCAAAGCAGAGTTTTTGGGGCCCTATTATATAGACAGAGCAAAATGATGCAGCCTGCGTTTCTTTAAAGGGGTGATTCGCCTTTTAGTTAACTTTTAGTATGTTATAGAATGGCTAATTCTAAGCAACTTCTCAATTATCCTTTATTTTTTTTATAGTTTTTTAATTATTTGCTTTCTTCTTCTGACTCTTTCCAGCTTTGAAAGGAGGGTCACTGACCCCACCTAAACAACAAATGTACTGTAAGGTTACAAATGTATTGTTATTGCTGCTTTTTATTACTAATTTTTTTATTCAGTCCCTCTCCTATTCATATTCCAGTCAATTATTCAAATCAATGCATGGTGGCTAGGGGAATTTGGACCCTAGCAACCAGCCGGCTGAACTTGCAAACTGGAGAGCCGCTAAACAAAAAGCTAAATAACTCAAAAGCCACAGATAATAAAAAATGAAAACCAATTGCAAATTGTCTCAGAATATTACTCTCTGTCTACATCATACTAAGGGGCAGATTTACTAAGCTCGAGTGAATAATTCGAATGTAAAAATATTCGAATTTCCTGCCCTTAGTTAGAACCACTGAGCTCTGGCTGCAGCTACAGGGGATATGTACTTATCCATACAGCTTCATGTAAAATAATCCATTTACTTATTTACATTAATGATTGTTTTTTTTTTTAGTTGACATGATGTTAGAAGTTTTACACCGCTTATATCTTGAATGAATAATAGAAGCTCCAGGAATGAACTGGGTCGGTGGAACACTGGGGAAAAAAACCCTGCCCAGATCCATTCCTCGTGGAAAAATGAGATTAGAAGGTGCACACCCGATATATACAATGTGAGTCCTCAAGGCCGCACACTCTGTATCAAAATTGAAGCTTTTATCCCGTCAAAAGGGTTACGGAAATAATTACAAAAATATCATCACCGACCCTATGGGGCACATTGAAGTGAATTTGAAGTGAATATTCGAATTGAAAAACATTGAATTTCAAAGTAATTTTTGGGTACTTCGAC
Organism: Xenopus laevis; assembly: GCF_017654675.1. Taxonomy (NCBI): domain Eukaryota; kingdom Metazoa; phylum Chordata; class Amphibia; order Anura; family Pipidae; genus Xenopus; species Xenopus laevis. The sequence goes on from NC_054375.1 coordinate 142,387,333, forward strand.
CATTGAATAGGCCAAATTCGACTTCGATTTTGATTCGAAGTGAAAATGCTGACTATTCGACCATTCGACAATTGAAGTACTGTCTCTTTAAAAAACTTTGACTTCGACACTCCGAGAATATAAAGCCAACATTTGGCTAAGTTTTTAAAAGTCGAAGTGAAATCGTACGATCGTATGATTAAATCGTTTGAATCGTTCGATTCGAAGTGCTATCGAAGTACGATCATTCGATCGTAGTACGATCGTAGTACGATGGTACAATCTTAACAATCCTACAAATGTCGAACTAGCCTATTCGATGGTCGAATTTCGAAGTTTTACGAAGTCGAAATTCGACCCTTGATAAATCTGCCCCTAAGTGTTTCGACCAAAGCTTGGTCTTCCTCAGGGGAATAAAAAGCAAAATTATAAATACAATTCAATTATTTATAGTTTTGCTATCCTTTTTGTTCCCCTGAGGAAGACCAAGCTTTGGTCGAAACACGTAGAGCCAATGAAGATATTTTTGTAATTTTTTTCCCATAAACTTTTGATGCAACAAATCTTCAATTATGATACAGTATGTGCAATCCTCTTTTTGAATTTTTACCAGATCCACACCTCAGCTGAGACTAATGGTGCTTCCCCTCGACTCCCCCAATAGCGAACGCAAAGGAGAAAGTACAAGTTATGGGCAGGGGTGGGGTTTGCAGTGTTTGCGTGTAAAGATCCTCAACAAATGGGATGGGGGGCCTGGTGGGTTTGTGGTGGCCCTGAGATGGCAGCCCTGGTGGACCCCAGATATCCCAGTCCGATGCTGCCCCTTGTTTTTTTGTTGAACTGAAGGCCAGACAGAACTCCAGACATTACTGATGCAGAAGGCCGAGACAGAACAGCAATGGGACCTCCTGTGATACATTCATGATAGTTGCAGTGTAAAACTTCTAATATTAGGGAAATTAACATAAAAATAAAAATTCTTGTATATTGGAAAAAGTACCCAGCAAGGGTGGGTATATGTCCCCTTTAAATACAGACATAGATAGTAACCTATAAAGTCAAGTAGAACCACAGTGACTTATAACCGGGACTAAGAACTTTGGCTCATTTGCACTGAGAAGCAATGAGGCACCCAGAGGCTACTCCTGCACTACTTGCACCGGTGCTGAGGAGTCAGGATGACAGCTATTGTGGCATCTTTCAGATCAGATAATAAAATGCAGATAAATAGTTTTAAAATCAGCTATTTCCGGCAGGAAGGACGTGGTTAGCCCACACGGTGTTACTCTATTAACTCCAAGCCCTACCGATCCCACACGCACTGCTAGTGACAAGCACACATGCACAGAATCACGTAAAGGGAAACTAAAACAAAAAAACAGCGAATTAACCAACAAAATCTGCGGTGTCAGAGTATTTTCCTTACTAAATGACAAAAATGAGGATCTCTTTGATGCAAAGGATCTGATTTAATATGATGTTAATGTTTGAAAGCCCCACCCTGTAATCAGCTAGGGACAAGGACATGTATTTGCTAAATAACTAATGTATTATGAAAGTCAGTGTTCATAGTGATTTTGCCTTTGTCTCAAAAGAAAGGCAATGGGGATGTTCAAAGTAACATTCCTTTTTAATTTGTTATATATTGGACTGTTCTAAGCAGCTCTTTACTTTATATGCTATGTTTTTTGAATTGTTAAAGGGATACTGTCATGGGAAAACATGTTTTTTTCAAAATGAATCAGTTAATAGTGCTGCTACAGCAGAATTCTGCACTGAAATCCATTTCTCAAAAGAGCAAACAGATTTTTTTATATTCAATTTTGAAATCTTACATGGGGCTAGACATATTGTCAGTTTCCCAGCTGCCCCCAGTCATGTGACTTGTGCTCTGATAAACTTCAATCACTCTTTACTGTTGTACTGCAAGTTGGAGTGATATCACCCCATCCCTTTCCTCCCCAGCAGCCAAACAAAAGAACAATGGGAAGGTAACCAGATAGCAGCTCCCTAACACAAGATAACAACTGCCTGGTAGATCTAAAAACAGCACTCAATGTAAAATCCAAGTCCTACTGAGACTGATTCAGTTACATTAAGTAGGAGAGATAACAGCCTGCCAGAAAGTAGTTCCATCCTAAAGTGCAGGCACAGGTCACATGACCAGGGGCAGCTGGGAAACTGACAATATGTCTAGCCCCATGTCAGATTTCAAAATTCAATATAAAAAAATCTGTTTGCTCTTTTGAGAATTGGATTTTAGTGCAGAAGTCTGCTGGAGTAGAACTATTTACTGATGCATTTTGAAAAAAAACATTTTTTCCCATGACAGTATCACTTTAACCTTTCTGCTAACAGCCTGTAACTGAAAATGCTATCTAGTTGCTAGGCGGGTCACTCACTCTAGCAACCACAAAATAACCGCTGCCTGGTCGCTAAGACAACTAGCAACCCAATAGCAGTGGAAATGCAAAGCTTCAAAACACAGAATATAAAACAGAAAAAAATTAAGACTGATTCAAAATTGCCTTAAAATGATGCATACTACAGCAAGCTAATGGTTCATTTTAAAGGGGATGTCCACCTTTGAATCAGTTGTGAGTATAATCAACTACTTGATTGGTCCTGTTTTTAGTGTGGCTATCATACTTACCTGAACCCTTCTTCATCCACTTTACTTAACACGTGTGATGTCATACTGTTCACTAGTCACGTTTATACTTATGTATAAGTTCATATGCACTGATTCATCTTATTGAAAGTCACGGGTGTCAAAATTATTGACGTATTACACTTTAAAGAGACAGTACATGATACATTTCGATATTCTAATTTTTTTTCAAATTCAAATCGAATTTGGATTATTCCCTAGTCGAAGTACACAAAAAATAGCTCGAAAGTCAAATTTTTTTCATTTGAAAAGTCACCTCGACCTTTGATAAATCTGCCCCCTACTGTCTCTTTAAAAATTCGACTTTGACCATTCGCCATCTAAAACCTGCAGAATTGGCGATTTAGCCCATGGGGGACCTCCTAGAACCTATTTGGAGTCAATTGGTGGACTTTGAAAAATCAAAGTTTTTTTGGGGAAAAACTTCTAATCGAATTCGATCGAATGTGCTATTCCTTCGATTCATAGAACTCTTGATAAGGGTCGAATTTGAGAAACTTTGAAATTTGAATTAAAAAAGACCAACCAAAATGAAGTCGAAGTTTTTCAAAATCAAAGTTTTTCAATTCAAAATTCGACCCTTGATGAGGTTGGAATTTCGAATTAAAAAAACGTTGAAATTCGAATTCAAAAAGACCAACCGAAATTAAATTGAAGGTTTTTTTTGGGCAAATAGGTCCGACCCTTGATAAGGGCCGAATTTCGAATTTGAAAAACTTCGAAATTCGAATTCAACAAGACCAAACAAAATTAAGTTTTTTTGGCCTTATCGGTCAGTTTTCGATTGAATAGGTCCGTATTCAACCCAATTTGTATCGTACGAATCAAAGTATTAGCGCATTAGATCGAATTGAAATCAACGTTTTTCCCAAAAAAAACCTTTGATTTTTCAAAGTCCACCAATTGACTCCAAATAGGTTCTAGGAGGTCCCCCATAGGCTAAAGTAATTCGGCAGGTTTTAGATGGCGAATGGCCAAAGTCGATTTTTAAAGAGACAGTAGATGATAAATTTTGATATTCGAATTTTCCAATTTTTTTCAAATTCGAAATCGACTATTCCCTAGTCGAAGTACACACAAAAAATAGCTTGAAACTCAATATTTTTGAATTCAAAAATTCACCTCGACCTTTGATAGTCCCTTAGTGTCAGATGGAAATTAAATGCGTTTTTGAGATGATTATTCAATAAATATTTTTTCAAATTTTTTACTTTTTTGTTTGGCCTGTCTGTGGATTTCCAGCGTGCCCAATACCTTTTGCTTGTTTCTATAATATGTTAGCCACCCCCAAGTGGAATTAAATATCAATGTTTTTTCCCTGGACCTTTCTGAAAAAAAAATGCATCAGCCAGGGGCACTTTCTGTAACATCATCAGGCACCACCATAAAATATCGCCAGTTGTCAAGATGCCATAGAAGTCAATGGGAGTTTCCAACATTCAACCAAGTTTTGTAGTTTTTTTTTTGCAGTTCCATTTTTTAATGCTGCAACAGAATGCAACTGGGAATTTTTTTTTGTCATAGATTATGCCAGCCCCTCCAACCTGAAAATCCTAATTTTAATAAACATCCCCTCAAGTCCACACAAAGGATGCCTGGGAAAGCCAGATATTGTGGCGGCGCAGTGCTGCCCAGAATTTAATATGTGCTAACCCACATTGAGTTGGTGCGCTAAGCTTTCAACTAGAGGAATATACCATCATGGAGACAGGTAGAGGTGCTTCTGGCTGTTACTACCAGTGCCAGGGATTTTTAAATAATAAACCATATGGGGCCACGTAGCAGTGTTTCTTTGATGAAAGACACTAGTGATGAGCAAATCTGTCTCATTTCGCTTTGTCGAAAAATTTGCGAAACTGCGGAAAAATTCATGAAATGGTGAAAAATTCGAGAAATGCATTGCAGTCAATGGGAGCTAATTTTTTTGCATGCGCGATCATTTTTCTCACTCCCAGTGCATTAAAGTCAATGCCCTTTTTTTCTTAGGCTGACTTTTTTGTCCAAATTCAAGTCAATGTTTAGGAGCATTGGGGATGCACAGCTCCCCAGGGCTCCGGTGCGCCTGCACTCAGTAGAGCGGTGCGGGTGCTAGGACCGTGCAACCTAGGGTGCACCCGTCGCTGAAATCCGGCCCTGGAGACCGGGCGGGGGGTGGATGGAACATCATGGGCGGAAGTTGGTGACGATAGGGGCGGGATCATGGGCAGGGGTATGATGTGGTGATCGGCCAATCGCCTAGTTCGTAGTTTTGAACCGGGCAGCCCTCCTTAAAAACCGGGTTGTTTAGGTCGAAACCAAACAGTTGGCAACCCTAGTTCTAACTGGTAGTAGACTGTTTGCTATAAGCTAATGCACTTGTACTGTTTAACACCTTTGTTGGTAAATTAGCCCTTTTGTCACTATGGGTGCACTATTTAATAGAAATGATGGCACATGACATGAAAATTTCTATCTTAAACATATCCCTTTAAATGATCTCTTGGTTAATCAGATTACTGCACATTTTTGGCCCATTCTGTGTCATCTTTCAGGACAGTGCATCCACCCACTGACCTTCATCTGTGTGGTTGGTTTGCTCCTGCATGTATTTGGACACGGAGCTACCGGTGCGGCTTCGGATGTGGCATGCACCCTACAAGTAAGAGAAATAAAGCAGAGACCAGAATTATTTTAAGTGGCCACATATTCAAGCTTGCCTGCTATTAGAAACCCTATTGGCTCTCTGGGGGTATTGTGCATTTGGATTTTTTAAGAGTTGCATGGGATCAGGGGGAATTAGTTTAGGTTTTAAATGCTTGTGAGATGTTTGTTACTAGGCAGAATTTGGCACTGCTGTAGATTTGCAATGACCCCCATAGTTTACCTTGGCACAACATATTGTCATCAGCATGTGCCATTGGGGTGTCTTTGGCTGACAACTATAAAAATGTGGCTGAAAACTGTGCAGATTGTTAGTTGGCTGTACAATGACCGATCTGCTCATTTGGTGAGGTGGTGAGCTAGATTGGGCTGATCCAAATCTTTGGCCCCAGGCCAGGGTCCCCTGGGCTTTGCAAACCTGTGATTGCTTTATGTTATTTGCAGACTATAGACTCTTCCTTTTGGCACTGTAGCCTACAATTATGCAAAACTTGATCCGACTAGTCATTTAGCTACTTGATCACAGTCATTACTGATGCTTATCACAATTCCTAGAAATAAAGTAGCACACTTCCAGTATCAAGTCAAACATTGCTTCTATACTGTATATCCAGGGTTTTTTTTCTCCCTTCAATACCAGTCTTGGAAGTGTATATATAGAACGTGGGATAATGCCCTGCCATAGATCACCTGTTCATCTCCTTTGGTGAGTAGAAGACATCCATCTATCAGGGAAAAGTTTGTTATATCCCACACAGGAATCTCAGGAGCGGAGACAGGAACTGGAAGCTGCACAGGCCCTAAAACGATTGGATAAAGAATATTGATTTGGAATACAGGATAGAAAACCGCATCAAATAATATAGCAATGCATTTTTATACATTCTTGTGGGTTTTAAGTGTTGTGTGTTTCTGTACAAGCAGATAGGTTACCACTAGCTGGAAACAGCCAAGTCAGCACTATTGATATTACAGTACAAGCTGATCTATCTCTTGATTGCCCATCTGCCTCTTGGCCATATACAGTGGCTTAGATGGGACAAGTATTTTATTAGAGCATTAGGAAGTTCGGAAGTCAAATGTTAAAATGTATCTGTAATATTTTGCTTTGGATTCCATGGAAGACAAAAACTCATCTAAACATCAATATAATGTGTCTTGGAAACCAAACCTGGTAAAATCCGACTTGGGAGGTGGGGATGATGGACAGTCGACCTTACAACCCAGAAAAAATGGAACGTTTCCATGCTTGAATTGCAACTGTTGCACTAATTGTTTGAAGGGTCCAACTGTTTATCATCCCCGGAAGGGCACCCCTATTAAAATCAAAGGGTACCACACTTGTTTAACTACATACGCAGTTTATGTGATTAAATGCCCGTGTGGGTTTTTGTATGTAGGACAAACTACTCACCAAGTGAGGGAGAGGATAAGAGAGCATAAATCCGCCATTAAAACCAAAAAGGTTGAGCAAGCTGTAGCAGGGCACTTTGTGGAGACGGGCCATGGGGTACAACAGCTGCGGTTTCAGGTAGTGGAAACTGTACCCCGCCCTAGACGAGGGGGCGATAGAGTAAGGAAACTCTTAAAGAGCGAAGCATACTGGATCCGCCGCCTAGAAACCGTAACCCCCAATGGCCTTAATAAAGAATACGATTTGCAGGCGATATATTAAAGTTTTGCTTTTAACCTCGATTTTAATATTTATATTTTACAGATTTATTTACACACAATAACGTGAACAATTTGGATTACATGGACAGATAAGTGCCAGTGGCAACAAGATATATTGTTCTCATTTGTATCGCTACATTGTATAATATTGCAAACTTTGTGTGTTTACTGTTTTAAATGGACCATGTTTTGTACTTAACTTAGCACACCAGAGGGCGCTATCTGGAGTGCCTCAAAAGGAAGTCTGATAAATGGATCAGTTAGTTTGACAAAGAGCCAGGATGTGGCTCGAAACGTTACTGTATCTTTGGTCGTAGCCATGCAACAATAAAGGCTTTTTATCTCTACTAAAAGGTGCTGTCCATCATCGAGATTTTTGGAAACCAAACCTTACATATGAGGCAGACACCAAAGCAGGTGATTTGGGAGCTTTGACCAAACTAGGGCAAACACATATGACCACAAAAGAAGCAAATATATTATCTCCAAGCTTTTGGTGCCCAGTTTGGCTTATTGAGTCAAGAATCAGCTTGGATCTGCTTGTGTGTTGCCATCATTACTCTAGAGCAGTAATCCTCAACCAGTGGCTTATGAGCAACATGTTGGTCACCAATCCTTTGGATGTTGCTCCAGGTGGCCTCAAAGCAGGTGGTTATTTTTGAATTTCTGGTTTTGAGGCAAGATTTGGTTGCATAAAAACAGATGAACTGCCAAACAGAGCCTCATGTAGGCTGCCAGTCCACTTACTAGTCCACATAGGATCTAACAAATGGCCAATCACAGCACTTATTTTGTACCAACCAGGAACATTTTTAATGCTTGTGTTGCTCCCCAACTCTTTTTACATTTGAATGCTGCTCCCATTTAAAAAAGTTTGGGGACATATTCAAGGTAAGGGGTTACTAGGGATAAAGAGGCAAAATGATACTTTCTTGTGGTTAGTCAATAAGAATGTACTTAATTTAAGTGAACCATAACCTGGCCCTAGAGAACCCACAACCGCCCCTAACCTGCCACACAAGGTGGCAACTAAAAGTTGGCAACCCTAACCAGGGAGCACGAAAACCCAGACTAAGGGCAGGTTTTTCTGTCTACCCCTATATCTAGGATGCAAGTGCTAAAGCTCTGAAGGGCACAACACCAAAGACCTGTTTAAATTTAGAGAAGAGCATGGCACAAAATGTGAAAAACATGGTGGACTGATCTATTACTTTGCATCCTGCATGCCCTTAGGAAATGTCCCTGTTTCCCAGCCCATGCTCATAATTGCTTGGTGCTCTAGTACTAGATCTCCTATCCAGAATATTCCTTCCCGTTGTTAAAACCAACTGGAAGAACATCAGACATTCTGATTTATTACTATGGCCCAGGTGTAAAAAGTATGTCTGTTAAGGCTGTAGTAAAGGATGTTAATAGCAGCATAGGAAGGTTTTTTTTAATGTGATGGTAGTGAGTTTATTAAATACCTACGTACCAGGAGAGATGAGTTTTTTTTCCTTTCTCTCGATCGACGTGCTGAAGGTTTTGGAACATCTGATCATTTGACACCGTCCTTGTTTGTCAGAATTATTAAGCCAAATAATATTTGATACCAGATGGGGTTAGGACCAACTACTAGGTACCTGCATGGCACTTTAACCTTCCAACTCCCGGTGTGGGTGGCCTAGCGCTGGTGGGGGCATTTAAAAGACAAAACAAAGATTGTTCCCCCAACTGCAGTGCGTGGAAGCTAGTTTAGGTGCCCTTTAATAAATGAGGCCATTACCCTAAATGATTTTGAGCAGTGTGTGTGTGTTTCTTTGTCTTTTGTCCAAATGTTCTCAATGTCAAGCTTTGCCCTCTCAGTATCAGAATGCACCAGTTGTAAGTAAATAAGAGAGGGCAAAACTCATAGGTAAGGTCTTCCCTTGATTGTTGAAACTTCTGCTATAAAGGACTTGCTGCACTTGGATATTCCATGTATGCGGTAAATAACGTGTACAATCTGTATGTACCAAGCCCTGAAACCTTCAAACAGTAACTGTTCAAACTTCCTTTTCACTCCAACCACAGCAATAGGGTGACAGGCAGACAAAGAAAGTCGAATGCAGTGTCTGATTCCCATAGGGATACCTAACCAGTTGATAGATGCTGGGAATTGTAGTTCAAAGCTGGCATGGCAGGTGTCATCTGGATATTCTTGGTTTAAAGGAGTTCTAAACCCTAATAATGAATTTGGCTAAAATACCATATTTTATATACTGAACTTATTGCACGAGGCTAAAGTTTCAGCTTGTCAATAGCAGCAATGATCCGGGACTTGTCACAGGGGGTCACCATCTTGGAAAGTGTCTGTTAGCATAGGTTAAGCTGATTATTATATCCTAATGCTAATTGCACTCGTTTATGTGCTGCCATGTAGTAATTATGTGTATTAATTACTAATCAGCCTTATATTGTGACATTTCTATTTTATGTGTGCTGTATATTGTGAGTGGGTCCCTAAGCTCAGTAAGTGACAGCAGCACAGAGCATGTGCAGTGAATCAGCAGAAAAGAAGATGGGGAGCTACTGGGGCATCTTTGGAGACACAGATCTTTACTGCTAAAGGGCTGTGGTTGCCTTGGGCTGGTACAGAAGCACAAAACATAATGCACAACATTTATAGCTACTTCTTTAGTAAGGCTTTACTTGTCCTTTAAGTGTTCCTACATATACTAAGCAGGATGATAAAATTATGATGCGACAAATTTTAATAGTTAAAATCCAGTGAAATTGGATCCACTGTAAACTAGAGGTGCGGCAGGGGACGACCAATAAATAACAGATCATCTGTTTGTGGCATATAATCTCTGAAATGTGAAACCTACAAGGGATAATAGACCAAGCCAAGGTTTATTATTTTAGCATTCATAGAAAATAGTTTTGCTGTGATGCACCTCCCCCCGAAATGCGTGTGTACTGACCCTTGCCCTGCCTCACCAAATATTTAATTTCAATTTTGTCTTTCACCAGGAGGGGCAGTCTGCACCCCAAAGATCTGCTCCCTTAGGGTGAAGCTATTGACTTCTTCACAAAACTTCCTCCCTTTCTGAAACATATCACCCCTGAACCCAAATTGCTCTTGTCTTCTGTCCATAAAATGATATGCCTGCTGGTAACCCTAAAATGGAAAATATACCCCAATTTTTGACATGGTTATGTAGAAAAGAAACTTCCAGAAATAAATATATGGTTTTCCACAGACTGAAAGGAACCCTTGATACTAATAGGAACCATTTCTCAACCTCCCTTAGGCTCACTGTGTCATGCAGTCCCTTCCTGACTTTGTTTCATTGTGGAGTGGTGGAATCTGGGGCTTGAAGTCTCTCTGCTTTCCATGGTGGGTGCTGCACAGATTCTGTGAACAGCAGAGGAACATCAAGTACAAGAATCCATCGCATCATAATGAAACAAAGCATAGAGCCTCACAGAGCAGCGGCTGGTCTCAATCTTAACAGTCTTCCTATTGTAACCTAGTTTTTTATCAATAGCACCCCCTGTACCTTGCTCTAAACCCTTCCTTATACCTCAGGCACAAAAACCTGACCTATATCACCACCCAATAGCACAGTCCCACCCAATATGTATCCACTCTACTGAGCAAGGCCCTCTTGCATTGCTTATCAATTGTATTTTCATGAAATTTCTATGCTTGATATATACACCCATTTATTGTACAGAGCTGTAGATTACATTTGCTTTAGGGCCATTATAGATGACTATTCCAAGCAACATTTGAACATTTAAAGGCAAACTAACTCTTTAGATGCTGCTCTGAGGCCCACCAACATGGGCTTAGGGCCCCAATCAGATGATAACAAGGTTATCGACTAAATGCATTAAAAATTTCAGTCTAGGACAGGAAATGAATACTCCCACCAAATCTCCCCCGGCCACTAATCCCAAACCATTGCTTTTTTAAAAATGGCAAGCTGTGTTACATGACTATATCCCTTGGTGGGGTAACAATAACAGGACATATACCCTGCAGTCCTTCATTGCCCTTTCTTGCAGATACAATCTAAGAGACCTATTACCACCAGTTTTTTGCATCTCCAAGTTACCCTACAGTCACTCGTGACTTACCTTCTATCCCATCCACGGCTGGGCTGATGTCTTTTTTTCTTCCGAGGCGCTGGGACACAGAGTTTAAGTATCTCGTGAATCCCCTTGATGGCGGCTCACTGGAAGACTTCTTCCTGAAGAAGGACAGGTGCTTCTTTTTGGACCCCTGGGTTCCCTTGGCCTGTAGCATCTGAGCGTGCCCCCATTTCTGGAGTCGCCCCCACACACCACCTTTTTGCTCATGGTTTGTATTCCAGTTGTACGGACCAAGAACAGAAGTTTCAGGAGGGGTGGGATCTTGGACCACATTGTCCCCAGCATCTTCACAAGGCTCCACCATACTGTGGCAAAGCTCTCTATGAACTACACACTCTCTGTAGGGTGTTCTTACAGACTGCTTTGTCTCTCCTTGACCTCTGTCTTTTGTCTATCCCCAGCCTGTCTCCTCTGCTGGGTCTCTCTCTCTCACAATCTATGTCTTCTGCACACTCCCTCTCTTCTTCTTCCTCCCTCTCTCATTTCCTCTGCCTTTCAGAGTCTGTCTCTTTGTCTTCCTGCCAGTCTGCCGCAGACTTCTTCTACTATTTGTCACTTTTTTTTAATCTTTCTGTCCCCATTAGCCTCTCTCACTTTTTAGCTATCTTACAACAGGAAATGTGAGGTTTACTCAGAAAAAAAATACATCAACCGTTAACCTCTCGTTCCAGAGAATGGCAAAAACAAACGCTTTAATGCACGACCCCTGGCATACAATAGGTTAATGAAAGAGCGGCATGCAAATTTGTGGTAAGCCATCAGAAATGACACGAAACAAATGAGCTTTATTTGAACAGCGAGAATAGTGCTCAGGGTCCTAGCGGCTGCAGAGAAGGTGACAGCACCTTTGCTCCCTGTGCTCCTCTTAGGATTCCTGGAATAAAAGTAGGACATGGATTTAATCCAGCATTGTTAAAGGAGACCTGTCACCCTAAGAAATATTTCCAGATCCTATTTTATGATGTTAATCAAGCAAAATAAACTGCACTTACACTTTATAGATGATTTAAATCTTGTTTCTTTTAGTCTTGGAAGTCAAAATCACATGACGCAGACAGGCGCCATTTTGTGGACATTATTATTAAAGGGCACCTGTTCGGATGAAAATATTTTCCCCAAAGGTGCAGGCTAATAGAGTCCACACTCCGGTTGGGGAAAACACTTGGATGGAGCTCCCAGTTGAAGCTGCTATGCTGGGGCACATGCCTAATGAATGAATGACACAAGTTGCTTATTATGGGCATGCGCATGACAACAAAAGCTCATTATGCGCATGCACTCTGCACAACATGGCCGCTTTCACCGGAGCTCCCTCCCAGTGCAAGTGTCCTAGTGCTGGCGGGGGGCAATTAAAAAAAAACACTACTTTTACCCTGAACTGGAGTGCGGGCTCTACAGTTTTTTATGTCTGGGTGACAGGTCCCCTTTAAGGGTCCCCAAGTTACTATTCTGCCTACCTGTGCTTACTCTTAATATAAATATAAGTAAGGCCTAAAAGGACTAGTAATGCTGTATTTTATATTCTAAATTTACTGTACCAGCCCAGAGCTTCAGCAGGCCAGAAATGTTCCAGGTCTTTAAAGTTGTCCACAGCAGTTCTCCATCTTGGCTCTTGCAAACCAGTGACTTATCAGCAGAAAAGAAGATGGGGAGCTACTGGGGCATCTTTGGAGACACAGATCTTTACTGCTAAAGGGCTGCGGTTGCCTTGGGCTGGAACAGAAGCACAAAACATAACGTGTAACATGTCTAGACGAATTCTTTGCTGAGCTTTAGTTCTACTTTAGGTGTATGAATATGCGGGGGACCTACTTTAAGATACAATGGTTTACCGACAGTGGGATTCTCATTGGGGATATTTCCCTGGAGACCTGGGGAAAAGTTTTCTGATGCAATATTGCTTTAAGCATAGAACCCTGACGTTGCTGAAATACGGCTCTAGCATGTTTTGATCGCAACATGTTGATGTATGCTGTGATTTGTAGTACAGTTTTGGTTGAGTAATCAGTCTTAACATGCCTTTTAGGGCAGAGACACACGGTCCGATTCGGGGAGATTAGTCGCGACAAAGCTCCTCTTCTTTGGGGCGACAAATCTCCTCTTCTTCAGGGTGACTAATCACCCCAAACTGCCTTCCCGCCAGCTAGAATGTAAATAGCCAGTGGGATGGCACCAAGTCATCCGAAGTTGCCTCACGAGGAAACTTCGGGCGACTTCAGGAAAATGAAGTGATACCAATGCCATCCCACGGCAGGGGAGATTAGTCACCCCGAAAAAGAGGAGCTTTCTTGCCGGGCGACTAATCTCCCCGAATCTGGCCATGTGGTCCTGGTTGACCTGGCCTTAGGACTTGCTCCGTCCTACACCTCTCTTGACTAATGTATGTATGGAGGACTATGGGCTGGAACCATATGGTAGGCAGCTGCCAAGAAAATCTACATACATTATTTAAGATTTAGCATTCTTACTGCTGGCAGGGCCCCTGGTGTTCTGAGCTCTGCTTTGCATTCTTAAAAGGCCTCATAAGCCATGAATTTTTAGTCTGCAGAGCTCAAGGGCATTGCAATGAAACATAAAAAGTTGCCAAAGGTCTAGTCATCTATATAAGACAATGCTTTGGTAGCCTCTAATGGTCACCTGTGCAAACACCTAACTGGTTGCTATGTATTGCCATATATTACATTCTCCAGATTAAGTTCTTATATTCTACAAGACAGTTGAGTTCAGACAAGAGTTTCTTCAGCTTCTATAATTTCACTAATGATCCGAAGCAGCTCTCATTCATGTACTTTTAGATTCAGACTGAGGGTTGCCATATGTTCGGTTTTGACCTGAACTGTTTGGGTTTTCTAAGGCCTGTTCGGGTTAAATACAAGATACTCACCTTGACAGGGCTTAGTTATTATCAAGCGCAGTTCATTGCTTGTTATTACAGAAACAGAAATAAGCAAATCAATCAAAAATAAGAAATATTTTTTTTTCTAAATGAGCATTGCTGTATTTCAAAGCTTTCTGGATAACTGATTTCTGTAAAATAGATCCCATACATGATTGGTCTTACTCATTGAATAGAATAGATAGAGGTAGGGTTTCCAGCCGTGTGGGTTTCAACTGGACATCTCAGTTTGTCAAATGGCTGGACAGAAATCCAACCAGTTGCATATAAGTGATGCAATTACCATGACCCGGCATCATATCTACACGACATCATCTCTGGTGTCATCATGCCCACTCGAACATCACTTCTCCACCCCCATTGCTATCTGCTCCGCCTGCTTTGCTCGGGTTTAGCCACCAGCAAAGGTGGCTACCCTAGGTCTACTATAGGTCTACTTCTCCTACCCATATGGCAAACTCTCCTGGGCATGTCTGCTCAACTGTTTCCAATGCGCCACCCACCTGCTCCAACCCTCCCAACGTAGCCCCTCCATAGCTTATACTGCCTCCTCCTAAACATTTGAGGCTGCTGGTCCTGGAGGGGGCCAGGCCTGCGTCAGAGGGACCCACCAGGTTTTTTCCTGGTGTTCTGCTGGCCCAGTCCGACTCTGTGTACAGGTATAGGATCCGTTATCCGGAAACCCTTATCCATAAAGCTCCAATTACAGAAGGGCTGTCTCCCATAAACTCCATTTTATCCAGATAATTAAAATTTTCCTTTTTCTCTGTAATAATAAAACAGTACCTTGTACTTGATCTCAACTAATGTATAATTAATCCTAATTGGAAGCAAATCAGCCTATTGGGTTTATTTAATGGTTACATGATTTTCTAGTGGACTTAAGTTATGAAGACTTAAATTATGGAAAGATCTGTTATCCAGAAAACCCCAGGTCCAGCTCATTCTGAATAACAGGTCCCAAACCTGTACTATACAGAATGCAAGTCATGGTCAGACAAGTTACCTTGAAGTGGTCCCAGCTCTGGATCTCTTTGTACAAAGCATCTCCTGGACAGCTGGTGCTAACAACTTGCCTGTGGCCCTGTATGATGTAGTTAGGGGTAATGTACCCCAACCTGACCGCACAGCTTAGGAAGCGATCCTTCACCAAAGCCAGAATGGAGTTCTTGGGGACTTTAGAGGTGTAATCACCAATGAAGCTCACTCCGTATGCAAATGTATTGTGGCCCCTGGTGTGGGCACCTACCCAGTTCCAACCACGTCCCTCGTACAGGTATCCATTAGATCCCACCACATAGCTGGGGAAAAAGGGAAAATAGCAATGAAAACGTTTAGGTAAAATGTGCAACAGCTAAGACTTAAGGTGGCCAAATAAGCACAGATATTATCTGTTTTGTACGATACTCAGTGTGTGTAAGGTGGAAAACGAGCCAACCGATATTGGCAAAAGACTTGGCTATGGATCGGCTTGCCAATCAGTCACGTTGGAAAGGTAGAATCCTAATGTTTTCTAGCTGTATATCTGACGATTCAACACTTAAAGGAACAGTAACCTCAAAAAATGAAAGTAATAAAGATATAATTTAGTGTTGATCTGTACTGGTAAAACTGGTGTGTTTGCTTCAGAAACTAGGGATGCACCAAATCCACTATTTTGGATCCGGCTGAACCTTCGAATCCTTTGCGAAAGATTTGGCCGAATACTGAACCAAATCCGAATCCTAATATTCAAATTAGGGGTGGGAAGGGGAAAACTTTTTTACTTCCTTGTATTGTGACAAAAAGTCACTCAATTTCCCTCCCAGCCCATAATTTGCATATTCAAATTAGGATTCTGTTCAGCCGGGCAGAAGGATTCAGCCAAATCCGAATCCTGCTGAAAAAGGCAGAATCCTGGCTGAATCCTGAACCGAATCCTGGATTCGGTGCATCTCTATCAGAAACACTACTATTGTTTGTATAAATAAGCTGCTGTGTAGCAATGGGGGCAGCCATTCAAAGGAGAGAAGACTTAAAGGACCAGTACCATCAAATTTGATGGTACTGGTCCTTTAAGGTGGCCATGCACACACAGATATTATCATATGAAACAAAGTTTTGTACAATATTCGGTGCGTATACGGTGGGAGACAAGACGACAGAGACGGTCATCTTGTCAATTCACCAAGACCGAAAATTTGAGTGTGGCATAACGTAGGGCAGGAGTTAATGCTGAATTGTCAGATACAGGTAGAATTCTTTTGTTTCTACCTGTATATCTTTTAATTTGTTAGTATACAACAAAAAAAGAAAGACAAATGAAACTTTGAAGTCTTTATTAAGAAATAAATTATCGAAACTCCGCTTGCGTTCCTCTTTAGAAAAGGGGACAGGGCGATGATCCATCGTGCGGCACTCGATTTTTGCTCCCTGACTATCTCCTATATGGAAGTTAGGGAGGAGAAATCGAGTGCCGCACGATGGATCGCCTTTTCTGAAGAGGAGTGCAAGCGGTGTTTCGGTAAGTTATTTCTTAATAAAGCGATTTCAAAGTTTGATTTGTCTTGGTGTTTTTTTTCCGTAGTATACTAACGAATTAAAAAAAAAAAATTGATGTTACTGGTCCTTTAAGACACCTATCAGCAGCTGCACAAATGACATCACAACACAGCTAATTCTTATATGCAGAACCAACATCATCTCTATTGATTATCTTTGCCAGTAAGACGGTGCTCATTTATCAACCCTGGGCAAATTTGCCAATGGGCAGTAACCCATGGTAACCAATCAAATTGCTGCATTCATAGTTCTACTTCCAGCTAGCTTTAAAAAGCTAATCACTGATTGGTTGCTATAGGTAACTGCCCATGGGCAAATTTGCCCAGTGTTGATAAATGAGCACCGTCTTACTGGCAAAGATATGAGCACCTCAAACCTGTTCTACATCAGAATTATACCACTTCCAGTGAGTATCCCGCCGCCAGTCCGGCCCTAGGCACAATTAAATCACATAACAGTATAAAACCATTATATACCACCAGACAGAGTCCTTCCCTTTTGAAGCATTTCAAAGGGCAGTCAAACACAAAGTCTAAAAACTTCTGTTTTTCATATATGATGGACTATACCCTGGAGGAAAAGACCAAACTAATGGTCTGAAACATGGAAGTTGTCAAGGATGTCTTGAGCAGTACCATTATTATATATTATTATATTATTTAAAATAAATGCATAAACAATAAGATATTCCATCCCTTATGCTATCTTAAAGCTGCCAGAGGGTGCTGGGAGTTGTAAACATCCATCATGAACATTTCATACCTGTAGCCAATATCATCCCAGGAACGGTCCTGTTGGTGGAAGTTCTGCATGCTCCTCATGTTTGCGGCACACTCACTGAAGGACGTGCAAGGCTGTGATGGTTCGTAGGTGTGATGAATGAAGACATGAGACAGGGGGAGTCTCAGGAATGTGGGTTTGCCATTGTATGGCTTGGCTCCCCACATACAGCGAGGAATGACTGCAGGACAGTCTGTGAAAGAGAGAAAAAGGGTACATTACATCTGTGTATTATCCACTGGGGACTCATTTTAGAACCAATCCTCTCTCACTATTCCATCACCCTTGATTTTTTGCCTTAATTTTCTTCATTCCATTTGACTTTTTTTTTTAATAAATGTCTTTTGGTTCTCTCCTTTGTTTTAATCATTCATCGGAAAATTCAGGGAGTCTTAAAGGAGAAGGAAAGGCTTGGTGCACTTTTGGGTGCAAAATGTTAGGCAGTAGGCACCCCCAAGTGATTGTATTGACTTACCTGAAACCCCAGGCCGGTGCTCCTATCAGCAGAAAACTGCACCAGCCCAGGGTTATACCAGTGAGCACCACGGAGCGATCCTCTTCCGGCTTCTTCTTTCTTCAAATTTCCCGGGGCAAACAAATGCGCAGTTGAATGAAATAGCCAACTTTTTAGTTAAAGTGCAGCTTTTCGCTCTACTGTGCATGCGCAGCCGCGAGAAGAAAAAAGACTATCACTTAGTGGTGCCTGCTTGAATACCCCGGGCCAGTGCAGTTTTCTGCTGATAGGAGCACTGGCCCGGGGGTTTCAGGTAAGTCAATACATTCACTTGGGGGTGCATAACATTTGGCACCCCCAAGTGCACCAAACCTTTCCTTCTCCTTTAACCTAAGGGTAATGGCAAAGTAGAGATTTGTTGTTTTCCTAGTGAAACTAAGCACATCGATTTACTTTATTCCCGGCAGGAAAACATTTTGGGGAGATTTGTCGGCCACAGTATCGCAGATTTAAACAGAGATGACCATTGGCGTAACGACTACATGCCGGGACCCCCTGAAAAAAAATCTTTAAGGGGCCCGGGAACCTCAGCTTCATATCCCACTCCACATGTGTGCACACCAGCTGCTAATAGTGTACAACGGGCGCGCAAATATTGTGGATTATATCGTCTTTAGAGGAAGCGGACCCCCCAGTAGGGCCCCTTGTTCCCCCAGCGACTGTGGGGGGCCGATTCTTCTATAGTTGCACCTCTGTGATTGACAAATGGCCCCATCTGCCGGTACTCTAACAGACAGGATCCATACATGGGTCACCATGCTGTTTAGGTGAGTCATCTTGAACCTCAATTTAAATTTTAAACTTTGTCCAGTAATAAAAAAAAGCTGTCTCTAAACAAATCTGGGTCACAAAGCTAATTCCAAGAATTAACATGACAGTAGAGAGAAGAGTTTTATATATATATATATATATACACACAGTATATATTCTTCTTATCTGATACAGAACTCACGGAATCAGAACGTCCAGACTATAATAAAGTAATACAAACACGTAGGATTAGGACATTTACCAAGAAAATGTTGCTCAAACTCTCTGGCTGCAGTGCCAGCAGCAATTTTTATTTGCTCTTCATTGATATTGTGTAGGCCGTGTCCTGCTTCCATCTCTCTGTAGCAATGAATAGCTCTCTGAATAAGCCTCTCCAAACTGTGCCCAGATATTATTGCCTGGAAATCTTG
Organism: Xenopus laevis; assembly: GCF_017654675.1. Taxonomy (NCBI): domain Eukaryota; kingdom Metazoa; phylum Chordata; class Amphibia; order Anura; family Pipidae; genus Xenopus; species Xenopus laevis. The sequence goes on from NC_054375.1 coordinate 142,406,331, forward strand.
CCTCCTGTAGGGACTACTGCTTGCGTTACCCCAGTAAAAACCCAGAAGGAGAGAACTAAGATTCTGTTCTTTGGGATCTTGCTTAAGCAATTCACCAAGAAGTGTCCCATCGAGGACTCCATTGAGAAAGGCCATTGTCAAACCAGAATGGCAAGGTGGATTTTGTAACTGGAAGGTTCTTGGGTCAGAGATAGAGTCCCAGCACCCATCAACGGCTACTAGGTGTTTATCAAGGGCCACGTTAGTATCAAGGAAAGCTAAGCCTAATGAAATAGTAAGGGAGCTGGAATGGATTGAATCATTGTTTTGATTAGAATGCAACCACTGAGCACACAAATCCTTTTGATTTCTTTTCTCATATGTATAACCAGAATCCTCAGAATGTGCACCTTGGCTGTTAGAATCAGGACTCTTATATTTAGACTCCACCTGCTCACAGTCTGTTCCTGCTTTCCAGCCCCAGACAAATGCCTGTAGTAGAGGTCTTAGTGCCACCGTGCTGCCATCTGGGGCCAACACAACCCCCTGTTCTTGGAATTTGCTGTCTTCCATCTCCACCACCTTGTAAGTCAGCAGGGTCTGGGTAAGGTTTGTCTGATCTTTAGAAAAAGATGTACAGTGGCTTGGAACAGTTACTGTAGAAAGCATGAGCTTGGAAAGGCTCCTAGCTGAAAGTTCTGGGAAGCTAGACTCCAGGTCCTTCACAAGGCTAAGAAATGTGTCCATCTCCATCTTGACTGGAGCTGGAGGAAAAAGGAAAAGAGACATTAAATAAAATAAATGAAAGTTATAGCTTATGTGCTGGAGGATCCCATTTAAGGAATTTTCTCATGGTGGGGCCCCTTGAAAGCAAACTTAAGATACTGTATCTAATAGGACATTGCTTTGTGTCAGTTTTGGCCTTTACTACTTACCATTATTAGTGACTGCAACATTTCTATTTTATCACTCAGACCTAACAATATGATCTTGTTTTAGTTATTATGGGTGATGTCCTTGGGGAGTAGTGGGCTCCTCTGCCTAGTGCCAGTTCTTCTATTTACTTCTTAATATTATCAGTGACTGCAACGTCTCTATGTTATCACTCAGACCTAAGAATATGATCTTGTTTTAGTTATTATGGGTGGTTGTTATATTTTGGTAGCCGAGGATGAGTAGAGTATAACAATGCTTTATTAGCAGGTTCGTGCAGCCATTAGAGCTTCAGCTCTAATACCTTAAGCAGTATAGAAAGTACTATATATACAGAGTACAACTCTTGTGCACAGTGACACCTACAGGCCATCAACATAAACACCACAGTGGTGTCCAGTGGGCTCCTCTGCCTAGTGCCAGTTCTTCTCTTTACTACCTATGATTATCAGTGACCGCAACGTCTCTATGTTATCATTCAGACACAAGAATATGATCTTATTTTAGTTATTATGGGTGGCGTCCTTGGGGTGTAGGGGCTCCACTGCCTAGTGCCAGTTCTTCTCTTTACTACTTACTATTATCAGTGACTGCAACGTCTCTATGTTATCACTCAGACCTAAGAATATGATCTTATTTTAGTTTTTATGGGTGGTGTACTTGGGGAGTAGTGGGCTCCACTGCCTAGTGCTAGTTCTTCTCTTTACTACTTACGATTATCAGTGACTGTAACGTCTCTATCTTATCACTCAGACCTAAGAATATGATCTTGTTTTAGTTATTAATTATGGGTAGTGTCCTTGGGAAATAGGGGGCTCCACTGCCTAGTGCCAGTTCTTCTGATTATTAGTGACTGCAGCATCTCGATGTTATCACTCAGACCTAAGAATATGATCTTATTTTAGTTATTATGGGTGGTGTCCTTGGGGAGTAATTGGCTCCACTGCCTAGTGCCAGTTCTTCTCTTTACTACTTACGGTTATCAGTGACTGCAACATCTCTATGTTATCACTCAGACCTAAGAATATGATCTTGTTTTAGTTATTATGGGTGGTGTCCTTGGGGAGTAGGGGGCTCCACTGCCTAGTGCCAGTTCTTCTCTTTACTACTTTCGATTATCAGTGACTGCAACATCTCTATCTTATCACTCAGACCTAAGAATATGATCTTGTTTTAGTTATTATGGGTGGTGTCCTTGGGGAGTAGGGGGCTCCACTGCCTAGTGCCAGTTCTTCTCTTTACTGCTTTCGATTATCAGTGACTGCAACATCTCTATCTTATCACTCAGACCTAAGAATATGATTTTGTTTTAGTTATTATGGGTGATGTCCTTGGGGAGTAGTGGTCTCCTCTGCCTAGTGCCAGTTCTTCTCTTTACTACTTACGATTATCAGTGACTGAAACGTCTCTATGTATCACTCAGACCTAAGAATATGATCTTGTTTTAGTTATTATAAGTGGTGTCCTTGGGTAATAGCAGGCTCCTCTGCCTAGTACCAGATCCTCTCTTTGCTACTTACCATTACTTACAGTGCCTGCTTTAGCACAAAGGGCACATAGCAATATGAGAAGCACACTATCCATTTCCTGGTTTCTCTGCAACAAAGGAGACACCACAGATAAAAATATCAATTGTTTGGAAATACCAAAACCTGTTAGACCCCCAGACCCTTCTTTCATTTTCATTACATCAGCCCCTGTCTGGGGAGACCCGCTTCAAGAAACACCTGATCAACCTACCTGTCCTTCTTCCGTTCTTGGTTCTGCGGAGCCTGATACTGGTTTAACTTGCTGGTCTAAGAGTTGCATCATGGGCATCGTTCTTATTGTTTGATTTGTCTTAACATGTTGAGCATTTTGGGAGCGAACCAAAACAAACAGAAGCAAAAATCACAAGCCAATCTAAACAAGACTGTTGAGAAAGGCAAACATTTTCAAAGTCCAAAGGACATTTTGGCCGAGAAAAACTATTTTTATTCCTAAAAAATGGCAATGTACTCTTTAGTGTCTAAGCTTAACAATATCTATCTTATTTATAGAGCAATGGGTACATATTGACGAATAGTAAACAGCAGGTATGGATCCGTTATCCAGAAATCTCCGAATTATGGAAAGGCCACCTCCCATAGACTTCATTTTAATGAAATAATTCAAACTTTTAAAAATGATTTCCTTCTTCTCTGTAATAATAAAACAGTAGCTTGTACTTGACCCCAACGAAGATATAATTAATCCTTATTGGAAGCAAAACAATATTGTTGGGTCTAAATTATGATTTTTTAGTAGACGATCCAAATTATAGAAAGACAGACCCATTTTTTGGAACACCCCAAGTCACGAACATTCGGTATAACAGGTCCCATACCTGTATTATGATTATAGGCCTTATTTACAATCTAGTAACTATAAAGTGGGCATACATTTGACATATTATTCCTTTATACAGTTATGGTATCCATTATCCAGAAACCCAGTATCCAGTAAGCTCCGAATTAGTCTCCCCTAGACTCCATTAGAATGAAATAGTTTCTAACAGCAGGGATAGATCCGTTATCCAGAAGTCTCCGAATTATGGAAAGGCCGTCTCGCATAGACTTCATTTTAATGAAATAATTCAACAGTAGCTTGTACTTGACTTGACCAGCCTATTGGGTTTATTTAAGATTTTTTAGAAGACTTAAAGTGGAACCAAACCCTTTATATTAAAATCCCCTACCCTACATAGACCCCCCTCCCTGCTCCCCCCAGCCTAGGTGTTACCCTTGGTAAATGCCCCTAACTCTTTACTTACCCCTCGCTGCAGATTCAGCGATACAGAGTTCACGGGCACCATCTTCTTCTCTTCAGTAATCTTTGGGTCCACTTCCGGCGCTTCAGCAATTTTTGTGACTTTTGGCACATGTGCAGTTGTTAAAAAAACCAGCAGACAGCTCCAACTGCACATTTGCACATTTAGGGTAGGGGATTTTAATATAAAGGGTTTGGTTCTCCTTTAAGGTATGGAGATTCCATTTTAAAAAAACTTTTAAACATGAAATAAACCCACTAGGCTGGTTTTGCCTTCAATAGGGGCATTTACCCAGGCTAACACCTAGGCTAGGGGGGAGGAGCAGGGAGGGAGGTCTATGTAGGGTAGGGGATTTTAATATAAAGGGTTTGGTTCTCCTTTAAGGTATGGAGATCGAAATAATGGAAAGATCCCTTATCCGGAAAACCCCAGGTCCCGAGCATTCTGGATAACAGGTCCCATACCTGTACTTAGAACAGGAGCTGCCACACTGCTTCCTTGGTTGAACCATTTTACAAAGACTCATTATCCAATAGGGCAAGGTGCAAAGTGTTGCGTTCTGAACATTGCCCAAACTGCTTATTTGTGTTGTGTCCTGAGGCGAAGGGAGAATACAATACAGGTACGGGATCTGTTATCCGGAAACCTGTCATCCAGAAAGCTCAATTTTATCCAAATAATCCAACTTTTAAAAATATGATTTCCTTTTTCTCTGTAATAATAAAACAGTAGCTTGTACTTGATCCCAACTAAGATATAATTAATCCTTATTGGAAGCATGAAACATTCTTCTTCATTCAGAAAGTACACGCTGGGGAACATCAGGGAATACAAGGATCCAGGGGGCTGCCCTATTGTACAGAATGTATTTATTTATGTTACTGTTTTTATACTGAACACTATACACATATGTAACTACACTCAACACCAAGGGTGCAACTATAGAGGAAGCAGACCCCACTGCAGCACCAAAACATGAATAAAATATGTATAACCAATAATGAATGCTGTATTAGAATCACTGCATACATACATACCTCCCAACTGTCCCATTTTTAGAGGGACAGTCCCTCTTTTTGTACTGGAAAGTCCTGTTTTTCTCAGCACTGAACAGCCAAAAAAGAAGGAATAAAGAAGGAAATAGGGAATGACCATGAAATAGGCTAAACCATACCTCTAACTGTCCCGTTTTTCGCAGGACAGTCCCGATTTTGCAAGTTCAGCCCGCAGTCTCCGATTGTTACTGAAATGTTTCTAACTTAATTGGCTTTTGGCAGAGAGCCCAGAACAGAAGATAAGATACATTTGTAACAATTTTGAGATAAGCAAATGAGTAATTGTAACAATATAAGATAACAGGTCCCTTGGGAAAAGTTAGACTCACGGCTTAAAGGGCAATTCACCTTCATTAATAGTGATAACTAAAAAAAAAACAGAAATATTTTCAAACTTTTATAACCTGCAAAATTTAGTAAAATGAACACTGCAATTAGGGGGTGTGGCCACAAAAATGGGCGTGGTCAGAAAACTGCCACGCTACGCACAGCAATTTTTTTGTCCCTCTTTTTATTTCCAAAATGTTGAGAGGTATGATTCATTATAGACTTGCACACTACTACCACCGTGTGGACATTAGAACTCAATACGGATCACTGGGAAACAAGAGGCCTGAATAGAAAGATGAGTAATAAAATTCGGGGCAGATTCGGGGAGATTAGTTGCCTGGCGACTTCGGAAAAAAAAGCACCGCGAGCGCTGGCGATTTTTCATTCTAGCCGGCAGGAAGCAGAGAGAGAAAAGCGGCAGCACAGCTGAGGGGGAGGAGCTGGAAGAAGCCAGTCGGCGGAACGCTTAAGCAAGGATTACCAATTTTGGGAGCTGCAGAAGTGTGTCGATTTTTTAAATTTTTGTAATTTTCCTTTTTCATGTTTTTCCATTCTTTTCCATTTTTAATTTTTTTGCAGTTTTTTTTATTCACTGACTAAAATCACCATATGATTCAATTTTTTCACGTATGGAGGATATTTTTTTAGCTGACTAAGCACAAATGAAATATATAAGAAGCACACAGGGTGTTACAAATTTTTTTTTTATAAAATGCTAAACTATATTATTTGTATTTTCTGTTTTTTCCCCTCAATAATCTGTGTTTTTTTTAGGTATACAGCGATCCAATCTTGGATATTGTCTTTTTCGCGGGCAGAGGAGAGCCCTAATGATCGCTGGACTGGGAATACAACGCTCCGGATTCAAACTTGTAATTTGATATTTGGCCGGCGGGAAGGTAGGGGAAGGCAGTTTGGGGAGATAGTTGCCCTGAAGAAGAGGAGATTTGTTGCTGGGGCGACTAATGTCCCCAAATCTGCCCTTGTGCCCTTACCCTTACAGAGCATTTGTTTTAGATGGGGTCAGTGACCCCCATTTAAAAGCCGTAAAGAGTTAGGAAAAAAAGACAAATAATTAAAAAACTATAAAAAATAAATAATGAATCAATGACCAATTGAAAAGTTGCTTAGGATTGGTGATTCTATAACGTACTAAAAGTTAACTTATCGGTGAACCACCATTTTAATAGGGCCCAGTCTGAGGTCGATTAGGGTGGAAATGCCGGAAAGTAGAGCATATGTGGGTATATACGTCTTATGAGATAAGGGTGCCCGGACCACATGCTGGAATACAAATGATGAGCTTGAACCCCAAAAGCCTCTGGCATATGCCTTGGGGTAGCAGAAACTACAGAATGGCAGGAATGTATTAGCCTGAGCAGAATGGGGAGCCCATAACAGGGGGACAGGAGAGAAATGCATTAGTCAGGGTGGATTTTAATGAAGGCTTGGGGAAAGAAGTGTCCCTTTATGTATTTATTTATTTATATTGGGCAGTTTGTATTTGGGTGTCACAGAGCATGGCCTCGCATATTAGGGATGTGTTCAGTCATGCTATAGATATATATATTAATACAATTCGATATTTATTTATTATTTTTTTAAATGTAGTTCTCCATTCTCCCATTTATAGCCGGCCAGACAGTGGGCTAATACCTTCGGTACAACATTAGGAAAGAATGGTGCAAGAAGCCAATAACCATTGTGTAGGCACTAGCAAAACAAGAGTAAAAATAAACAAAAAATAATGAGGAAGAGTCACAGTTCACCCCAGTCTGGGGCTGCATATGTACAGTACAGGACCAGAACGAAAATTGTGAGATTCTCAAAAAAATCAACCGAAGATGGTTTAAAGTAGAAAAACATTTATTGGGACATAGCAGTTTTTCTACTTTTAACCATTTTTCGTTGATTTTTTGGAGAATCCCACAATTTTCGTTTTGGTCTAATACTCTGGGGGCCCTGGAACCTGCTAGTTAAGGGCAGAGACACACACTCAGATTCAGGAAAATTTTGGGCAGAGACACGCACTCAGATTCGGGGAGATTTAGGGCAGAGACACGCACTCAGATTCGGGGAGATTTAGGGCAGAGACACGCACTCAGATTCGGGGAGATTTAGGGCAGAGACACGCACTCAGATTCAGGAAAATTTAGGGCAGAGACACGCACTCAGATTCGGGGAGATTTAGGGCAGAGACACGCACTCAGATTCAGGGAGATTTAGGGCAGAGACACGCACTCAGATTCGGGGAGATTTAGGGCAGAGACACGCACTCAGATTCAGGAAAATTTAGGGCAGAGACACGCACTCAGATTCGGGGAGATTTAGGGCAGAGACACGCACTCAGATTCAGGGAGATTTAGGGCAGAGACACGCACTCAGATTCGGGGAGATTTAGGGCAGAGACATACACTCAGATTCAGGAAAATTTAGGGCAGAGACACACTCAGATTCAGGGAGATTTAGGGCAGAGACACACACTCAGATTCGCAGAGATTTAGGGCAGAGACACACACTCAGATTCGGGGAGATTTAGGGCAGAGACACACGCTCAGATTAGGGGAGATTTAGGGCAGAGACACAACCTCAGATTCGGGGAGATTTAGGGCAGAGACACGCACTCAGATTCAGGGAGATTTAGGGCAGAGACACGCACTCAGATTCGGGGAGATTTAGGGCAGAGACATACACTCAGATTCAGGAAAATTTAGGGCAGAGACACACTCAGATTCAGGGAGATTTAGGGCAGAGACACACACTCAGATTCGCAGAGATTTAGGGCAGAGACACACACTCAGATTCGGGGAGATTTAGGGCAGAGACACACGCTCAGATTAGGGGAGATTTAGGGCAGAGACACAACCTCAGATTCAGGGAGATTTAGGGTGAAGACACACGCTCAGATTAGGGGAGATTTAGTCGCCCGTTGATAAATGACCTTTTCTTTGGGGAGATTAATCTCTCCGAACTGCCTCCCACCAGCTAGAATCGAAATTGCCGGCAGGATGACACTTGGAACACTTCGGTTTCCGATGTCGCCTGAAGTTTCCTCGTGAGGCAACTTCGGGTGACTTCAAAAAATGAATCGATCCGATTAGTCACCCCGAAGAAGAGATTTGTAGCTGGGCAACTAATCTGCTCAAATCTGAGTGTGTATCTCTGCTTTGAGGGTCAGGGCACACAGGCAGAATTGGGGAGATTAGTCGCCCGGTGACAAATCTCCTCTTCTTGGGGGCAACTAATCGGATCGATTCATTTTTTGAAGTCGCCCGAAGTTGCCTCACGAGGAAACTTCAGGCGACTTCGGAAACCGAAGAGTTCCAAGTGTCATCCTGCTGGCAATTTAGATTCTAGCCAACGGGAGGCAGTTCGGAGAGATTAGTCTCCCCAAAGATAAGCGACTTCGGAAAACGAATCGGTCCGAGTGCCTTCCCGTCTGCGATTTTTAATATAGACAGCGGAAGGCATAGGAAGGCAGTTCGGGGAAATCAGTCGTCCGGAAGAAGAGGAGATTTCTCGCTGGGTGACTTATCTCCCCTTATCTGCCTGTGTGCCCTGACCCTTAGGAGCAATGGTTTCCCCCTGATTTCTGATAGTGTCCCTGGAGAGCACAGTAAATATATCAGTTCTTACACAGAACAGAACAAACTACAACGTATATTATATTGGCACCCTAGGGAAAATGTCATTTATACAAGGAAGTAAACTTTTATTCAGCAACAGACTAAGCAGGACTGCGGGTGGTACTTGCCCTTTAAATGAAGAACGTTTCTGGATCAAGTGCAGGCGGGAGCGCGCCCCAGAGAGAGCGGAGAGCGCGCACACGTGAGGCAGAAGAAGGAAAGGTTCCAAGTTGGCTGAGGGTGACCCAAGGACGCACAATGGGCGCACGACTCCCCTGTAGAAGCGCCGAGGGGCAGGTGAGACCCAGCGGGGGTAGAATTCAGGGGCAGCGGATGGGCAGGATTTAGGGAATTCAGGGAATTCAGGGAATTTAGGGAAAGCCAATGCAGCGCAGGGTTCGGTTATTATTGAGCAGCACAAGTTCAGGCTGGAGCGGCTGTAAAATGATCTGTTGTGGATGGGACAGGGAAGGTCGCTGTGAATGTTGCAACATTGTAACAGGCCACTCACTATACTGAATTCTAATGAACAATTGTGTCCTGTGTGTGTGGAGAGAGATCGCCCGACCTTGTCTTATTGATCTGCAACTCCAGAGCCAGTGTTGGGGGTTGTCTGATACCAGGCTGGCAAAGTGCCTTGCTGGGGGCAACTTTTCTTGTGAGCCCCCCAATATCACAGGGGGCCCTTGGTTAAAGGAACAGTAACACCAAAAAATGAAAGTGATGGAAATAGTGTTGCCCCACACTGGTACAACTGGTGTGTTTGCTTCAGAAACACTACTATAGTTTATATAAACAAGTGGGCAGCCATTCAAACACAGAATAAACAGTAGATAACAGATAAGTACTACTATAGTTTATATAAAAAAGCTGCTGTGTAGCCATGGGGGCAGCCATTCAAGCACAGGATACACAGTAGATAACAGATAAGTACTACTATAGTTTATATAAACAAGCTGCTGTGTAGCCATGGGGGCAGCCATTCAAGCACAGGATACACAATAGATAACAGATAAGTACTACTATAGTTTATATAAACAATTTGCTGTGTAGCCATGGGGGCAGCCATTCAAATCTAAAAAAGGAGAAGAAGCACAGGATACACAGCAGATAACAGATAAACTCAGTAGTATACAATGGGATTCTTCAGAACTTCACCGTTATCTACTGTGTATCTTGTGCTTGCATGGCTGCCCCCATGGCTACATAGCAGCTTGTTTATTTAAACTATAGTAGTACTTATCTGTTATCTACTGTGTATCCTGTGCTTGAATGGCTGCCCCATGGCTACACAGCAGCTTGTTTATATAAACTATAGTAGTACTTATCTGTTATCTACTGTGTACCTTGTGCTTGAATGGCTGCCCCCATGGCTACATAGCAGTTTGTTTATATAAGCTATAGTAGTACTTATCTGTTATCTACTGTGTACCTTGTGCTTGAATGGCTGCCCCCATGGCTACACAGCAGCTTGTTTATATAAACTATAGTAGTACCTATCTGTTAGCTACTGTGTATCCTGTGCTTGAATGGCTGCCCCCATGGCTACATAGCAGCTTGTTTATATAAACTATAGTAGTACTTATCTGTTATCTACTGTGTACCTTGTGCTTGAATGGCTGCCCCCATGGCTACACAGCGGCTTGTTTATATAAACTATAGTAGTACTTATCTGTTAGCTACTGTGTATCCTGTGCTTGAATGGCTGCCCCCATGGCTACACAGCAGCTTGTTTATATAAACTATAGTAGTACTTATCTGTTATCTACTGTGTATCCTGTGCTTGAATGGCTGCCCCATGGCTACATAGCAGCTTGTTTATATAAACTATAGTAGTACTTATCTGTTATCTACTGTGTATCATGTGCTTGAATTGCTGCCCATTCTAATGGAATTCTAAGCAACTTTTCAATTGGTCTTCATTACTTTTATGTTATAGTTTTTGAATTATTTGCATTTTTTGTCTGAATCTTTCTGGATTTCAAACAGGGGTCACTTACCCCATCTATAAAACAAATCCTCTGTAAGGCTACTCATTTTTTGTTATTTTTTTCTTTTATTACTCCTCTTTCTATTCAGTCCCTCTCCTATTCACATTCCAGTCTCTTATTCAAATCAATGCATGGTTGCTAGGGGTAATTTGGACCCTATCAATCAGATTGCGGAAATTACAAACTAAAGAGCTGCTGAATAAAAAGTTAAATAACTCAAAAAAAAAAAACAGATAATAAAAAATTAAAACCAATTGCAAATTGTTTCAGAATATCACTCTCTACATCATACTAAAAGTTAATTTAAAGATGAACAACCCCTTTAATTAGCTCCTGATAAAACTGTGTGTGAATATGATAGGGACATAAGAGTGTAAGCTCCACTGAAGGAGGAACTGATGGGAATTCTAACAACGTACAAACTTGGCTGTGCCGGTTGCAGATACACTTACAGAAGTCTATTATTGGCAGTTTCAGGCGACTGCCCCCGACAATGGTTTTGAATTACTGACAGTGCTTGTTTATTATGATCATTTGTGAAATAACTGAGTTGTTTACTTGTAATAACTTCTTTTCATGGCATTTTGCACATTTGTGTTACTGTTATTTTTTAAAGAAGAAAAAAGAATTGGCACAATAAAAGGGTTATGTACTTAAAGGAACAGCAACTCCAAAAAAATTAGATTGCATTAAAGTAATTAAAATATAATGTAGTGTTGCCCTGCACTGGTAAAACTGGAATGTTTGCGTTAGAAACACTACTATAGTTTATATAAACAAGCTGCTGTGTAGCAATGGGGGCAGCCATTCAAGCACAGGATACACAGTAGATAACAGATAAGTACTACTATAGTTTATATAAACAAGCTGCTGTGTAGCAATGGGGGCAGCCATTCAAGCACAGGATACACAGTAGATAACAGATAAGTACTACTATAGTTTATATAAACAAGCTGCTGTGTAGCCATGGGGGCAGCCATTCAAGCACAGTATACACAGTATATAACAGATAAGTACTACTATAGTTTATATAAACAAGCTGCTATGTAGCCATGGGGGCAGACATTCAAGCACAGGATACACAGTAATTAACAGATAAGTACTACTATAGTTTATATAAACAAGCTGCTGTGTAGCCATGGGGGCACCCATTCAAGCACAGGATACACAGTAGATAACAGATAAGTACTACTATAGTTTATATAAACAAGCTGTTGTGTAGCCATGGGGGCAGCCATTCAAGCACAGGATACACAGTAGATAACAGATAAGTACTACTATAGTTTATATAAACAATCTGCTGTGTAGCCATGGGGGCAGCCATTCAAGCACAGGATACACAGTAGATAACAGATAAGTACTACTATAGTTTATATAAACAATCTGCTGTGTAGCCATGGGGGCAGCCATTCAAGCACAGGATACACAGTAGTTAACAGATAAGTACTACTATAGTTTATATAAACAAGCTGCTGTGTAGCCATGGGGGCTGCCATTCAAGCACAGGATACACAGTAGTTAACAGATAAGTACTGCTATAGTTTATATAAACAAGCTGCTGTGTAGCCATGGGGGCAGCCATTCAAGCACAGGATACACAGTAGATAACAGATAAGTACTACTATAGTTTATATAAACAAGCTGTTGTGTAGCCATGGGGGCAGCCATTCAAGCACAGGATACACAGTAGATAACAGATAAGTACTACTATACTTTATATAAACAATCTGCTGTGTAGCCACGGGGGCAGCCATTCAAGCACAGGATACACAGTAGATAACAGATAAGTACTACTATAGTTTATATAAACAATCTGCTGTGTAGCCATGGGGGCAGCCATTCAAGCACAGGATACACAGTAGATAACAGATAAGTACTACTATAGTTTATATAAACAATCTGCTGTGTAGCCATGGGGGCAGCCATTCAAGCACAGGATACACAGTAGTTAACAGATAAGTACTACTATAGTTTATATAAACAAGCTGCTGTGTAGCCATGGGGGCTGCCATTCAAGCACAGGATACACAGTAGTTAACAGATAAGTACTGCTATAGTTTATATAAACAAGCTGCTGTGTAGCCATGGGGGCAGCCATTCAAGCACAGGATACACAGTAGATAACAGATAAGTACTACTATAGTTTATATAAACAAGCTGTTGTGTAGCCATGGGGGCAGCCATTCAAGCACAGGATACACAGTAGATAACAGATAAGTACTACTATACTTTATATAAACAATCTGCTGTGTAGCCACGGGGGCAGCCATTCAAGCACAGGATACACAGTAGTTAACAGATAAGTACTACTATAGTTTATATAAACAAGCTGCTGTGTAGCCATGGGGGCTGCCATTCAAGCACAGGATACACAGTAGTTAACAGATAAGTACTACTATAGTTTATATAAACAAGCTGCTGTGTAGCCATTGGTTGCTGCCATTCAAGCACAGGATGCACAGTAGATAACAGATAAGTATTACTATAGTTTATATAAACACACTGGTGTGTAGCCATGGGGGCTGCCATTCAAGCACAGGATACACAGTAGATAACAGATAAGTACTACTATAGTTTATATAAACAAGCTGCTGTGTAGCCATGGGGGCAGCCATTCAAGCACAGGATACACAGTAGATAACAGATAAGTTCTGAATAACTCTTAACAGTGCAGGGCAACGGTACATTATATTTTAATTACTTTACAACAGTTTTCTTATTTGGTGTTACTGTTCCTTTAACAGATAAATTGGGGGGGAGGAAGTAGAAACAATATAACCACTATTGTTATCCTGCATATTCTTTTTGCTTTAGAATGACACATTTATGCTTCATATTCTGGAGGCGGGGCTCCTGGCTATGGGAGGAGTCTGCTTTCTGTGTTTTCTCCTGTGGCTGATACAAAGAAGGTCGGTGGGTGAGTATCGGGACCTTTATAATACTCTGGGCAATTCCAGGTATTCTGTGCCACGTAATTCTACAGAACGTGGATTATTTGTTCTCTGAGTCAGTTGTAGCCCCCTCGTTGTTTTAAACTTAACACCATTGGTCTCTCTGTTGACCCCAGATCCCCACGTTACCGATATCCCAAAGCTTCAAGCTCAGAAGATCCCATTCAAGGTGACCAACAGTTTTGTTCCTCTGGCACTAATGGCATCTGCTAGTATATGGGCTGATAGAGTTGCAGAGTTCTGTGCAGGTGGAGCTGTGGGGTTGGGTGCGGATGGAGCTGCTGAAATGTAATTGCTGGGTGCTGTTCATTCACATCTTTATTGCATGAAGCATCTGGCACACTTGGCTAAACCTGATCCCTAAATACAAACAAATGAATAAAGTAAATATAGTGATCAATGGTGGAAATTAAATCTAAATTTTGGGTACGGCTGATGTTTGCATGCTTAGAGTGCGTGTCTAGGGGTCCCGTATTCTACAGCTTTGGTCATTACAGAGACTCCTTTTCTTTCTCAGCTAAAGAAGAAGCCGAAAGTGCTCAGTATCAAGCAAAGGTGAGCAGCAGAGTCTCAATTTGCAGATTGTAAAGCTCGGCGTATATCCGGAAACCCGTTATCCAGAAATCTCCGAATTACAGAAAGACCATCTCCCATAGGGGTAGATTTACTAAAGAGCAGAGGTGACTAACGCTAGCAACAATTCGCCAGCGTTACTGCCCGCAGGGACATCACTAATTTATTAACGGGCGCAGGCGCCAATTCGCTAGCAAAAGAGACTGGCGCTAGCGGTCATTCGCACTCTATCGCCAGGCAACGGTTCGCTCTGGCGAACAGACGCTACTCCACAAATTCACTGAAATGGGGATTTTACTGAACGTTACCTCTTTCGCCGGAGTTTGCGAATTTGTAATAATAAACAGTGCCTTGTATTTGATCCCAACTAAGATATAATCCTTATTAGAAGTAAAACGTGCATAGTAAGTTAGGTTGAAAACAGACACACTTCCATCAAATTCTTCCTTTTAAGTCTATATATAACCTGCCTGACTGCCAGTTGATCCAAAGGAAGGCAAAAAAACTAGGGATTCACCAAATCCAGGATTCGGTTCGGGATTGGGCCAGGATTTGGCCTTTTTCAGCAGGATTCGGATTCGGCCGAATCCTTCTGCCTGGCCGAACCGAATCGTAATTTGCATATGCAAATTAGGGGTGGGGAGGGAAATTGCACAAAACAAGAAAGTAAATTTTTTTCCCCTTCCCACCCCTAATTTGCATATGTCCCCCTGAGAAATAATCATGTTAGTTGAGCAAAATTAATTTTACTCACGATGTATTAATTACTTAAAATTTGTTTCCTTCAGTTTTGGAATTCACAATCATAGTAAGCAGGCAGGTGCCATTTTGTGACAAGGCAGGTTGTTTTATCATCCCAAAATCTTGTGTATGTGCCAGAACTGGGGACATATGCCCATACATGGTGCTCTACACAATTATAGAGTGTGAAGAGGGAGGGGCAATGTAAGGAGTGTAGTGACATCTAGGAAGTACTGAATGGAAAATGAAAGGAAGTGACTGCCCTGCCTCTATGCTTGAGGAATAGAGGAGGGGCAGGCAATATATGATTGACAGCTGAAACTTTTAAATGAATTTGTAAAAGGTACGGATGTTTTAAAGAAAAAAAGAATTTAGGTTTCATGTTTCATTTGTAAAGGACTTTCATTATACAGCTTTTTATGTGTGGGTGACAGGTCCACTTTAAGGATATAAGTGGCTTGGATAGGTTTACATCCCTGGTGCACGACTTTAATGTTTACATGATTTTCTAGTAGACTTAAGGTAGGAAGATCCAAATTACTGAAATAACTGGAAAAACCCCTGTTCCTGAGCATTCTGGATAATGGGTCCCATACCTGTACCAGCAAATAATGTTGACCAATTTGGACGTTTGACTATAATGGCTAGCATCTCCTGTAGCTCATTGCTTGTTGGGATTTCCAATGTGTTATAATGGCTTATATAAACGCCAAAGATACATGAGACAGGAGCAAATATAAATTGATCAGGTACCTCCCATAGGATTCGCAGGAGGAAATGGGAATCACTTTCTGTGCATCATGTAGAACCTCCACCTGCTCCACTTCTAAAGCCGACAGCTGAGCCAATGACTCCCACGTTGCCCCCTGATGTGCTGTACATGCTGCAGAGTGTCAGGTAAGAACTGCTGTTACCTCCCACAAACACCCTCTACCTAATTCTTTCTGGGGTCAAGACCCCCCCCCCTCCAAAAGCAGGATGAAAACTCAACAGCTGCCTTTAATAAGCTTCAACCTGTGCATTATTACTAATTAGTGGCCATTAGAACTTGTCCATAACAGTCGATAACAGAACTTGTCAATAACAGATGTAAATCAGGAACCTTGTAGAATATATATATAATATATATGTGTTATATATGTAAATATATTATTTTTATTTTCTCAGTATACATTTTCCTTCCTGTCTCCCTTCTCTTTCAATTCTAGAGTCCTTGGTCACTTTGAGAGGCCTCTCTTCTTTGCCCTCTGCCAACATGTAGTATATGAACACTATGATCCTGGCCAAATTGTGTTTTGCCCTGGGCAGCTGGACTCTAGTATTTACATTGTCTTGGAGGGAAAGCTGGAGCTGTCACTGACTGATCCCGTGAGACAATTTTTTCTAATCTTTTTTTTTCCAAGTTTCTCTTTTGTACATTTTAATGGGAGCACCCAATCTACTGTGATTAATAAAGAGGCCTTGTGTCCATAAGGGATCATTTACTTATGCAAGAGTAGTGTTCAAAGTGCAAATTCAGATACAAGTCAACATATTTTTTTACCCACAATGCAGCTTTCCCCCCAAAAGAATTCCAGGATATTTTTTTGTGGCAAGATGAGTTGCACCCAATGCAATTGCAGTTGCATTTCCATGCAAATTTGGACAAAATGGCACTGCTGATTCATTGGCCTATTGACACAGGCCACTGTGGGAACCCTTAAAGGAGAAGGAAAGTGTAGGGGCCCCTACTGGGTAATCTGCCCTGCAGCTTTAAGGCCCCCACCTTTTTTCTTAGAGTG
The DNA here is from genome assembly GCF_017654675.1 of Xenopus laevis. Classification (NCBI taxonomy): domain Eukaryota; kingdom Metazoa; phylum Chordata; class Amphibia; order Anura; family Pipidae; genus Xenopus; species Xenopus laevis. The sequence goes on from NC_054375.1 coordinate 142,423,079, forward strand.
ATCTGCCAGGAGAGAATGACACTCCCCTGCTACACTCCTATATAGTGTGTGTAGGGAGTGGCCTCTTCCTCTTTGGCCTGTGGATGGTGATCCAGCTGGGTGAGCTCAGGGGAGCCTGGGTACAACTAGGCCCAGAAAGGCCCATGTGCTTTGGAGAAGAAGTCGGGGACCAGGTAACCCCGTGAATGAGGAATAGTTACACTAGGGCAGACTTGTTATAGTCTCTCTAGGAGAGAAAGGCAGAGAGGTGAGAGAGAAAGAGCAGCTGAAGCTCCAACAAGGATTTGCAGTAAGGGAGTAGCTTCCCAGAGGCTTTATGTGTTGCCTCCAGTCAGGGACCTCAGTGAAGAGAGACTGTAGGGTAGAAGCTGCTTTCCTGACAACTTCCAGGAGGGAATGTGTGTGAATACTGCAAATGCCTAATGGAGACCTTTCCTCTGTGAGAAATGCCTAATGCCTGCAGCTCTGTGTGACAAATGTGCTATTGCCTCAGCTCCTGTGTGACTACTAAACCTGTGGTCACTTGCCTCGTGCATAGTTAAATAAACCGTTTCTGTTTTACTGCAAGAACCTCCTGGCGCCCATCTTTTGTTGTATGCACAGTAGCCTGGGGGGATGTAGTTGCACTACACCATAGAGGGAACACTTCCACATGGCGAAGGCCCTGACCCTGTTGTGTGAAGTCGCGTGTAACCCATGCTTCTACTGCTAGCTGAACAGTTTAACTATTTGTGTGCTATGCAGCCCAAATAGGTGTTACAAAAGGTTAAAACTAAGTAAACCTTATCAGAAAGGTCTATATAAATACACCAGTAAACCCTCAAAGTAATTCTGCTCTGAGTCTTCTGTCGAAAGAAACACCACATTTCTTTCCTTCTATTGTGTACACATGGGCTTCTGTATCAGACTTCCTGTTTTCAGCTTAAACCTCCTTGCCCTAGGCTTGAGCATGCTCAGTTTGCTCCTCTCCCCCTCCCTTCTCTGCTGTAATCTGAGCCCAGAGCTATAAGTGAGCAGGGAGAGACTCAGGCAGGAATTGATGTCACAAGCGAATATGGCAGCTGCTATCCTAAATAAACCGAGAGCTTCTAGAGCTTTTTACTCAGGTATGGTAAAACATTCTACAGAATAAATATAGCATTCTAGCTTGCACTATTGCAGCTAATCTATTCGCAATAAAGTGCCTTTGTAGTTTTCCTTCTTCTTTAAGCACCACCTTCAAGGGGTATCTGCAGGTCAATAGGTGCACTTACACAGGAGGCCTTGAGTGTAACTTTCACCGATATGCCCACCAACGGCAGGGCTATATCGGGGTAATTCGAACATTCGGCCCTAGAGCTGAACGAACGGATTACAACGAGGAGCAATGGGCTCCGATGGGTTGGTCGGCGGATCTATATCGCGGCCAGATATCGATCAGTAAGACCCGTCAGAAGCCGCCATATAAATTTGACGAATTGGTCTAAAGCACCGATATCGGCAGCTTTTTCTGCCCGTTTATGGCCACCTTTAGGAAATTAAAGTGGTTTGGGAAAAATATAGTTGACTTGGGCAATCTAAACTTCATAGTTCAATGCATGGGCCAGCTAAGAAACCCTTCTTCTTATTGTTACTATGCCTACTGTTGGCCCACAATAATTTGACTTCAAGTCTTTTAATATTTGGCTAAATCCACAGATTTTACTCTGAATATGACATTTTCTCAATACTGGGCTTCTGTCTGGAGGCATTTCTCCACTGGACAGTACTAGACAGTGCTTGACTTCTTATGAGTAGAAGATTTAGAATTTCTGTATCTCCTTTAGGATGGCACACCATGGTATATGAAATCTATTTGCTCAGGGGATAATGTGCACAGTCTTCTCAGTATCCTGGATGTGCTAACGGTGAGTACGATTGTACGAGACTGTAGGACACATTTTGTAGGACAAAAAGATAAAAACCTTTTGAAGACACCAAAGGCACCACCACCTTTAATAATGTTTCTGTTTATGACACCTTGCCCGTAACTTCTGTTGCAGCTTTCATATGTGTCAGATAAACAGGGAAATTGTCATTATAAAACAAATGTCTCTTGTAGTCTTATTTAGAACTTTTAGGTGTCTGTGTTTTGCCTCAGTAAACCGTATGTAAGGTCCTAGAAACGGGAGCAAAACATTGATATTTTGTGTATGTTTAGTGAAAGCTGGGCATATGTGTAAAGATCTGCTCTCCGAACAAGTGTTGCATCAACGTGGTGTTCACATTGGGTTGATCCAATGGTTGGACCTATAGGCCAACAATTATATTAAAATGCAAGTCCTAAATGGAGCTTGTTGTCCGAAATGCGGCTGAGTTTGAATAGTCAGGTCCCATATATGGATGAACGAGCTGTTGACTCTGTTTATCTGGCCAAGATAGCAGTTTATATCAGCCTTTGTGTAGCCATCTTCAGATTGGGGGTTGGGTCCTAGCAATCCTATTCCTATGTATTTATATACTTGTACACAATTATGTAAAGTATAATTATGCTAATACTTTACTGTTTGAGGGAACATACATTGAAGATATCCCTAGGTATCGAAGATCCTTTTGAAAAATGTCCAATGAACAACTGAAATGATTAATTCTTTAGAAATTAGAATTTTCTCCATCCACTCCTGATTTTTTATGAATTCCATCACTGGCTGATCAAGGAACACCACTGCTAGCTATACAACTGCCTCTAACAAAAGTGTTAATGTTTGGGCTTTGCAAGTATTGTGATACTCCATTTGAATGCTTAAGGTAGGCCAGTGTAAACCAATGATATTTAGTTGCAATGATTTCTCCTTAGGGGGTGTTAATTATTTTATGGGCAGATGATACATAATACAGTGAACTATCTCTGAACAGGGACACCAGCGGCCATACCGGACAGTGACTGCAAAAGCTGTTGAGAGGAGCACCTTGCTCCGGCTTCCTGTAGAAGCGTTCTGCACCGTTTTTAAGAGCTACCCACAGAGCTTAGTACGCACAGTGCAGGTAAGGGTATATGGATCTGTTCCAGACCCCAGACTCACACCACTACTCACTGGGGGTATTTCAAAGTGTCTCCACAGGACTCATCTTTACTTAAAGGAGAACTAAAGCCTAACTAAAGACGTAGCTAGAAATGTTGTACATTACGTTTTGGCTTCTGTACCAGCCCAAGGCAACCACAGCCCTTTAGCAGTAAAGATTTGTGTCTCCAAAGATGCCCCAGTAGCTCCCCATCTTCTTTTCTGCTGATTCACTGCACATGCTCTGTGCTGCTGTCACTTACTGAGCTTAGGGACCCACTCACAATATACAGTACACATAGAATAGAAATGTCACAATATAAGTCTGATTAGTAATTAATACAGATAATTACTACATGGCAGCACAGAAACCAGTGCAATTAGCATCAGAATTTAATAATCAGCAAACCTGTAGCATCAGCTTATATTACAGGGGAACCTCATTTTCTGCTGGATAATTAGTGACGAGCCCTAAGCTTAGCTTCTCAACAGCTGCTCAGAGCCCACTGAGCATGTGAGTGTCACAGACACTTTCCAAGATGGTGACCCCCTGTGACAAGTTTGAAGTCCTGGATCATTGCTGCTATTGACAAGCTGAAACTTTAGGCTGGTGCAATAAGTTCAGTATATAAAATATGGCATTTTTAGCCCTCTTCATATTTAGGGTTTAGTTCTCCTTTTAACATCTGGGTAAACCGGAGGTGGTGGCAACAACATGACATAGTAATGGTGGAAAGGAAACTTTACTCACCTAACATCTAAACTGCTGATGAATTACAAGAGAGCACTTGCATTCATCCAACACCCCTACTATGCCTACTTTCATAGTGCCACACAAATACAATATTTACATTAGGATTGTTGACTTGCTCAGTAGCATGTCACGATGACGTTGGCCCCATTGCCATATCATGTCATAATCTACTCCTGAAAGCATGGTGAAAAACTTTCCATATAAGCAATAAACAATTTTGAAACAGACTGTGTTGATTGCAAGTAGATAAGGTTAACGTACCAAAAAATGATGGGGGGAGGTCCAGGTGCTTAAGCCCCAGACCTTCAGCTTGGGGAAGCAATGGGCACACTTGTATTTAGTAGTGGGCTGGCACAAACTGGACTTCACTCCAATAGTTGATGCTATTTATTTAACAAAAAAAATCTCAAAAAAGGTAGCTCTACACATTTCGTGCCTTGTGGGCACTTAGTCATAGGCATTTTGAGATGTTTTTTTGTTAAATAAAATACTTTTTTACCTGCATCAACTATTGGAGTGAAGTCCGTTTTTTACCAGCCTACTACTAAATACACGTGTGAAAAACATTTCAGTTCAATGGCCAGTGGGTGCTGGGATGACCCGCCTTAAATGTCACAAAGGAGCCAGTGTGCATACTTACCAACTGTCTTGAATATAACTAGACATCCAGTCAGCCACAAAGGTGGAGCTTGTTGGGGTTTGGGTTAGACTGAGGCATGATGAGTTTTGGTTGTTGTGGACCAGGCCTATAATGTTTTTGAATTTTAATAAAATGTTGGCATCCATGATGGTTTTCTTAAAGGGATACTGTCATTGGAAATTTTTTTTTTTTCAAAATTAATCAGTTAATAGTGCTGCTCCAGCAGAATTCTGCACTGAAATCCATTTCTCAAAAGAGCAAACAGATTTTTTTATATTCAATTTTGAAATCTGACATGGGGCTAGATATTTTGTCAATTTCCCAGCTGCCCCAAGTCATGTGACTTATGCCTGCACTTTAGGAGAGAAATGCTTTCTGGCAGGCTACTGTTTTTCCTTCTCAATGTAACTGAATGTGTCTCAGTGAGACATGGGTTTTTAGTATTGAGTGTTGTTCTTAGATCTACCAGGCAGCTGTTATCTTGTGTTAGGGAGCTGTTATTTGGTTACCTTCCCATTGTTCTGTTGTTTGGCTGCTGGGGGGGAAAAGGGAGGGGTGATAACACTCCAACTTGCAGTACAGCAGTAAAGAGTGATTGAAGTTTATCAGAGCACAAGTCACATGACTTGGGGCAGCTGGGAAATTGACAATATGTCTAGCCCCATGTCAGATTTCAAAATTGAATATAAAAAAATCTGTTTGCTCTTTTGAGAAATGGATTTCAGTGCAGAATTTTGCTGGAGCAGCACTATTAACTGATTCATTTTGATTTTTTTTTTCCCATGACAGTATTCCTTTAATTATTTCATTTATTAACATGTATTTATATAGCGCCAACATAATGCATATGGACCAAAGCATTGTGCTGTATCCTTTCAACATTTACCTTTGTTTTGTGGCATTGTCATCTCATGAGCAGTAGATTTGGGGTTTGGGTTGATATATCGGGCCAGATTGAAATTGATGAGAAACCGTTATCATGTGTAACCTCTACTGAAGCCTATGGAAAAATGTGGAATTCTTATCAACTTAAATCTGGCCCACATGAGATCAGTTCCTACAAGTGCACGTAATGAAATCTGGGCATCAGCCTTCAGCTCTCCTATGTTGTCTTTATACTGTAGATCATTGCACTACGCCTGCAAAGAGTCACTTTCCTCGCTCTGCACCATTACCTGGGACTGACCATCGAGCTCTTCCTACCTGTGAGTAAGAACTTGAGTATTGGGGAAATTTCATTAATTTGGAGGTTGTTAATTTAGACAGTTCTGTAACTTTATTTATTAAAGGAAAACTATACCCCCAAACAATGTAGGTCTCTATAAAAAGATATTGCATAAAACAGCTCATATGTCAAATCCTGCTTCATGTAAATAAACCATTTTCATAATAATATACTTTTCTAGTAGTATGTGCCATTGGGTAATCATAAATAGAAAATTGCCATTTTAAAAAATAAGGGCCGCCCCCTGGGATCGTAGGATTCACTGTACTCACAAACATACCAACAAGCCATACATGTTAGGTCACATGAGCCAATTAACAGACAGAGTTGTGTCTTTTGCTTCCCCACTTCTTCCTGTTACAGTTAGAGTTGAAGTATTTCTGGTCAGGTGATCTCTGAGGCAGCACACAGACCATCACGAAATGGTGGCTCAAGGCAAGAGATGTAAAAGGGCAATATTTACTTAAATATATATTCCAGTTTGGTGAGATTCTTTAATATGCCACTTAATATGATATGAACTATCTGTTGCTTAAGTTTTCATTTTGGGGGTATAGTTTTCCTTTAATAGCAAATAAGGGAACCTGGTGGAGGTTTTTCATGGCACACTGACTGGAGTTGGAAACACTGCACAGGGCAAAATGGACTTTGTGGGCCACAGTTATACAATAATATGGATTATTATTTGCTTAAAAACCACATGTGCTACCAAACAGAGCCTCCTGATGGCTTCTAGTCTACTTTGAAGCTACCAGCAGCCAATCAGTGACCATATATGGCACCTTCTGGAACTATTTACATGCTTGTGTTGCTTTCCAACTTTTATTTAAATTTAAATGTAGTCTTTATTACGAAATATGGCCGATTGGTTTCATCATAGAGAGTAAACTCCGCTGAACAGAATCGTCACAGAGGTGTAAGTAAAGAGTTAGGGGCATTTACCTGGGATAGCATCTAGGCTAGGGGGAGGAGGGAGGAGGAAGGGGGGTCTTTGAAGGTTCGGGGGTAGGATTTTATAATTTTACGGTTGAATTCTTCTTTAAAATCTTGGAAAATTTAAGTTTTTTCACTAGAAAACTTGAATTTTTTGAGAAAAAAACAAACACTTTTTTTGAGATTTATTATACCCGAAGCTGCAAAAAGCCTAGATCCAAAAATCCGCCATCTCAGACATTTTGAGGTCCTTTATAAGTCAATGGGAGAGGCACCTATCTCAATTTTACATTTTCATGTACTGTGCTCGGTTTAGCCAGAAAATCCGGGGTTTTCGGGCAAAAACTCAAAAAATTTGAGCAAATTGGGAAAAAGGTCGGAATAATTTGAACAATTCAGAAAAAGCTTGAAAAATTTGAGCGATTCGGGTTTTCGCTCAATTTTATTGAGTTTTTTTAATTAATAAATAAGCTAAAATTGGTCATGGGAGTGTGGTCTGTTTTTCTTTAAATAAAATATGAGATAAATTCTGATTTTAGTAAATAACTCCCTTTCTGTGGGCTCAACATGATACCATTAAATCCACTTCACAAATTTTGAAGCTTGGCTCACCTACATGAACATTTTACAACAAAGGATTAGACACTTAACAATACAAGTTTTTCAACACAACACATGAGGCCAGATTCAATTCAGTGAGAAAAAATTATCTCATGGTTTATCACATGAAAAGTTCGAGGAGATATACTTTTCTCCAAACTCAGCTCCAGTTTTTTCCCCATAGACTTCAATAGAGTTTTCATGTGATAAACCGTGAGATAAGTTTTTCCAAATTGTATTGTGTCTCAAATTGGATCTCGTCAATGACTTTACACGTGGTGAACCTTTTTGTCATTGAATTGAATTGAATCTGGCTCATGCTATGAAACAGAATTACTTCGGGACAACATACTTGTCCAAGAGGCGGAACGAGCACTTACAATCTCTGATATCTCAAGCCAATTGTCTCTAACCGCACCCCCCAGGAGTCATCATATTACCAGACAATAAATAAGTTATCCGAACCGACAACTACCATATTGAAACACTTGTAATAATAAGGGTGAATACCACCAACTATATATGAATTAGAAATTTGAAGATACTGTTCTTTCACTAAGACTGTTATAGATACATATCCAATGGTCACAAAGTGTTTGATCTTTGTTTTACTGATTTTAACTCATTATTTTGATTAAGCTGATTTAATAACTGATATTAGCATCTACTTTCCTTTTCATGTTATTGAACCTGAAACTTTGAATAAAAACAGTTTCATTAAAAAAGAAATATTTGAATGTAGCTCATGGGTGAAAAAGGTTGGGGACTCTCGCCTTAATGAATGGGCTGCTCTAATTTGTGAAGGAACATGGTATTGACTTATTTTAAGAACTTAGCGTTATTTCTATTAGCATGAAGATGTGTTAGAGTGAGGTGGGGGTAAGGGAAGGGGTTTTGGTGGAGAGTGAGGGAGCAGATGGGCTGTTGATGGTGGGTTAGTGGGTTGGGCAGACAAGCCAAACCTTAACTTAACCCGCTACCTCTTGACTTGGCTCTACACTCAACACGTATCTTGGATATTTGGTATTTACTAGATGTATGGTGTTGATCAGGTCCCATAATCATGATATTTTCCATAGGATAATTCTGAACTTACTCAGTCTGAAAAGCCAAAGCGTCCACGGCTGCTAAGAAGTGTGACGCATAATGAAGGTAAGACTATAATTCCTTATGTCATTACAAGTCATTGCCTCTTAGCAGCTAGTTGCTGTCCTGTAACCCTGAGCATGCAGCCAGGCATCAGTGGCCAATCAAAATATCAGATAGGTCAACCCTCAACTCATTTAGTCCCTTTGTTGGCTTCTTGTAATGGGATCATTGCACCTCAGTGGGTTATATGGGAGGTTATGATAGAAACAATAGCAGTTAACTAGACTGAAACTGCAGGTAACACCATTAGGAAGCTATGGGAAGCTAGGAAATACGTATTCGTTCCCTGGTTAATATATCTGCTACACATAAAGCATATGATTAATTAGGTTACATAGTCTTGTAACTAGGGATGCACCGAAAGCATTATTTTGGATTCGACCGAACCCCCGAATCCTTCGCAAAAGATTCGGCCGAATACCGAAACAGAATCCTAATTTGCATATGCAAATTAGGGGTGGGAAGGAGAAAACATTTTTTACTTCCTTGTTTTGTGATAAAAAGTCACGTGATTTCCCTCCCAGCCCCTAATTTGCATACGCCAGAAGGATTGGCCAAATCCTGCTGAAAAAGGCCGGATCCTGAACCGAATCTCGGATTCGGTGCATCCCTACTTGTAATCTAGGATTGCCCAAACTGTATCTTTTGTTAAATAATACAACCTCCCGGCTGAAGATGGAAGTTTGTATCTCAATAGCTGCTGAAGGATCATTCCAGAAATGGATATGAAAATAATAAAGGTAGCTTAGAGCTGGTTTAAGGTATCATTGCAATATAATAATAATAATAATAATAATGAATATATATATTTAAATATATATATATATATATATATATATATATATATATATATATATATATATATATATATATATATATATATATATATATATAAATGAACATACTAAAGGCATTTGTAATTCATTATGAAATTTACTTCTATACCGTTTCTGTGCATCTAGGAGATTTGTCTAGTCTTGAAGAAACAACACCACCTCGCAGAAGAGCGCCACCATTGAAGAGCAGTAAGTCGGCTCGTTCCTCAGGTCAGTGTCATAGAAAAGAGTTTATATTAAAGTCACTTCAATCCCAGTTGCATTAGCCCTGCTTCTATTCCAGTTGTGATTCTTTGTCCTGGGTTGCTTGAAGTGGGGCTTGAAAGATTTCTATGGGTAATGTAAAAAAAAGTTGATTTAGAAGACTGTTTAATCAGCCAACTTCCAGTGGAAGGATCAAAGCAAAATAAAAACCTGGGATCTCTTTCTCTACACAAGCTCTAACCCCTGAATGATCATGGGAAAGAGAACAGTCCAGGAGAAGAGAAGTGCAGAGAATTCCAAAACAACCTTCTCCATGGGCAAGTGTTAAAGGAAGGACACTTCCGAAGGGGACGTTGCTAATGAAGTCAATACAAATTAGCCCTAATGTGGATATTTTGTAAACTTTTTAATAGAGTGCCATGTCTTCTAGCTGAAGCTTATCTGGCTAAGTAACACATTGTCATTGAGACCATACACGTTTTTTCCCTCCAAAATAGATTTGAATGAAGGCTAAACAGCTCCATCTAAATCAGACATTTCTGTGCACCTTAAAATGCCTCACTTTTTCTCTTTATTACAGTTGTTCGTTATAAGAAACGCCAGAGTAATTGGGTTTGGTGGGCCAGAAAGTTCACTTTTTTAAGCATTGAACTGGTTACACCCATATGGACGTTCCTTACTCTTTAAAAGGGCCACTTGATAAAGGGCCACATTACCCGAAACATGTTGTGTGAACAATAAAGACTGAATTGCAGCTAGATCCTTCATGAAACCCATCTTTATGCATGTTGTATGCTTTTCTGGGATGTTCCTACACACTTGAGTGGGAGAGTGAATTCAAGGACGTGGGCGGAAATGTACCCACAAATATCCTTATATATGTGGTTTATCCCATAATCCTATTTACCCTCTATTCATTTTATTTACTTTATTGATATCTTACTGTGCATTTTATTGAAAGCATTGTACTAACAATTTTTTAATGTGTCAATGAGCTGTGTGTATTCAGAGGAATTCATCTCATTGTATCTATTGTTCCTGTAGTCTTCTGGCGCTCTCTGGATTGTGAGTTGGAGCAGTCTCAGGGCTTTGAATTATCCAATGATTATGAGACTTCCAATCCAACTTCAACTACGGTAGGCTTCTCCCCAAACACTGTGTGTCTTCTGCTGTTTATTCTGCTTATTTTTCAGGTGCTCTTCTCTCTGCAGAAAAAAATAGATCTCCCAATCCCAAAACATCTGTCTAACCAACTACTTATCTCTGAGTATTCTAATCATATAGAATTTCTATAATGTCTGCATGAATATTGCTCTGAGGTGAGAATCAGGCATCTCCTACCTTCTCAGTAGTGCAGTTCTTCTTATTGTTACTGTTGAGCTTCTTACCTAAGAACCTCACTTTATGCCCTCTAATTATACAGTATACTGTATATAGTAGACCCTTTTGGTCATTCACCTTGAAGGCCTGACTTTTTGCATGAAGGGAACTACCCAATTCAACAGAATGGCAGTTTTCTTACCCCTATAACTATTCATTCATCCAATACACAATTCACAAGGGTGTATCCTTAACTTATTTTTTTGTACCTCAAACCACACAATAATTTCTTCAGTGTTTAGTTTTGTTACTGTGCCAGTTTTAAATTTTAAGTCCATTTATTTCTTCATATGTCCTGCTCAGTCCTTGTCTGTTGCTGGAAATTTGTTTTTGTTCACACGCAGATTTTATTTAGATTTTTTTAGTAATTTCACTGGGGATAATTCTTAGTTTTAACCATAAATGAGCATGGAGAAGCTACATATGGCATTAGTAGGGCGCATATCAAAAAGCAGTCAAAAGCAGTTGCTCACCGACCCCTTGGCTGTTGCTCCCAAAGCAGGTGCTTATTTTTAATTTCTTGGTTTGGAGTCGAGTTTTGGTTGCATAGAACCAGATGTACTGCCAAACAAAGCCTCCTGTAGGATGCCAGTCCTCATAGGGGCATTAAATAGCCAATCACAGCCCTTATTTGTCACCGCCAGGAACTTTAATTATGCTTGTGTTGCTCCCCAACTCTTTTTACAACTGAATGTCAGGTTGGGGATCCCTGCTTTCTTGTAATCTTAAGGTTTAGAATAAATAAGGCAACCAAAACAGGGAAGTTCAGACCCAGGCTGTAATTCTATATGTGTCTTACAGAATATGAAGCCTTTGGCGAATGAAAGTGAAAAGGCCAGAGACGAGAGGATGAAGAGACTTATAGAGTCAGGCAAGAAGCAAATGGCAAAAGTTTTGAATTTATCGGTGAGAAAGTCTGCAATAGGGATAGCCTGTGACCCTGCGGCCATTAACTGTCTGAAGTATTATTGTTACAAGTTGGCTATACCTGTTTTATAACTTTCGTCTTCCCTCTCTCTCTTTCTTGTTACCCCTTTCTTTGTAGCTGTGCCCTTTTCCACATTCTACCCTCCCGCCTTCATTTCTCTCTCACTTCCACTCTCCCTCTATTTCTCTAATTCCTTGCACTGTCTCTTACACACGTCCTTCTGTTCTCAGAATGCTGGCCTGCTGGATAACAGGGTAACTCTTCACCATGCCAAAGCTGAGACGGTTATTGCCCGGAAGGGGGAGCAGGTGATACAAAGGAGTCAGCACTGGTTGCAACTATTTCATACATGCCCTTTGTTCCCTTTGTTACCTGTTTCTTGAACACCCTTGCTTAATTTATTTATTTGGGTTTCTGTAACCTATGGGTGACATTATGGCACTGAGTCATTCTCTTCTAACCCCTGGAACTTTACCTTTCCCCCACTTTTTCCCATCCTCTCTTTCTCAGGGGGTAGGAATGCACTTAGTGCTTTCCGGCTGTCTCCATGTATATCAGGGTGTCATTGGTCGAGAAGACTCCTATGTTTTTGAGACTGGCCCAGGTGAGATGATAGGACAACTGACGGTCCTTACGGGAGAGCCCCTGATCTTCACAATCAGAGCCGTACAAGACAGCGCCTTCCTATGCCTGAGCCGAGCTCACTTCTACCAGTCAGTCTCACAGCAGCAATTGTGTTCCTTTGTCTTTTTATTGTGTGTTCTATAGATTTTCAATTATAATATAATGTTTAAATCTCATAAAAAGTCTGATATACCTTAGACTAGGGCCAGATGAAGTGGATATTGTCTGAGAAAGACAGGCCCAGAATCCACTCCTCTGTTGATGTTCTGCCTGCAAGCTGTGAATTGTGGTACAAAATCTTGCATTTCCATGCTGAAATCCGACATGTCTGTTTGCACCTGAGCTGAGGCAATGTTCCTGGGTGCAGCCACTTTGATCAGCAGAACAACAGCAGAAGAGCAAATGATTTTTCTGCCGGCCAAGATCTGCCTCATCTGACTCTAGCCTGAAGGGCCATTATATGCTGAGAGTTTCTCTCAGTACAGGTCAGGCCCGGACTGGCAATCTGTGGGTTCTGGCAAATGCCAGAGGGACTGCTATAAGGTGCCATAGAAAAATTTGGCAAAGCTGTAGCCAAAAATATTTTTGTAAAAATAAGTTATAGTTTCCCTTTAAAGGTAATAGCTGTTTCCATCATGCTGGCATCCAACATCTTTACATACAATTAGATTATAGCATGCATACTTTTAGCCAAGTGATCCTTAGCAGCAACTTTAATTTTGAGAAGTACATTTCATAGGGAATCTTGAGCTAAATCACACATTGTGGGGCTTTCTATGTTTGGTGACTGCAGTTTTTTCAGTTGGGGCCCTCAAGCACCAAACACCACTCCAACAAACAGTGCTTATACATTTGTGCATTCTGTGTGACTTTTCAGAGGCTCAAGGCCCAGTATATTGTTATGTCATGCTTTGTATGTTCTATAAACTCTATTCAGAAGCATCTAATTGTGTTGTTTTATTCACTAATACAGTTGCATAGATAAACTCTCTTCAACCCACCTCCTAGTCGCTCCCATTCAAAAACTGATTAAAGGAATCCTATAATTGGAAGTGCTGCTCCAGTAGAATCCAGCACTGAACGTTTTTCAAAAGAGAAAACATGTTTTTTTCATATTTAATTTTGAAATCTAACATGAAACTGACATGTGGTTTGTTTTCAAGGTGCCCCCAGATATGTGACTTGTGCTGTTATAAACCTCGGATACTCTTAAGGGCAGAGACACACGCTGCTATTTCAGGAGATTAGTCGCCCAGCGACAAACTGCTTCTATTTCGGGCGACCAATCTCCCCGAACTGCCTTTCCGCCAGCTAGAATGTAAATCGTCGGCGGGATGGCACTCGGATTGCTTTGGCTTTCCGAAGTTTCCTTGTTAGGCAACTTCATGAAACGAAGCATTCTGAGTGCCATCCCGCTGGCGATTTACATTCTAGCCGGCGGGAAGGCAGTTCGGGGAGATTAGTCTCCTGAAGAAGAAGCGATTTGTCGCTGGGCGACTAATCTCTCAAAATAGCAGCGTGTGTCTCTCTCCTTACTGCAAGTTGTAGTGATCTCACCCTTCCCTTCCTCCCCAAAAAAATGCTAAAAATGTTCCCGTGTCCGCCTAGTGGTAGTTATGGGAACAACACTCAATAGTAAAAATCTAAGTCCTGCTCCCTCAAGTCAGGACTCCTTGAGTTACATTGAATAGGAAAAAACAATAACTTATCTGAAAGCAGTTCCACTGTAAAGTGCTGGTTCTTCCTGGAAGCACATGACCAGGCAAATTTATCTGAGATTGCTGCCTACATACCAATATTACAACTAAAAAAGGTTCAAGAATAACTTTTGGTAGAATAAATTGCTTGCAATGTACACAGTGTAATTTAGTGATATAAGCTATACTATAAAAATGTGATAGAATGATGCTCATAGGCAGCTTTAGTTTTTTTCTTTTCCATTTTAGCATTTCAGTCAATGCTATCTTATCCTTAGGTTCATCACCTATGATACACTACTGTTCTTCTCTTATCCTTAAGCTCTTGCTTAATATTTCTTCTACTTTTGATTGTATGTAAGGATTCTTCGCTCCCACCCACATGTCCTCCTCACTGTGGCCCACTCTGTTGCTCGTCGGGTTTCTCCCTTTGTGCGGCAAGTGGATTTCGCTATAGACTGGATGGGAGTTGAAGCCGGAAAAGAACTCTACAGGTGAAGATAATAAGTGTGTGTACAAAGCATAAAGAAGCAGGTAGATGATTAGAAGATACTCTAATGTAAATAGATCAGTCTTGCCCTGCTTCAGTGGTTTATAATTGCCATAAAAAACATTCTGAAACCTTTGGAACAGACTATAGAATTGAAAATGCGGAAGACCATTATTCGGAACCTGTTATCCATAGAGCTCTGAATTACTGGAAGGCCGTCTCCCATAGACTCAATTTTTTTTTAAAATGATTCAAATTTTTTAAAAATGATTTTCTTTTTCTCTGTAATATTAAATCAATACATTGTACTTGATTCAAACTAAGATATAATTAATTTTTATTGAATACCAAATATTGGGTTTAATTAACATTAAAATGATTAGTAGGCTTAAAGTGTGGAGATCCAAATTTCCAGAAAGATCCCTTATCCTGAAAACCCCAGGTCCTGAGCATTCTGGATAACAGGTCCCATACCTGTTTTATAACATATTTATGTATTTTGTATATGTTAATATAGGTTCTTATGTGTGAATTTTAACAAATTGACGCACTTTGATGATGATGATGATACGTCAGCTGATTAACTTTCCCTCCATCATATGTATTTAATGCATTCCCATAGTGCTTGTCTGTACTTTGAGAAAGGCCTTGGAGGAGGCCGAAACGTCTTCCATGTAAATAAAACATTTTTTATTTTGTGTAAGACCTGAGAGTGCGGACCTTACTTGTGGGATAGAGATTCTAAATTTGGACACTGCACCCAGGCACGTTTGAACTTAGTATCGAGAGTGCCGACTCTTCCATGGACTGATATATATATATATATATATATATATATATATATGTGAACACTTTATCTAATTACCAAAATATTCATTAATATAGGGATGCTATCAATGTAGTGCAGAGAAGATGTTGTATTTTGGTTCTAGAAGATGTTTTGGTTCTTAGATACCCTTTTCTCACTTCCCTGCCACTTTTGTGTAGTGTTGTTGCTCTAAACCAGTGGTCCCCAACATTTTTTTTAAAAAAAAGTTAGAGAGCAACATAAGCATGCAAAAAGGTCTTAAGCTGGCCATAGACGCAAAGATCCGATCGTACGAATCGGACTTCCCCATCTCCCGACCTGCCACTAACCATTCAGATCAAATAAAGTAGTAAAAGAACAGTTCAGCCAATGTTCTGCCCCTGACAGCAATCGTACGATAGTTATGTCTGGCAAAGCTAGTGACAGTCTCCTATTGAATATCGTACGATCGGCAATACACGCAGAGATATTATCGGCAGCCGACAGAAATCTTTTAACCTGTCCGATTGACCAAACGACCGATCTCCGCCAGATGAAAAATGACGAGACGATCCACACACAGTCTGAAAATCTTACGAAACCTCGATTCGTATGATCAGATCTTTGCGTCTATGGCCAGCTTTAGGGGTGAACAATATGAACTGTGATTGGCTATTTGGTAGTGTCTATGAGGACTTGCAGCCTACAGGAGGTTCTGTTTGGCAGTATAACTTTTTTATGCAACTAAAACTTGCCTCCAAGCCTGGAATTCAAAAATAAGCACCTGCTTTGAGGCCACTGGGAGCAACATCCAAGGGGTTGGAGAGCAACATGTGAGCTATTGGTTGGGGACCACTTCTCTAAACTCTGCATATATCATTTTTAGTTTCCATTAAATATTTTTACTTCTCAATTCTCACTTATCACACTTACCTTCTTTTGACTAATTTACATTGCCCCTCTGTAGAATGGGGGATCCATCTGACTGTACCTACATCGCCCTAAATGGGCGTCTCCGTTCTGTTATAACGCGCCCAGATGGGAAGAAGTGCGTGGTCGGAGAACATGGTCGGGGAGAACTGATTGGAATGGTGAGTACATGATATGGGAGTAGCGTTGCCATCTTTTCTGGAAAAAAATACCCGCCTTTCTATATATTTATCCTTTTTTCCCTATTAATAACATTGGGATCAACCATCATTTTTACCAGCCAGGCTGGTAAAATACCGGCCAGGTGGCAACCCTGTTAATGGGAGATGTCTGACTGATGTACAGTTGCACCTTTTTCCTCTAAAGTATAATCATGATTTCTGTACTTTTTTTATTTTATTGTCGGACCATTTCACTGCTGTCTAGTTCTATTTAATTCCATTTGGATTTCAAGTTCATTCCTTCTTCCCTCCCATTCTAGTTATTTTTGTTTTTACAGGTGGAGGCGTTAACCCACAGTCCAAGAGCCACATCAGTCCATGCGGTGCGAGACTCGGAGTTGGCTAAAGTTCCTGATGGTGCACTGTCCTACATCAAAAAAAGATACCCTCAGGTACCCTGCAAACCTCTAGCAATGATATTGAACTGGAGAGCAGCCACTGAACAGAAATCAGTATATGGACACCTTGGTTATATGCTAATGATATATCATATAAATAGGAAGCTGTTGGTAAAGTACCAATGGAGCAAATAAATATGTTAAATAGCATGAGACAGGCTTATATGTGAATGTGAATTACATTTAAGAGAGTCTGCTATATGGGCTTCTTTAAGGTGAGTGGGGCTCTTGTTTAGGAGGTAAGATACAAGTCGGCTTTAGTACATGGATAAAAAGACCATATTATGAGACTTCATGTTTAGCACTAGGGCCTGTTCTCTCTCTATACACCAGTGATTATGTGGTTCGTTATCTATTATCATCTGCTTTCTAAACTTCTGAGAATTGAATTTGTAATGTGGGATGAAGATTCTTCTAGATTTTAATGTTTGTAGCCCCAACGTGTTGCTTTGTAAGTATGGAATTCAGTGGCGCCAAAGAGTGAGAAGCAGGCCTTGGGTAGATTTAGAGCTGTTTGCATCACATTCTTGAATATAATATGAATAATTGTCTTAAAAACTGAGAGTTACAGTATCTTTATATAAATAATGACCTGTTGATTAAATAAGTACATAAAAGGCAGGAACATCATTTAGAATTATATACATTAATCTTCCTTACATAATTTTTTCTCCTAAAATAGGTACTATAGTACATTATATGTTCACCTATATACCATGGAACATTTTGGCATATTTCCTTTTATGCTCAGACCATCTATCTCTTTCTTTGTGTTACGTATGGCAAACCCAAACACCAGGAGAGTGACTAAATTCTTGTCTAGGAGTGTTTTATATTTTGGTAGCCGAGGATGAGTAGAGTATAACAGTGCTTTATTAGCAGGCTCATGCAGCCATTACACAACAGTAAGCAACTCTTAACACCACAAGCTGTATAGAAAGTATGCACAGTATAAGTCTTGAGCAAAGTGACATCTACAGGCCATTTGTATAAACACCACATATTCCCCCTATAGTAGGAAAGCATTTGGACAACTATAATAAACAGCAGCAATTAAACAGTATGTATCTTAAAGCAATATTATGCATTCTTCACATCACAAGTCCTTGTTCCATGCAGGTAGTTTTCTGATTCTCTCAGTACGCCTTATAGGTTCACTTTCTTTAGGCCTATTGCAGTTGACATCAGGAGTAGGAAAATGTCCTTCATCAAATGGAGCTTATCCAAAGTCATTCCTAACAGGAGCAAGACAACTTGCATTCCATATGCGTCCATCAAACAGTTCATATGTGTATGGTCCTCACTGGCGTCTCACTTCAAGTGGTGTAGTAAATTTAGATTGTCCTTGTTTCAGTAGTCCTGGTTTCTTCTGACTAAAGATCCAGGCTGAAAGTGCACTTCTCTTGCACCACATTTTTTGTCAGTATAAGCCTTGCATTTGGCTTGTTGACATTTGACAATGTCAGCAGTAAATGATTTTGTAAGCACAGTATTTTGTGGAAGTTTGATTCAGTCCGTTGTCTGATATTAACTTCTTTGGATTACCCTCTCTGCTGAAGACTGTAGACAAAAATGTTATTACTGTAGCTGATGTTATATGAGAAACAAATGCAAATTCTCACTGAATTGAATCAGGCCCAATGTCTGAGGTCAGATATCATGATCATCCAATAAACTGTGTCCAACTGAGTAGTTACATGTTGTACCGATTGGATTATAACTGTTTTATTTGTACAAGGAGTGGTTTATAAACTGTATTTTTAGATATTTATGGAATTATCTTTCTCATCATTACAAATGTATCTGTATTATTTTTTTTAAATAAAAAGTGCTTAGAGGTTATTAAAAGAAGTAATGTAGCTCCTGTTGTATATTATGTGGATGTCACAAGTGTCTGAGGGGTTCCATGACCATAAATAAGCACTGAGCCAAAGTTAAAGGGTTTTTATACAGGTTAAGAAACTGCAGGGTCTGGATGCTCTTTGTTGATTTGGGGTTTGTATATTGCAAGTAGGTGACAGGTCAAGCTGTAGTAAAACAGTGTGGTGAAAACATATACAGGTAAAAGTTGTCCTATGTCTGTATCTTTAAGTTATAAATGATGCTTTCTGACATCAGAACGTGCCATTTATAAGGTTATAATTTATAACTGGGTCCATTGAACAATTGCAGATTATATTCTCTCATTTTCACACTTGAGAAAGGCCACGCAAGGCCCGAAACATGTTGTGTGTTATGTAGTCTGTGAATAAATCTTCACAGCAAAATTGCTATTGAGTGCTCTCCTCAAATGACTACTTTATTCTCTCGTTATACATTGCTCAGTGATTGCCATTAGAAACCTTCAGACTCTTCACTAAAGAAGATTAGAAGTGGAGTTAAGAAAAGGCACAATAAGATGTCCATATCTATGATTACTCCTGCAGGTTGTGACCAGGCTGATTCATATTTTAAGTCAGAAAGTCTTGGGAAACCTACAGGAACCACAGGGAGACTACACAGGTGAGCAGCTCTTATCATAGGGGCAAAGCTCACTTGGTGTCATCTCTAATGTCCCCCCTCTTTTCTGTCACAGATCCAGGTAATCTTGCCAGTAACCTGTGCACCGTTTGTGTGTTACCCTGCAACAGTAAGGTTCCTCTGACTGCATTTACCCTGGAGCTGAAACATGCCCTCAATGCTGTAGGTAAGTTCTCTGGTAGAGTCAGGATTAATGATATCAATCACGGGAGGTCCATGTCAGTCAGTTATAATAAACCTTTTTTCAGGCCCGACTCTGGTTCTTACTAGTGACATCATCAGAGCGCGACTTGGGGCCCATGCATTGGAAAGGTGTGTAAGGGAGAGACGGGCGTTTGTTTTCCTATGTATATGGCACTAAGTTTGTGGGAAATGCAAGGTTTCCAGTGCTGGAACTATTGTCCATTTATCTCCTGCCCTTCATCTGGAGCTTTGGCTCTGCAAGATAATGGACCCCACTTTTCCTCCTTTACAGCACACATGAATGTCAGCTGTCAACTTGGCTGGCTCAGCAGGAAGATCTTCATCGTATCGTCTTGTACCAGACGGAATCGTTTATCACGTCCTGGACTGTGCGCTGTATCCGCCAGGCAGACTGCATTCTGGTGGTTGGATTAGGTGGAGAAGATCCAGCACTTGGGGAGGTGGAGCCAAAGAAAATTATTTCTCATGTTGTAACATAAATACTGATATTAGTGTACTAATATTATCCAGTCAGTAATCTGGAACCCAATTCTGGAACTGTCATGGGTGTGTTGTTTTTGCTACTTAACCTCTTGATCTGTTTCTTTCTACCTCCAGCTAGAAAGTTTCCTTGAGAACTCTCCTGTTCGGGCTCTAAAACAGCTGGTCCTTTTGCACCACACTGATGGCTCTGCACCCTCTGGCACGGTGGAATGGCTAAACTTGAGGAGCTGGGTTTCGGGACACTTTCATATTCGGGCTCCCAGACGGGTCTTCACAAAGAGGCCTCTACACAAAGTGGTAACTATATCAAGCAATAAACAAGCCTTGAATGCCATACAGTCCATGAAATGGGAACAAATAGAGAGACAGAAGTCATGCTGAGTATCAGTTCGCAAATTAGGCATGGTTTAAGGCTTAAGGTGGCCATAGACATACAATTACGATCTTTCCTGGAAAAGATCTTTACAGGAAAGATTGTTCATTTCAATGCACAGGTGTAGAGCTGAATCAGACAGATATAGAGTTAGAAACAATAGAATTCTACCTGTGGAATAAGAGCAATAAATAATCATTCCAAAAATGGTTAGTTTGATATTGCATAGAAAAACAATGCAAGAATTTGCACCGACCCATTTCAACTTACCTGGGAGCTTATTGATATAGCAGCCATCCAATAGTAGGTGAGAGTCCTGCAGATCACAAAGTGGGGGAAGGTAAGTCGTATAGAAAAAAAAAGAACTTTCCAGGAAAGATTGTTCGTTTAAATATACACGTATAGAGCTGAATCAGACAGATATACAGTTAGAAACAATAGAATTCTACCTGTATCTGACGATTCAGCACTAACAATGGTCGATGTTCGGGAGCCTTCAAAGACTCCTGATCAAAATTTTACGGGACATCTCGATAGACCGAATATCGTGCGGAAACTTGTTTTGCATGATATTATCAGCGCATCTATGGTATCCTTTAAGCTTAACAGAAATCTGACCATTATGGTCTATATCTGTATTTATTTCATATGATTAGGATAATTAGAATTAAATGGTTATTTTTTTGTCATTTTATTGAATGTAGTGTAAGCTAGGACACAACTATGCATTGGGTACCTGTGTAAGTATTTAAATAAATTTAAAAATAAAAATTTTAAATTAATGAAATGTTTCGGACTCCTGAAATGACTCATTCCATATTGTATGCCCTAATGTTTTTCACCTCTTTAATTTTCCTTTGTGCCCCCTTTGTGCTGGTCCATCTGGCAGCATGAGCTGTATACTAGAGTCTTTCAGACAGAAGCTGACCGTCACGGTGACTTTTCTCGCCTCGCCCGTGCATTGACTGGAAACACCATTGCTTTGGTGCTGGGAGGAGGTGGAGCAAGGTAAGGTGGAGCTGAAGCACCCATTGATTCATATAAGAAGGAGGTTCATCTTTGCAATAATCTTTGTTATACAGAATGCTCGGGGCCTGGAGTTTTTCGGATAAGGGATCTTTCTGTAAATTGGATCTTCATACCTTAAGTCTACTAAAAAATCATGTAAACATTAAATAAACCCAATAGGCTGGTTTTGCTTCCAATACAGATTAATTATATTTTAGTTGGGATCAAGTACAAGCTACTGTTTTATTATTACAGAGAAAAAGGAAATCATTATTAAAAATTTGGATTATTTGGATAAAATGGAGTCTATGGGAGACAGCCTTCCTATAATTCGAAGAGTTCTGGATAACAGATTTACAGTTTATGGATCATATACTGTACCTGTACTAACACTGAAAGAAACCCTCTGTTTAAATGCATTTGAATAATATAATCCCATTGCTGTTTCTAACTTCTGCACTTGGATTTTTACTGAGGTCTCTACTGTTATTTCTCTGTAGAGGCTTTGCCCATGTGGGAGTGATAAAGTCATTGGAGGAGGCCGGAATCCCTGTGGATATGATTGGAGGGACTTCCATGGGGGCTGTTGTTGGAGGTGTCTATGCAGAAGAACTGAAAGCAGTCGAGACCAAACAGAGGACAAGTAAATGGGCAAAGGTAAGAAGGCACTTTACTTATTTTCAGACACTGGTTGACATGTTTTTCCCATATCTCTGAGCAACCTTGCTCAGAGATATGTCTACCACGGTTGCTCATGAAGCTACAAGTGGATGCTGTTGGGTGTGTGTATTTTCGTGAATCAGGGGCAAGTTTCCACTGGTATTTTTATAGTGCCGGCTGTGCCTGGAATTAGCGTCTGATTTCCTGGGCGCAGGTCTGAAACACAGATTGACGCAAACTGTTGTGGGAAACAACGTCTATGTCCAGGGTGGTGGTACCTTCAGAGCTCCCCCGCATCTATATCAGGGGTCCCCAACTTTTTTTACCCACGAGCAACATTCAGATGTAAAAAGAGTCTGGGAGCAACATAAGCACGAAAATGTCTCTGGGGTGACAAATAGGGGACGTGATTGGCTAATGGGTAGCCCCTAGCCCCTATGTGGACTGGTAACCTATAAGAGACTCTGTTGGGCAATACATCTGGTTTTTAAACAACGAAAAATTGCCTCCAAACCGGGAAATCAAAAATAAGCACCTGCTTTGAGGCCGCTGAGAGCAACATCCAGGGGGTTGGTGAGCAACATGTTGCTCACGGGCTACTGGTTGGGGACCACTGATCTATACACACACTTGTACATGATTCATCAAAAGAAGCAGGATGCATTGGTGCTTAGCACAACTGTTTGGACCTTTGATAATACTCTCCAACTTAATTCCACCCATTTCTTGTAGATGCTGTCATCTTTACCCAAAACAGCCATGGACCTTACCTATCCTATCGCTTCACTTTTATCAGGCTCCACCTTCAATGGTACACTGCGAAGTCTTTTTGGCGAAAGACAAATTCAGGTACATTTAGATGAAGATTTCTCATAATATATACTAGTCATTCATTTTTCTTAAATATTTATCATATATTTTATTCTTCATTTAATTCACAGTTACTGTTATCCGTGTATGTGTTTTACCCAATCCTAAATTCTAAATTAATATTTATTAAATTATTCTGAATTCTTCTACTTTGTGTCGGATGAAAACGAACAGCAGAGAGAAATGCGTGCTTATATCCTTTGAAAATACCATTACTGCAATGGCTGTAGACATCAATAAAACCAAACACTTTAGCCTTAAAGATAAACCATAGAACTAGAAGTAGATCAGCTTCATAGACTTCTCAAGGTCAGAAACTGACCCGCAGGAGTCTATTCTAGTAGAATGTAGGCAAGAGACTAAAGTCAGACTAAAGACACTGCCAGATCTGTTCGTTTGGTGACCTTGGACTGGGTCAAAACAGGACTGTTCAGTGGGGCCTACAGAGACCAGTTGGATGAAGAACCCATCAATGTGGCAATGCACTACTTGTCCAACAGGGTTTTAAAACCTGCATGATTGATATCTGTGTGATTTTTGGCCAGATATTGTTTGGGCAGGCCTGTTGGTTGACCCCACGCGTGGGCCTTGTTCTTTAGGAACCGAACCTACAGCATTTATAGGGCTGTGTATGGCCATCTTTAGCTTCCCAGTCTTAGGAAAACTCATACTTAAATTTGTTTTGTTTTTTTATCAGACTGCAAATTATATAAATATATAAATTTTTAGTAAATAACAAGTGATGTTGTAGGGATGTGTTTAATTTTTGTATTGTGTCTGTGAAGGTGCAGAGGTTATGATTTCATGGAGTTGGATGCAGTCAAAAAGGCTTCTCCATCTGTATGCGGTATATTGTATGTGCCGTTGTGATGGTGAAATACATCTGTATGTGGTGTCTTGTGGTTTGTATGTGATGTCATGGGAATGGATGGATGATATCTAAAATCTGTGCCATATGATTGAGATGGATGAGTTAAGATTGTTTAAATTTTTTTTAGTACTATGGAATTTATTCATAGTTTCTCATTCTTCTCATCACCACTAGGACTTGTGGCTGCCATATTTCTGCATCAGTACTGACATCAGCGCTTCTGCAATGCGTATTCACAGAGAGGGTAAGAGTGTTCTCCTATCCCTATAAAGACAACACTGTAGCTGGTTGTGACCAATGTCCTTCTACAGGGTGTTTATGGCGTTATGTCCGTGCCAGTGCTTCGTATACGCCTTACCTTCCCCCACTTTGTGATCCGCGGGACTCTCACCTACTATTGGATGGCTGCTATGTCAATAACCTCCCAGGTGGGTTAAAATGGCTCTGTGCAAATACTTGCATTGTTTTTCCCTGTGCTATATCAAATTAATCATTTTTAGAAGTAATTATTTATTGCTCTTATTCCTCTGGTCTCCAAATCAGGAGAACAGTCAGACGGTGCAGTAGGTTTATCTATAGAGGACTGGGAACCTTAAAACTGCACTTATGACAAATATAGAATCCAGTATCTGGAAACCCGTTAACCAATGAGAACCCATAGACGCAATTCTATCCAAATAATCCAAATTTTAAAAATGATTTCCCTTTTCTCTGTAATAATAAAACAGTACTTGATCCCAACTAAGATATAATTAATCCTTATTGAAAGCAAAACCAGCCTATGAGGTTTATTTAATATTTACATGATTTTCTAGTAGATTTAAGGTATGAAGATCCAAAGAACGTTAAGATCCTTTATCTGGAAAACCCCAGGCCCAGAGCATTCTGGATAATAGGTCCCATACCTGTACTAAACTTGAAGTTAGGTTTGGGGTTTCTTTCATATGTTTAGATTTTACAGAGAGGATCATATGGGTTTATAATTTCTCCCAATCTACTAAATCCCCTTTTCCTACATCTGTCTTTCACTCTTCCTATTTCTATTGGTCTTTTAATCATCTTGGAAAATCACAAACGTAGGGGCAGATTTATCAAGGGTCGAATTTCGAAGTGAAAAAAACTTCGAATTTCGACCATCGAATAGGAAAGTCCGACATTCGAAGTCGGAGGATTTTTAAGATCGTACGATCGTACTTCGATTGTACTTTGAATGGTACGATTGAAGTTTTTTAAAGAGACAGTACTTCGATTTTCAATTCGAATCAAAGTTGAAGTCAATTTGGCCTATTCAATGGTCGAAGTACCCAAAAATTACTTTGAAATTCGAAGTTTTCTAATTCGAAAATTCACTTCGACCCTTAGTAAATGGGCCCGTAGCATTAGGCCTACTTGAAAGTAGATAGAGTTTATGTTAGGTCAGCAGTGGACATGTTTGTGTGTAATGATTGTACCCATTGTAAAATGGGATGCTTTTAAATGATCTCTTTTTTGCATCTGGATTGTGGGAAGCCTTGAATTTGACTTGTCATCAAACCCCTATGTCTGGTTTTCTTATACTTATTTATTTGTCTGTGCCATCAATCTTCAACACTGAAGTTGTTCTCTTGTACCCTATCTCTGATTCATTATTTCTTCCCCCTATTTTGCTTCAACCTTAGCCGACGTGGCTCATTCGCTGGGAGCCCGTACTGTTCTTGCAGTGGACGTTGGCCAGCAGGACAAATGGGACACATGGAATTATGGGGACTCTCTGTCTGGGTGGTGGTTACTATGGAAACGTATCAACCCATGGGCGGAAAAAGTCAAGGTAGCATTTATAATCCAATTTCTAGTTGATGTACATCTTTTTTTTAACATTAAAAAAATAACCTAATAACATCCTATAAGGCAACTGTTTGCGGAAGATACAGTCTAAGTTCCCTATCACATTAGCACTTAAAGGAGAGCTCAACCCCCCACTAATAAAACCCCCTATCCAGTACCCTACATAGTGCCCCCTCCCTGCACTCCCCCGCATAGGTAATAACACCTGTAAGTGTTCCAAAACTTTTACTCACCTATAGGTGCAGAGTAAGAGCAGTGGAGCTCGTGGGTGCCATCTTCCGGCTCTTCAGATTTCTCTGGGAAGGTATTGGCGCATGCACAGTTGGAGCAGTCTTCTGAATCATAGCAACTGTGCATGCGCCAAAAGTGATGGAAATTGCCGAAGGGAAGGACGAGTACCCGTAGAATACCTAAGAGCTGAAAGATGGTGCCCATGAGCTCTGCTGCGCTTACTCTGCACCTATAGGTGAGTAAAGGATTAGTTGCACTTAAAGATGTTATCACCTATGCGGGGGGAGAGCAGCGAGGGGGCACTATGTAGGGTAAGGGGTAGGGGTTTTTTATTTGTGGGGGGTTTGAGTTCTCCTTTAATTCAAGTGTATCTACAGTAAAACCTCAATTTTCTCAGATTTTCTCCTGATTTTAAGTTTTCCCAAATGTTCTGGCCGTTCATGTTCTAATGCAGGGATCCCCAACCTTTTGAACCTTCGAGCAACATTCAGAAGTAAAAAGAGTTGGGGAGCAACACTAGCATGTTCTTGGGGTTCCAAATAAGGGCTGCGATTGGCCATTTAATAGACTGTATATGGATTGTCAACCTACATTGAGGCTCTGTTTGGCAGTACACCTGGTTTTTATACAACCAAAACTTGTAAACCAAAACTTATTCAAAAATAAGCACCAGCTTTGAGGCCACTCGGAGCAACATCCAAGGGGTTGGTGAGTAACATGTTGTTCATAAGCCACTGGTTGGGGATCACTGTTCTAATGCATTTCAGTGGGAGCATTTCTTGGATTTTAAGTCAGTTTTCCCGCAAATTAGTTAAAAACCCTGATTTTACATACCCCTCATTTTACGGATCTGCAGATTTGATGTTTTTTTTCTTCCAGGCGCTTTGAAAACTTAAAAAATCAGTGTTTGACTGTAGTTATAATACATGCATAGTTTCTAGTATCCTAGAGTTGCCTCAAGGCATTGTTTAGTTGAATATGTTGGTCTTTGCACAGGTCCCAGACATGGCAGAGCTGCAGTCTAGATTATCCTATGTATCGGGGGTCAATCAGCTACAACTCGTCAAGCATAGCGGATACTGCGAATACCTGAGCCCCCCTGTCCAGCGCTTCAGCACAACGGACTTCCACCGATTTCAAGAAATATATGTAAGCTACTAAAGTCGAACGTGCCGCCATGTTTTAGTTTGGGCCGGATTGTGATAGGGGAATTTTGTACTTCTTACAGGATGTGGGCTACGACTATGGGAAACTTATATTCACTGAATGGTACCGTGGGGATGTTGTTGAAAAGATGCTGCAGGACCGAAGTTCTCTTGAATTTTATCAACAACAGGAAGGGGTTGTAAGTCTAATATCATCAAAACACTTACTCTTACCAAAGTATATGTTATCAAATACGTGCAAAGGCTACATCCATACAGTAATGACTTGATACTGATAAACTCTCTTGCTCAGCTTGTCTTGACGTATCAGTTGCAGGGATATAAATAAAACATACACACACACACTGATCAATATTAAATGAGAATAATATATTGTAAGAAAATCAATAAATCACCGATTGAACACAACACAACGTCTAGCTTTCCTTGGCAGACTTTTGGGGGACCCTGGGCCAAATACAGTGAACTCTCAAAGCCAGATCAATCGGGCAAGGTTCCGATTCCCTCTTATATTGATATAATAACAAAGTAATAGATCATTACAGGTTTTTGCTTTAATTCTCCACATCGACATTTAGTATAATAATGGCTGCACGCCCAGAACTGTGACCATGAGAAAGAAAACAATGTTTGGATGCCTAAAATTATAACCATGTGAATGAGATATGAGCTTTCTTCTTGATAAACATGTTTATTAGTTTTTTTAGTTAATTACCTGCTGTTCCCTTGTCCCCAACTAATGTTAATTTACCCATATTAATTACCTCAACTCCGGTTGTTTCCTTGACTCCAACTAATGTCATTACATCCATGTTGTAATTGAGGAGCAATATTGGATACACTTGAGCACACTCACATTCATACATGGCCTGCCAGGTCCCATTTGTATCACATAAACACACAAGTGCTTAGCAGCTAAAGGCACACACTCGCTTTACTGTCTCCTATTCTCTAGACCAGTGGGGTCCCTGGATTTACTGACCTTGCAGAAATTGTGTCCTGCATCGAGCCTGTGACCAGCAGACATCTGTTCCCAGAGAAGCAAGAGGGTAAGTGGGAAAAAATGGCAAATGAAACTTTATGGGGTGGCAAATTAAAGGAGAAGGAAAGGCTAAAATGAAGTAAGTTTTATCAGAAAGGACTATATAAATATACCAGTAAACCCTCAAAGCAATGCTGCTCATAGTCCTCTGTCAAAAGAAACACAGCATTTGTTTCCTTTTATTGTGTACTCATGGGCTTCTGTATCAGACTTCCTGTTTTCAGCATAAACCTCCAGGACAGGGCTTGAGCATGCTCAGTTTGATCCTCTCTCCCAACTCCCCTCCCTGCTGTAATCTGAGCCCAGAGCTATGAGTGAGCAGGGAAACTTAGGCAGGAAGTGATGTCACACACCAAGAAAATATGGCAGCTGCTATCCTAAACAAACAGAGAGCTTCTAGAGCTGATTACTCAGGTATGGTAAAGCATTCTACAGAATAAATAGTGTTATAGCTTGCACTATTGTGGCTAATCTATTGGCAACAAACTGCTTTGCTATCTTTCCGTCTCCTTTAAATGTGTGGGGAAGAGTAAAAGCCGATTGACATCCATAGACCCCCTCCAAAAGCCTCATCTTCCTTCCCAAACTGAACCACAGCAGGGTTGGCAAACATAATCTTGCTCCACTTCTAACAAGCACAGTTGAAGTTGATGGATTTGTCTTCAGCTCCCTGATGGAGCTATTTATGAGGGGGGGGGGGCTTTGGAAGGGGCACAGGGTTATGTTAAACATACTAAGCACCATTTCCTTTAAAGGAGGACGAACCCCCCTCCTAAAGAAATGCCTATCTACTAGCCCCATTGGCCCCTCTCCCCTTTTTCTCCCCACATAGCCCACTACTTAAAGGGGATGCTCACCTTCAAATGAACTTTTAGTATGATGTAGAGAGATATTTTGAAACAATTTGCAATTGGTTTTCATTTTTTATTATTTGTAGTTTTTGTGTTATTTAGCTCTTTATTCAGCAGCTCTCCAGTTTGTAATTACAGCGATCCAGTTGCTAGGATCCAAATGACCCTAGCAACCATGCACTGATTTGTATAAGTGGCTTGAATATTAACAGGAGAGTGCCTGAATAGAAAGATGAGTAATAAAAAGTATTAATATCTATACATTTGTAGCCTTACAGGGCATTTGTTTTTTTTTGATGGAGTCAGGGACCCCTATTTGAAAGCTGGAAAGAGTCACAAGAAGAAGGCAAATAATTCAAAATCTATAAAAAATAAATAATGAAGACCAATTAAAGTTGTTTAGAATTAGCCATTCTATAACATACTTAAAGTTAACTTAAAGGTGGACCACCCTTTAAAAAATGTGTCGCAGAAAATCGCCGAGACCTCTCCATGCAGAATAGCGCAGCACAATCTTTGGTATCTTCGGATACGTTCACTAAAGAACTGCCGACACAACTTTTTATCGTTGGAAAGCTCTGTAGACACCCAAAGGGGAGAAGAGGATCAGAAGTTACAGATGATTTTGCCTGTGAGCTTCGCTGCGCTACTCTGCATGGAAAGGTATGTGCGACTTTGTGCAACACTTTTTTAAGTAGTGGGCTATGCGGGGAGGATGCGGGGAGGGGGCTAATGGGGGCTATTAGATAGAGACTCTCATAGGGGGGTTTATGTCTCCTTTAAAAAATGAACTGGCCCAGAGTACTTGGTGTTGGTGCATATGCTGTGCGGCTTCCAGAAATGACTATATTGCACTATAGTGCTCAAGTCACTGCAAAGGAAAAGAATGAAGAAGTTTACATTAAAGGATAAATAAAGCTTAAAAATAAGTGAATGTAAAATTGATGAGGGGCTATTCTAACCACTTTTGCAATTTACATTCATTCATTATTTATTTATTTTTAATTCCAAGATATTCAAGGATACATGTATTGTTAACATAATTGAATTTTGTTACATCAGCGCCACCTGCTGGTCATTTTCCAACTATTCTGACCACCAAGTAGTCAAGGAAGTTGTCAGGAGGAAGAAAGAGGCTGCTCTGATGTTCTTCTGCTTAGGAAAGATTTGAGAAAGGTTTCTAATTTTTCTCCTAACCAGAAAAACATCAGAGCAGCCTCTTTCTATAGTTCTATCAAAGAATATTAATCTTTGATAATCTCTTAGTTGATTTATTTTTTCTTTTCTAGATGAAGTCACATTAGCAGAAGACAAGAAAGTTTCTGTAGAAAGGAATGCCTGTGAAACAGTAAGTGTGACTCTCTACTACGTGTCATACTCGGTACCATTAGATAATGTTTTGGATCATTGTCCCGCGAAAGGGTGAAAAACACAAGTGGTTGATTCTTGTATATCACAGGTGTTTACCATTGTTTTGCTTTGTATAAACATACTTCAACCAGAACCTGATGTATCTCATCAAAAGCCTCCAGAATAAGAGAAAATGTCACTATACTCCTTTATAGGAGAATTAAACCCTAAAAATGTATATGGTTTAAAATGGCATATGTCATATACTGAACTTATTGCACGAGGCTAAAGTTTCAGCTTGTCAATAGCAGCAATGATCCAGGACTTCAAACTTGTCACAGGGGGTCACCATCTTGGAAAGTGTCTGTGACACTCACATGCTCAGTGGGCTCTGATTGGCTGTTGAGAAGCTAAGCTTAGGGCTCGTCACTAATTATCCAGCAGAAAATGAGCTTCCCCTGTAATATAAGCTGATGCTACAGGTTTGCTGATTATTAAATTCTGATGCTAATTGTACTGGTGTCTGTGCTGCCATGTAGTAATTATCTGTATTAATTACTAATCAGCCTTATATAGTGACATTTCTATTCTATGTGTACTGTATATTGTGAGTGGGTCCCTAAGCTCAGTAAGTGACAGCAGCACAGAGCATGTGCAGTGAATCAGCAGAAAAGAAGATGGGGAGCTACTGGGGCATCTTTGGAGACACAGATCTTTACTGCTAAAGGGCTGTGGTTGCCTTGGGCTGGTACAGAAGCACAAATCATCATGTACAACATTTCTAGCTACTTCTTTAGGCTTTAGTTCTCCTTTAAAATGTTAAGTATGTTATAGAATGGCTTATTCTAAGCAGCTTTTCAATTGGTTTTAATTTTTTATAGTTTTTGAATTATTTGCCTTCTTAGTCTGACTCTTTCCATCTTTCAAATGGGGGTCACTAAAAATAAATTATCTTTAAGTCAACAATTATTGCTACTTGTTATTACTGATCTTTCTATCCAGGCCTCTCCTATTCATATTCCTGTCTCTTTTTCAAATCAATGTATGGTTACTAGGGTAATTTGGACCCTAGCAACTGGATTGCTGAAATTGCAAACTGGAGAGCTGCTGAATAAAAGGCTAAATAACTCAAAAAAACGCAAATAATAAAAAATGAAAACCAATTGCAAATTGTCTCAGAATATCATTTACTACATCATACTTAAAGTTATTTTAAAGGTGAACAACCCCTGGGGAGTGCCTAACATATTCGTACCCTCCAGTGTAGCCATTCCTTGTTATCCATATAGACAGTAGTTGAGGTGGACTAAAACCCAAACACTTCAACTGAAATCATAGTAGATTTCCTCAGTTCCTCACGGTTTCTCACTAAATATAATGGACACACCACCGTTATAATTCCCCAGGTTATATAGATATACAGACATCTAGCTGACATCAAGGAATAAGTCAAAGTAGCTCAAAATCAAGGGAAACATTACAACAAAGTTGACTAAAGTTGGTTATTTCATGTCAATATTTCTTTACCATCAGGATGAAGAAAAGACTTTGCGGTTGCAAAATACCAGGGGCTTGGCCAAACATACTGAACAGAATTATTTGACTAAGCAAAGGGTGCATTAACCACAGATCTCCAAGACTTAGCTTCTCTGGACCTCTGCAGAACATGGCTGCATAGAGGCCTACAAACACAAACTGCTTCTGCATTTTTCTTTTGCTCTCAGGATTTTCTCTACATCATGACAACGGGTCTTGTCCACCCACTGACTGACAGCATTGACTTTCCTTCACTGACCCACAGCATTGCCTTTCCTTCACTAATCAACAGCATTGACTTTCCTTCACTGACCCACAGCGTTGACTTTCCTTCACTGACCCACAGCATTGCCTTTCCTTCACTGACCCACAGCATTGCCGTTCCTTCACTGACCCACAGCATTGCATTTCCTTCACTGACCCACAGCATTGCCTTTCCTTCACTGACCCACAGCATTGCCTTTCCTTCACTGACCCACAGCATTGCCGTTCCTTCACTTACCCACAGCATTGCATTTCCTTCACTGACCCACAGCATTGCCTTTCCTTCACTGACCCACAGCATTGACTTTCCTTCACTGACACACAGCATTGATTTTCCTTCACTGACCCACAGCATTGCCTTTCCTTCACTGACCCACAACATTGCCTTTCCTTCACTGACACAGCATTGACTTTCCTTCACTGACCCCACAGCATTAACTTTCTTTCAGACTGGAAATTAGAGAGTGATACTGTTAATTCAGGAGACCTTGGTTGACAACTGTACTGTGTGACCAAGCTCAGAAAGACTGAGGTTCTCCAAACAATTTCCAGGACTCTGCTTGTTATCTTCTGTTCACATTCAGAAACAGTTATTCCATTCTTGTCTGTAGATTGTTTAAAGACTTTTACTCAAAAACAAGCATTTCACCATTAGGCCAAGGGATTCTTCTAAGACTTGGGTTCATCTTTAGGGCCCAGACTATCGTTTTGTCCTCTTCTTTACCTTTGTATCATTTTGCTTTGTTTGGTGCCCTTTAACAATGGTCTCTGCTTTTATTCCCCCCATTTTTTTCTGCTTTTCCTTCCCCTATTAAAGCGGTTGTTCACCTTTGAGTTAACTTTTAGTATAATGTAGAGAGTTATATTCTGAGATTTTGCAACTGGTTTTCATTTTTTATTATTTGCGTTTTTTGAGTTTGAGTTGAGCTTTTTTTTCAGCAGCTCTCCAGTTTGCATTTAGCCTAGCAAACATGGGCCCACTTTCCAAACTATTATTCCTCCTCTCCTCACTGAACCTCTTTATTCTCCTAGTCTTTTATATCTGCTTATTATCAAGCATTGTTTCCCATAAAGGAAATAGGGAATGACCATGAAATAGGCTAAACCATACCTCCAACTGTCCCGTTTTTCACAGGACAGTTCCGATTTTGCAAGTTCAACCCGCAGTCTTGGATTGTTACTGAAATGTCCTGACAACTTAATTGGCTTT
Source organism: Xenopus laevis (assembly GCF_017654675.1). Taxonomy (NCBI): domain Eukaryota; kingdom Metazoa; phylum Chordata; class Amphibia; order Anura; family Pipidae; genus Xenopus; species Xenopus laevis. The sequence continues at coordinate 142,456,358 of NC_054375.1, forward strand.
TGGCAGAGAGTCCAGAATGGGTGCACTGAGATGCTTTTGTAACAATTTAAGATAAGCAAAGAAACAAGTGTAACAATTAAAGACAAGCAGGTCTCTTGGGGGAACTGTGATGTGCAGCCGAAAGGACAATTTACCTTCATTAGCAAACCTGTAATAACACATAAAAACCACAGGTATGACTAAATGGTTAGAAACAAGAGGCACACTGACACCTGGGCCTGATACTGAACTTAAAGGTGAACCACCCCTTTAATTGTTTCTTACTATTTATCTTTTGTTTCTGGTTTCCCTTTCCACATCTTTTCTTTTTGAACCCTATCTCTTTTCCTGCTCTTCGTTTTTCTCTCTCTCTTCTTTATTGTTTCTGCTCATCCCTCTGTACTATTCCTTTGTTCTTCTACCTTCTTTCTTCCTGAGCACCTTCTCCATTGTGCTGACTAGGATTAAACCGTGTCCATAGGTAATTCTAAATTGGCTTAGCCATCTGGCACATCGGGAGTTGGGCTGGGTCTATCAACATGGTTCTCTAATGTTCGATCTTGGGAAGACAGGCTCAAATTATCAGTGGGAAAAAATTGATTGCACAATAGGGAACGCAACAAAAAAAAGCAATGACGGGGGATGGCTGCTGCTCACAAAAGGTACATTTCGTCCACTGGTTGGAAAGTCCCATTTTCAGCTGATATTGTAACAGGATATAAGTACAATGGGCCCATGAAGGCTACTGTTATGCTGTTCACCAATTATGATTATGCCAATCACTTTGCATAGGCTTATACTTTTAATATATCTTTGTAATGCTTGTAGTACATTATCAGCTCATTTTTATCTTTCTCTCCACCACCCGTTATACTTTTCTCTCTTCCTTTTTTATCTGGACCACTCGTACCTTAGCTGGTTTGAATACTTTTTTTTAAAATATATCTTTTCAAGTAGGAACATCTTCAAGTTTCAAGGCTTTCATCCCTTGGGTGATAAGAAATGCTGAAAACGGACACATCTTTATTTATACAAAGAACCATGGATACTGACCTATATATAGTTTAGATCAAGTTATGCTAGAAACCTCTAGTGACCAAGCAGAGGTATAACACAATACTCAAAAAAATGTCTAAATGCATGCTCTTTGATAAAAATTACTTTAATTGCATCATATTAATGTATCAAAACACATGGAGCCTAACGCGTTTCATGCTTACCTAGCACTTACTAGGTAAGCATGAAACGCGTTAGGCTCCTTGTGGGCTTGGTTTGATATTTTAATATGATGCAATAAAAATAATTTTTATCAAAGAGCATGCATATAGAATTTTTTTTAGTATTACATCTTTATTTATGTTGTACTGGGTTATATATAGATTGATCATTTCTTCATACATGTCTTCCAATTTTGGTTGTAACTATCAGTATTTTATTCAAAGCTATACATTTTGATCCACTGTGGTTCTTTACAGAGTAAATACAAACAATAAAAACAGCTGTGTTTTGAAGCAGATACCAACATTATTTCTATTACAGAGTATTAAGAAGCAAGGGGGTGAGGACCCTACTCGCTAGAGCGGGGTCCCCAACCTTTTTTTACCCATGAGCCACCTTCAATTGTAAAATGATTTGGGGAGCAAAATGAGCATGAAAAAGGTTCCCAGGTGGTTTATATAAGGGCTGTGACTGATTATTGGTAGCCCCTATGTGGACCGGCAGCTTACAGGAGGCTCTGCCTGGCAGTATTACAAAAATAAGCATCCAAGGGGTTGGTGAGTAACATGTTGCTCACAAGCCACTGGGGATCACTGCACTAGAGCTTACAGAGTGGAAGCAAAGTGAAACATACTGTGTAAGGGACTTCCAAGTTTGGACAAAGAGGTGAGTTTTAAGCAAATGCTTGAATGCCTTGAGGTCTGGTGAATCTCTGATGGGGAGTGATTGAGTTTTAGAGAATGGGTGCAGTATGAGAAAAATCCTGGATGTATGGGAAGCAGAATGAGGGCAGATTGGGGAAGAAGGCTGTGAAAAGAACAACGGTTCCATCAGGATGTGCACTTGGTGGTTAGTGATTGAGGTGCATCATTGCTGAGGGCTTTGTAAGTCTATACACATTTTCAGTTAATTCCTTATATAATGAGTATTGTGCAAGTACTGTCAGCAGGACCGCCATCAGAAATCACAGGGCCCCGTATGACAAAATCTCCTGGGCCCCCTGAGCTGTGCCCACTGCAAGCCCCACCTACATGTCCGCCCCCCATCGAATGCGAATTTCTCTTGGGTCAAAATGTTCTCCTTGCATTTCCATATAGGTGTGCTTAGCACTGCTCAGCCCTCCCTTCCATTCCAAATAAACTGCTGCTTTACCTATTGAGGGAAGGGAACCCTGGAGCTACCATCATTTCTTGACCAGGTGGCCGCTGCAGGGTTCCCTTTGCACCTAAAGTACCAGACACAGACATCAATTGCATGCCAAACACTGTAAATGGCGCCAACCTGGTCTGACTTGATGCAACGGTGTCAAGAGTAGTTCAGTGGCATCAGGTGCCTTGCGATCGCAATGACACAAATTCTAGGAAAAAATACTTAATTGTGGGAACATGGCAATTGAACATTGCTCACTGCACTTACAGAGTCTTGTCCTATAAATCTATCTTAGCAAATATCACAGGAGGCTCTACAACTTTCAAATGTGCTGTCTAACCATAGAAGTCAAATTGTTTGGAGGGTGAGCAAATGACCAAACACTTCATGGAGCTGGGAGTGCTTCACTACTGTGAGCATTAGCTTCAGGAGGTAATCAGAAGAATTTAATGGCAGCCAACTGATTGGGAAGAGGAACCCTTAAGATCTAGCCATCTGTCTTACGTGGTTTACTTTTTCAGTGCAATCACTGATGCCCATCCATCCAGCGTTCAGCATAAATTCATTGTTACTTGAATGGGCATGGCACCCAGAAGGTAAGCACATTGAGACACATAGGGCTAGCACTTTTGAGTTCTACCAATGAAGGTAACAGGAATAACTATGAATATAGCCTGAACTGCTATACACAGTCATTGTATAGTCATGCTAAAATAGTAAAATATAGGGCTGGGGAATATGCATATGATCACACTGTTTTTGTGTGATGGGTTCATAATAATAATAAACAAGAACTGCTGTAAAAGATGGATAAATGTTATGTACAGAAATGATGCAAAACTCTTCATGAGCGAGTATGATTTTTCTCACAGATGGCAGGATACTTCCGACTGATGCATGGTTCGTCATTAAAGGCAGCTTTGTGGAACAGCTGAGCGCAGTTTTGGTTGCCACCTTTATTATTGGGTTCTCCTTCATACCAGAATCTTACAAAGAAAAGAAAACAAAGTGTCACGTTCTGTATCCCAAAACAAACAGCAAGGTTCTGGTCACAGCTCACGATGCCTATAACAGCCGCCTTTCACTTTGGGAGGAGCCCTTCGCTTCTTGGATGCCGCCAGGTGTCGGGCTATTTAAACATATATTTGATAAAAATCATATAAAAGAATTTAAGGCTCCTTATAAGTAATAAACAGGAGGAGTCTTAAATAATATATGCCCAACTCTGAATTCGATATCGAGCCTTCCCAATCAATTGGTACAAAGGGTGAAAAATCAGGACAACTATTTAACAAAATAATTAATTTATTTATATATAATAATAACAAATAAAATTATCACTTCTTACAAAATCCACCAAATACTTCTTGATACAAACAAGATAAAATTTACCAACAGATATTAATTGATAAGACCAAAATCATCAATATGGCAAGCATCCACAAGACAATATACACTCTTATTAATAATAAGGTATTGGAATCAAAGGAGGAATATGTGACTGATCTGGTCTGTTTAAGGAATTCTACCCTCAATCTTTTATTTTCCCATTAAGTCATTAGCTTGGACATCATAATATACTGTATTAATAAAAAGGAAAATAAACCCAAATTAAACAGATTATTCCCAGTTTGCAATGCTGGGAAAGTCGATGTTTAGGGTATACTAAACAATATATAGGAATAACAAATATCCAAGCAGATAACTTAAATGGCATTGAATATAACTGAAATTTATATTTACCGGTTGTAAGTTCTCACTGGCCTGTGATGTCACCCTGATCTCTTCTTGGAGCTTTAAGACATCTGATCCTTTTCTTTAATTTGGCTTATAGTTTAAAAGTCTGTTTTTCTCTTTCCAGTCCTCTTTTCCAGTTCTTAGTTCCTCTCCTGTTCTTAGTCTTTTCCCTCTTTAGTTTCTTTTTAGTTCTCCTCCATTTTTAGTATCCCAGTGTCTCCTAATTTATCCCTCCTTTCTGTCTAAAACTCAACCCCTGGGATTAATCAACTAACCAATTGGAATTGAAGGGTAGTCTCCAAAAGTTAAACTATCACCATCAAATCTAAATATTTTGTAAAATGTCAATCATTGACCCCTGGGCGTGATGTCCTACACTACCTGTAGATGGCACTATTGCCTCAAACATCGTGACCTAAAAATATCTATATAATACATAATAGCCTTTGACCTCCTTAGTCTGGTGTTAAACATTACTGTTGACATTGTCTGAGACTGGAACAATACTTTATGATTCCTTAATACTTTTGGTACATATAATATACTTGTGAAAACACTAGCCATTCAAAATTGGTCTTTGATTAATTATTACCCTAACACACATATAGGCTCTATTCTTTAAGATGTTCTCATCTTATACTCAAACATACACCAAGGATTCTACAACCTTTGAAATTTGCTTAAGTCTAAAGCTGTGAAACACCTGGGTCAACTAACTTATCCTTTTAGAAAATTTTCATGGATCTTCACCACCCAACATTAATTTGTATACTTATTCTTCATTACTACATGCATAATATATAAATCATGTATACATAAAATAGGAGGTTATATTATATAAAACAGAAACAATTATGTGTTATTATTGAACCTAAACACTCTTATTAATAATTCATTTATTTGAAAATCCGACACAGGTCTGGGAAGGCAAGGAAATGGGAACGTGTGTCAGGAGGAATAGGGAAAGAGTAAGCGTAGTCGTGGAACAGGCCGGAATCAATAAGCAAACAGACAGCTCAGTACAGAATCAGGATCCAGAAGAATAGTCAGTAATCAGGCAAGGTCAATTCAGGCAGTGAATCAGCAAAATTCAAGGACAGGCAAGGGTCAGAAAGGGTAAATCAGATCACAGATGACACCCAGGAACCATCTCAGAATAGACCTACGTTGGGCAATGAGTCAGTGTAGAGCAGGGGGTTATATAGCCAGACTAATGGCTTACACTGATCACCTGTGGGCAGATTAGCAACAGGTGAAACAAGCCAGACCCACTTTCAAATACAAGGAAATCAATAGCAGTGAAGAAGGACCATAGCTGTCTGCTCATATGGAGATAGATATAGAGCAAACAGCAGGTCACTCATTCAACTCCAAGCAGGAAGGTGCATTAAGTTTGGCAACTTAATGCAATTCTGTCTCAGGAAAACAAGATTTTTTACAGAATGTATCAGTCAATAGAGCTCCTCTAGCAGAATCCTGCATTGAAATTTCTTTATATTTAATTTTGAAAATCTGACATGGGACTAGACATGTTTAATTTTCCCAGGTGCCCTCAGTCATGTAATACGCAAGGAAATCTCAATATGCATGCTCTTTAGTTAAAAATATTTTTATTGTGTCATATTAAAATATCAAAACAACCCCACATGGAGCCTAACGCGTTTCATGCTTACCTAGCACTTAGTCATAGGCAATCCCAAACGGGACACATGTCTCCAAGCATTTATATACAATTTCAAATAAACCCTTCCATTGTTAAAACTGATCACAATTAGACACAACTATTGTTGTATAAGTATACAATTAGAGCATTCCCAATTAGCCCGTTCAGTTAGAAACACTTTGTCTCTCAGATGATACATATTCCATGTTTCGGGGTGGAAATTAAAAAAGATATACATACAAAGTCAAAACAGTATAAATATCTATGAAATATAATCATACAAAAGAAGTCACATCAAAAGTAAAGTTAAAACCTAATGGTAACCGCGTCTGTAAGTAAAAAATCCAGTATACTTCTCTCTTACGTAGTCTGGGTACAATGTCTCCTCCCCTTATTCCTGTCTTAACATGTTCAATCCCTTGTACAGAAAAATATTTAAGATTGCTATTATTACATTCCATAAAGTGTCTAGTGTTAGTTTTATTACTGCACTTGGTGTTATTTATATGATTAATGTGTTCCCTAATTCGCTCCTTAAGGGACCTTGTAGTGCACCCCACATATTTCTTATTACATTTGCTGCAGATGATCAGATATATTATTCCTATACTGTTACAATTAACAAATTGTTTGATACTATATATTTTGTTTGTGACTGTAGATCTCAATTCTTGAGAAATTTTAAGATATTTACACGGAATTTAAAGACTTTCTCCTTTTGGCAATAAAATATCTATTGGGACATAATTATTTCCTATTTGATGCACAAATTTACCTGCCGCAATGTGGAACAGAAATGGGAGCGAAGTTTGCCAACCTTTAAATGGGTTGGTGGGTGGAAACCTACTTTGTTGCAGGTTGGAGAAAGTATCAATATATATTCAATACATAGATGATCTGTTATGTATCTGGGCAGGTAATAGGCAAGCATTTAATCAGTTTGTGCAAACAATCAATACTAATGATTTCAATTTATGATAATTTCTCGGAAACAGGGATTGAATTTCTAGATGGGAGATTATTCTCCAAGGAGAACAGAGTCAACCCCACAATATATCGGAAACCATGCAGCGGTAATACTCATGCCATCCGAGGAGTCTACTGTCTACAACTGGAGTATACCAGTTGGTCAGTTCCTAAGGTTGAGGAGGAACTGCGCAACGTTTGGAGAATTTAGGACTCTAAAGGATGACACGAGTAACCGATTTAGGGAGAGAGGATATGAGAGAAATAATATTAAGAGAACTTACTGTAAAGCAGCAAATACGGATAGGGACTCACTGCTGGTCTCAAAAAAGAAGGAACACAACACACAATATAATAATAAGCTACTCTTTATTACGAGATATAGCAGACAATATAAAAGAATTGTCAATGTGGTCAAGAAATTCTTACCAATTCTATATACAGATATTCATTTTTTGAATCTTAAAGGCTGTTACAAATGTGGGAGTAGCCGCTGTGTAACGTGTAAATATCTTAACATTTCTTAGGAATTTAGAGCTACAGTCACAAATAAAATATATAGTATCAAACAATTTGTTAATTGTAACCTTAAAGGAGTAATATATCTCATCACCTGCAGCAAATGCAAGAAGCAATATGTGGGGTGTAGTGATGTGCGGGCCAGCCCGATGGACCCACGACCCCGCACTCCTCTTCGCGGGTGGTGCGCTGGTGTTTGTTGCGCTCTTCTACTGCTCTCCCCACCCGCCAGCTTCAAATGCAGGTTTTCAACTTTTCTCCGGCCTGCTCGTCCACCCCTTTTGTGACAACATCAGAGGGGCTTCACGGGTTTATAACAGAAACCCGGATGTCGGACGTGGGCGGGCTAAGGGAGGGCGGGAGAGTGTCGGGAAAAACCTGACCTGCACATCACTAGTGGGGTGCACTACAAGGTGCCTTAAGGAGCAAATTAAGGAACACATTAATCAGATCAATAATACCAAGTATAGTAATAAAACTAACACTAGACACTTTATGGAATGTAATAATATCAATACTAAATATTTTTCTGTACAAGGGATTGAACATGTTGAGACAGGAATAAGAGGAGGAGACATTCTAACGAGACTACGTCAGAGAGAAGTATACTGGATTTTTTACTTACATTTGATGTGACATGTTTTATATGATTATATTTGATAGATATTTATATTGGGAATGCTTTAATTAGCTACTCTACTCTAATTATGATTGGTTTTAACACGGGAAGGGTTTACTTGAAATTGTATATAAATGCTTGGAGACATGTGTCCCGTTTGGGATTGCCTATGACTAAATGCTAGGTAAGCATGAAACGCGTTCGGCTCCATGCGAGGTTTTGATATTTTAATATGACATCATTTGATATTATGTTATGCCTCTGATCGGTCACTAGAGGTCTCCAGCAAGCCATAATTTGTTATGATTATATATAGCTCTGTAGCCAAGGTTTTCTGTATGTTTTTGATTTTTTAACCCTCACTCATTTTGCGACTCCTCCATGTTCCATTGAGTAGGAGAAATAATAGCTTCTCTGAAAGCAGTTCCATTGTGAAGTGCTGGCTCTTTTTGAAAGCACACGACCAGGCACAACGCACTGAGAGTAATTAATTACTTGCAATGCAAACAGTGTAATTTAGTAATAAAAACGATACCATAAAAATTATGAAAGAGCCACTGTTACTAATCAGGGGGATTGACACATGGCAGCTCACTGGTCATCATGAGAAGAGGAACTGTTTATATCTAGTCATCTATCTTACAACAGTTACTTTTCAGGCACATTCTAAAGTTTTCCACCCATCCAACCTCCCAAGGCTGGAACAGGCTTCTGTTTTTGCACTTGCTGAGGACGCAGTTTTGTGGATCAGCCTGTGATGCATTTTTTGCTCCCCATTTCAGCCTCTAATTCATATTTTAATTTTTAACAGCAGCATATTGTTGTTTGTATTTATAACCACAGTAATACTACTTTGAACTCCTGCATAACTAATTGGTTTTCATACTGGATGTGCTCAATAATAATGGCCGACCGTGCATGCAGTATGAGCAGTCAAATGCTCTGTCACTGAATAATGTCTGGTCTTGATGAAATGAGAGTGGCATTTGGAAAAATGACAGTTAGTCAGTGGGAGCCTGAAATGCAAGAGAAAGCAACTCTTATGTGGGGGCAAGAGGTGATGGAGATATAGAAAGGAAGACGCACATCCAACAAAAAGTGGAAAGCAGATAGGGAGAAGAAGCAGAAATAGGAATCACAAAAGGGGAATGGGGAAAGAAGAAGATAATGGTTTCTGGAGAGATATGAAATGGTAGGATAAATTAAAGCGGAGGACATCTACAGAACAGAGACATAATACATCCTCAAGAAAGGAAAAGGAGAGTGATAAAATAAACAAGTTTTGAGATTGCATAAAATGTGCTGTATGTATATATTTTCTTCAGCAGTGGAGGGATAAAGTATACACATGAAATCAGGCAGCCTGTTGGGGGGTTGTTTCACCAGCTGCAAAGTTATTATAGAATGTCTGAACCCCTAGTTCTGGCATTGCCAACCATCCATCCCCCTCGTTTCAGGCTGAGTTCAACACCAGGGAATATGAATAAATGGACATCAGATCCAGAAGCTAAGCACAGGAAAACATGAGCGGCTAAAACTTTTAAATCATAGAGCTACTATCTGCTGGACATCAACACATCGTAGCAGCTGTAAAAATTCGAATGTATAGAATTGATAATAAACACTTTGCGAGCTGACTTCTTATATCTCACAGATAGGCTGATACTCCCGGTTGACACATGGTGCGTCATTCCACTCTCCTTTGAAGGTTAGGGCTACGCAGTTTTCTTTTCCCCCTTTATTATTTGGTTCATTTTCACGCCAAAATCTTTAGAAAGAAAACAAATTAATTTTGTTATCTTAAAGCAGGGGTGCCTAAAAGGTAGATCGGGATCTACCAGTAGAGCTGGTTATCAGTAGATATCAAGACAAACAACTTGTCTTGTTTTTCATTCATATATATATTTGGTTAAATTTACATAAAAAATAATTGTTAAATATAGCAATATAAATAAATATAATATTTAAGTAATATTTTCCATGGAACACAATGCTAGCAATGTTTTTATGGATGTAGATCATAATGGGAAAACATTGCTAAAAGTAGACCTCACATTAGTTAAGTACAGGCCCCCCTTTCTTAAAGACTCCCTGTACACAAAATTCAAAGTCCCATGTGATATCAGTGATGTCGGATGATCCTTCCAGTTGGCATCTGCTCAAGTTCAGTGCAAGTATGCATCTCATAGCTCCTCACCAGGGCATGTTACAATAGACAGGTCCATGCTGGGTGACAATGCTGGGTGAATAAGCTGTAGGGGACTGGTAAATTAGTCTCCCAGTATTATTTAGCAGGCAGTCCCCTAGTGGTAAAGGGTCCTAAAATACAGGTAGGAGGGGGACCTATTTCCTTATCCTGCTTTGAGCTATGCCACCTGTAGTTCCATCAGTGCCCAGTGCTAGTATATAATACTGAGCCGTCATGTGCTCAGGGTCCATTTGGTGAAAGCCCTGGTCTGAGCAGGAAGGCAGGGTAAAGTGGAACCTAGACAGGTCAGGTCTAGTCAGGGTAGACTATTCACTTAAGTCATTCTAAGAGTGACAGATAGTTGAGCAGCTGAGGCTCAGACGAGGTGAATGGGATTAAAGGAGAACTTAACCCTAAAGTTAAAAAAAACCCTAGGGAAATCACGTGACTTTTTGTCACAAAACAAGGAAGTAAAAAAAAGTTTCCAACTTCCCACCCCTAATTTGGATATGCAAATTAGGATTTGGATTTGGTTCGGTATTCGGCCAAATCTTTTGGGAAGGATTTGGGGGTTTGGCCGAGAAAAACAAACAAAAGTAATTTTAAACTAACCAAAAACCTTAAGATGATGGACCATTTATGTGGAAAAAATTCTGTTAAAATAAATGGACATGGTTGGACAGAACCTTGGGACACTTTAGCAAAGATATCAACCAACCCCTTGTCATGGGGGTTATAATGACGCAGTCCTGGATTTTATTTGAACCCTAAATTCCTTCACATTTAATGGTAACAAAGTGGGACTTTATCACCCTCATGACGTTGTTGGTTGAAGTCTCTGCTATAGAAATCAGTCCACCAATGTGGAACATACTTGACAATTAGGAGCATCAATACTGGGCAATAAAAACATTAAGATTAGGTAACAATTCCTGTTAAAATTATACAAAGAATGGTCCTATTGAGTGTTCCAGAATAAAGGTTTTAATGCATCTGCCAGCCAAATCAGACACAGATAGAGAGTTTATAAAATCCACTTCACTGACTCATCCGATAGTAAATCCACAAGAGAAACTAAATATTCCACAGGGTAAATTGTAAAATTCACAACCTCTTGAAGACATAAAGCAACAGCCTGTTCAGTCGTTGGAAAGCAATATTATAATAATATACATGCTCAGTGTTTGAGTAGTGTGCCTGTTCCTATTGGCTGTCTTAAGGTGGCCATAGACGCACAGATAATATCGTACGAAACGAATTTTCGTCCGATATTCGTTGCGTGTATGGTGGAAAAAGAGCCGACCGATATCGGCAGAAGACTTGGATATCGGTCGGCTCGTCGATCGGGCTGGATGGAAAATTTTGATCGGGTGCCTTTGAAGGGACCCAAACATCGCCCATTGTTAGTGCTGAATCGTCAGATACAGGTAGAAATCTATTGTTTCTTCCCGTATATCTACCTGTATATCTGACGATTTAGCTCTACACGTGTGTATTGAAACGAACGATCTTTCTTGGAAAGATCTTTTCCAAGAAAGATCGTAATTGTTACGTCTATGGCCACCTTAAGATGGTAAGTTCTCTCAGCTCTAGTGGGAAAAACATCTAAGACTACTCGTTTTTGGCAAAGGAATGAAGTAATAAGATCAGCCGGATTTTTGACCAAGTCAGACAAAGATGGGGACTGATTGTATACCGATTCAATGCTTAATTCTAGTTTTAATCCTTCAAAATGTCTTTGTATCATTATTAGCGAATGAGAAAATAAATTTGCCAGATGCAAATTCGCGGCAAATTTCTGAATTTTGCAAGCTAATTAATTCGCAAAACTGCGGTGACAATTCGCCAGCGAAAAATCCGTTGCGGCAAAAAAAAATGCCGCACATCTAAATTGGAGCACATCAAAATTATTCAGATGCACATTGACTTTAAAGGAACAGTAACACCAAAAAATGTAAGTGTTTTAAAGTAACGAAAATATCATGTAGTGTTGCCCTGCACTGGTAAATCTGATGTGTTTGCTTCAGAAACACTACTATAGTTCATATAAACAAGCTGCTGTGTAGCAATGGCGGAAATTGAAAAACGGCTATATGGCACAGGTTAACTAATGGATAACAGATAACACCATTAGACAGACAGAGCTTATCTTCTATCTGCTGTGTAACTTGAGCCTTTTCTCCTTTGAATGGCTGCCCCCATTGCTACACAGCAGTTTATTTATATAAACAATAGTAGAGTTTCTGAAGCAAACACATCAGTTTTACCAGTGCAGGGCAACACTGCATTATATTTTCATTAGTTTAAAACACTTTTATTTTTGACGTTACTGTTCCTTTAATGCATTTGGACCAAATAGTCGCATGTAAAAAAATTGACGCTCGCGTCAAAATTTACGCTCATGAAAATTATTTTAAGATTTATTTTGATGCCCATTGACTTTGTTTTTGGCAAATTTTCCACCGTTTCGCGAATTTCACAGTAATTTTCGAAAATTTGCAGCGAAGGGAAACTGCACAGATTCGCCCATCGCTAATCATTATCAGTGTGTTTGAATATGATAAAAAGTGTGTTTCCTAATGATCCATTTTGGTTTTCCTCCTTCCAGCTTCATTCTGTTTCCCCCAGTTCTAGCCAAGTTCTGCACATCTCTCCCATTTCTCATCTACAAAGAATATATTAAGGTCCTGGATCCATTCCTGATATATTTGTACCCACCATGGATTATTTAGTTTCTCTCTTTTGTAGGATAGGATTTTGAAACTAAATCCAGCCAGTGACCTATAAAGAGGCATCATAAACTTCTTCTTTCTACTACTAATAATTCTTCTTATCACAGTATATTTGTATTTGTATTCAGCATTTCTTTATGGGTTGCTTTTAGTGATTTAAAATGTTAATTTCTGGGCCCCTTTTTCCTTCACTTACCATTTAGTCAGTATAGTCAGTTAGTAATTAGTTTTGGTAGTTTTTTTAATTGTAGATTACAAACTCATTTCTCAACTTACCCAGATGATTCTTTGATGATTGATCCATCAACCCATGTCCAAGTGTTATTAAGCCTTTGGAGACCAATCCAGTAAAAAACACCTCCTGTTATATGTTGAAGATATTGCTAGAAAAAAAAGAAAGCTGACTTGTATACAAAACCAGCACGTAGAGAGACAGATTGCTAAGAGCGGTATAGTAATTTCCATGCAGTGAAGCTCATATAAAACTTTAATTTTCATGCTAGTTCCCCTTAGTGAAATGGATGTAGGCAGGCATTGAAAGCATATTAATTATATATGGATGACTGGCCTATCTGCACAATGATGCCCAGATTTACTTGGAGGCACCTGGAAAATTCCAACACCAAATGGGCTCCATTAATCATTGCATACACATGTGTTATTACTATTCTTTATGTAGTGTCAATATAGTATACAACACTCAAAGGGAATGATGCCAAGGAGAGAATAAATTATTAGCAAAGTAGAATGCATAAAGAAATAGAGAAACGGGAAAAAAAAGATGGTGAGAAGAAAGAGGAGAGTTTTAGTCCAAGTAACTATGGTTCTGAGCCTTTGCCTTATTTGGTTCTTAGACCAAGGGCACATGGAGTGTTGTCTCCATTGCTCTCTCCCTGTGTGTTTTTTTTTTTGCAGACCGAGAGAAGCAAATTTGCAACCATCCCCAGCTCCTTTGATCAACTGCACTTTTCAAGAACTGACTGAGAGCTGCAGAGACAGTGCTCCATGTGCCCTCAGCCCTTAGTTCTATCTACATTTATAACAGGAATGTCAACCACCTGATAATATGTTCTATAATTCCTGACATACCAGAGTGATGGAACTAATCTGAAATGTTTACCCCTAGAGCAGGGGTCCTCAACCTTTTTTACCACATTTAATGTAAAAAGCGTTGGGGAGCAACACAAGCATGAAAAACATCCCTGGGGTGCCAAATAAGGGCTGTGATTGGCTATTTGGTAGCCTCTATGTAGACTGGAAGCTCTGTTTGACAGTACACCTTGTTTTTATGCAACCAAGACTTGCCTCCAAGCTTGGAATTCAAAAATAAACATACAAGGGGTTGGTGAGCAACATGTTGCTCATGAGCTACTGGTTTGGATAAAGAGGATAAAGCCAGTGGTACTTGTTAATCTGACTGAAAGAGCCTTACCTGCTCCTCCTCACTGTTGACGATGACTAGGTCACTATTTATCCGTTTACAAAAGAGACGGGCATCTATCCAGTTCATTTGACTCACTTCAAAGTAATAACAGCTTTTGTCAAATTCCTTCCAGTAAGTGTCACAGCAGGATTTCTCTGAAATAGGGTCAGATAAGGTCAGACTTTATAATAGTTTCACTATATTGTCAGGAAATTTAACAAATGTCAGTGTTATATTGCATTTTAGCTTCCATCTAGAGCTCCATCAACATGTGTAGCCAATTCCCTGGCAATTGTGACACCTGGGAGGTTCTGGAGGACACGGATCATGTACACTGCCCCATAGTTACCATTTTGTCTGGCCTGTAAGATGCTCTGCACAATATTATTCATCCTCTCAGATGTACGAGAATCTGTAAGCAGAGATGGAATGGAATGTAACAACAATACTATAGAGCTTTATATAATACATTATAATCTGAGGCTTTTTTTGCCCAGGTACATCTTTCTGGACCAAAATCTGGTCTCCAACATAATTGTCATGCAGTTCAGTAAATAACCGTTCCCTAAATCTGTCTGAAGAAGTCCATCTTCTTCAACATTGGGCCTAGGCTTGAAGGCTGTATTTTCAGTGTAACCACTGGATAAGCAAAAAAGTTAGTCTGACATCAACCAGTACAGGAGTGATCAAGATGCAAAACTCTCATGAAATCTGTCTTGTTTTTAAAGTGGACCTGTCACCCAGACACAAAAATCTGTATAATAAAAGTCCTTTTCAAACTAAACATGAAATCCAATTTCTATTTTTTATTAAAGCATTCATAACTGTTGTAAGCTCATTTAAAAATCTCAGCTGTCAATCAAATATTGTCTGCCACTCCTCTATGCCAGTGGCATAGAGGCGGGGCAGACAATTACTTTCACTTTCCATTCAGCACTTCCTAGTTGTCACTGCTCTCCCCACATTCCCCCGTTCTCTTTACCATTTAATTGTGTAGCCAGGACATGGGGATGGACATCAGGTCCCCCATTCTGGTGCACAAACAAGATTCTGAGATGATACAAGGCTTGTCTTAATAATACTGTCCACAAAATGGCTCCTGCCTGCTTGTTATAATTATGAAATCCCAGACTGAAGGAAGCAAGATTCAAATAATTTATATAGTGTAATTAAAGTTTATTTTGCTTGACTAATGTTATAAAATAGGATTTTTAATAATTTTTTTGGGTGACGGGTCCCCTTTAACCAACAGTTCAGCCTTTGTGGTACTAGCATGTAGACTAGAGCATTGTGTATAACAATGAGATGGACACCATTTTGCAACTCTTAGCCGACTTTATATTTTAGAACAGCAGTTGCCTTATTTCTTTTATTTCTTACAATACACGTCTCAATAAGTTCTGACACAAGTGATATCACTGAGCACCAATTAAAACCGATGACTTCACTAAGCAACATTTATGAAGGTTTTACAGGTTATTCATGCTCACCCATGATGAATAGTAAGGCAGACACGATGATTAAGAGCAGGAACAGAGCCATTATTTGACCTATTTGGATGAATAACAGCTTTGTTGGTGAGCATTTCTTCCTACCAGATGATGGAACTAAGAGAGAGAGAGAGAGTTACCCATTACTGCAGTCTGACAGCCAGAGCGCAACAACACTTCCATTGACAAATGCAGCTCCAAACTCTTTGGGGCAAATTCACTAAAGGCCGAATTTTCTCATGCAAACTATCCTCCATACTTCGCCAGACAAAAATTTGCTACCACTACGCTAATTCACAAAAATGCGAAGTTGCGTCTGGGCAACCAAACTGCTAGTGTTAATTTGTCAGTGCAACCCTTTCATATCGGTCTTTCACTAGCGTTCATTTCTGCCTAGTGAAACTTTGTTAGTATGTTCACGCTTAGGTCAATTTGAATAGGGCGGGTACATATAGGCAGGCCCGGATTTGTGGGAAGGCCACCTAGACCCGGGCCTAGGGTGGCAGGATTTTAGGGGGGCGGCATGCTGCCCAACCACATCCACATTGGTTCAAAAACACTGGGGATACACAGGAGATACAATCTCCATGAAAATTTGCACGAATAAAGGGGAGGGGACAGGGGCGACAAATGGCAGTGGGCCTAGGGGCGTCCGCTATGTAAATCCGGCCCTGCATATAGGTCATATATACGTCTTTATTGGAATTGTTGGTGCAAATGCTTGAAGTGGCCACATATTATAACAAATGTCCAAGGAAGCAAAATAAAGACAAAAGAGATCCTCTAATGGTCTAGACATGAGCCCACCCTAAAACAAATGTGGCATGCCCCGAAAATTGTTAAAAAAATGTTAACACAAAAATCTTTAGTAGTTAGGGCAATCTCGCTTTTAAAAATGAAAAAAAAAACACCAGTGTTTTTTTTAGAACTTTTAGGACTTTCCGGCATACAGGATATGATGTCACTAACATAAGATTGAGGAGGATGATGCTTAGTTTTATCAGTTCGCCAGGTCTAAGGCCAGTGTCGGACTGGGATGCCAGGGGCCCACCATATAACCTTAGGCTGAGGGCCCACTTTGCAAACTATTATATCTCCTCTCCTCACTCAACCTCTTTATTCTCCTAGTCTCTCTTATCTACATACTATACTCTATTCGTCCATTATTAAGCCTCTTTGTTCCCATAAAGAAATAGGGAATGAACATGAAATAGGCCAAATGGTTAGAAGCAAGAGGCCCACTGACACCTGGGCCCACCGGGAGTTTTCCTGGTGGGCCAGTCCGACACTGTCTAAGTCTGCAAAGGAAACTCTGGCAAAAGAGGTAACGTTCTGTATAATTTGTGGAGTAGCGATTGTTCACCTGAGCAAACATTTGCCTGGCGATAGGGTGTGAAACTGCGCTAGCAATAGTCTATTTTGCTAACTAATTGTCCGCTATGCTTGATAGTAAATTGGTGAATTTTCACTAGCGACGGCCACTTTGCCCTTTAGAAAATCAGCCCCTTTGGCTTCTCAATGTATCCTCTAACTGACACAAAAATGCAAGGTATAATCGGTTTCCACATAATGCAGTTTTCATTTCAGCAAACCAATGAGTGGAAATGTAAGGTCTACTAGGGGCAGGGCCGGATTTTGGCTTTGGGTGCGGATAGACTGCAGGGTCTGAGTGTCCGGTTCAATCGCATTCAAGCCACCGACCGCAGTGCGCACATGCGCCGGAGCACTGAGGATTACGCCTACAGGAATACGTGTCTCCAGTGCTCTTTGGATTGCGGTGTGCGGCATGCCGCCCCTAAAATGACCTTGGCACAAATCCAGGCCAGGGGTCATTTATTCAGCACGGGCAGGATGCAAAGTGCAACAAAAAGGGGCAAACTGGTTATGAACCCTCATGTTGATGAGTGAATCACAATGTATCCCTTATCCTCTTTACCGTGGAAGCAACTGTATTATTGATAATGTCCAGATGTGTCATATTGTGTTTAGATTCTTACCTTTTTCCATAATATTTGAATACACAGTCTCCATTTCTTGTGTCTCTGCGTCTTTCAGAGCAATGATATTCATTAAATACCAGGTCACACGTGGATGCTCTATCTTCTACTCTGCTTCTTCTGAAATATAAAAAAATACCAAATTACCAACAGTAAAACTAAATTATGTACTAGTAGGGTGTATAAACTGTATGCACCCCTATAATAGAGCCTAATATGAATAAGCACCTATTTCCAGGATGGTTGTGTTTTCCTAGGGAGGCAGTAATAGCTGAATAAAGGCTAATATGACTAGATGATGCAATTTCCTGCCTGTCTAAAGCAGTGATCCCCAACCAGTGGTTTGCAAGTAACATGTTGCTCACTAACCCCATGGATGTTGCTTCCAGTGGCCTCAAAGCAGGTGCTTATTTTTAAATTCCTGGCTTGGAGGCAAGTTTTGGTTGTATAGAAACCAGGTGTACTGACAAACAGAAGATTAGTAGGCCGCGCACTCCTGAACACCAACACGAATCGCTCGTCTCCAATTATTTAAAAAGGTAAATTCTTTATTAGGACATACGATCAATTAAACAAACAAAAGCGTCTGAGGTCTGACGCGTTTCGTGATGATACACTTCCTCAGAGACCTCACTTCCCGTCACATTACACCGAGCTTAAATCCCCCCCAGCACACCTGTACATTAATTAAAACATGAAAAAAGCTTTCCTGATTCGCTAAAAAAATCACGTCAGTTATACACAAAAGGAGTACTGGAAATACGAATAATTCCATACATTGACTTTTCAATTGATACAATATGCAAATTTTAACCATATAATTCATATCTTATATCTTAACAAATTGCAAAATTTTTTTGTTTATGTGACATTCCGTTTACTTTTGTCATCAGTTCATTATTTAAAATGTAATTCAATTTAATATTTGGAGACCCATGTATAAAAGTAAAATAACCATTTCATCTTAACTTATTAACATAGCGATCGTGCAACAATGTATAAATAAATAAGTAATATCCACAGATATACAATGTTGTTATCTAAAATACTTTTCGGATGTTAAAAATAACAACTAATGTCAAAGACTGAATTTAGCCCTTCCGGTTGTCTAGTATGTAATTGAAATATCCATTTAATTTCTGTTTTCAAAACTTTAGCTTGTAGATCACCACCTCTTGGACCCAAATTCACTCTTTCTATTCCCTGCACCGACAGCCATTTTATATTTCCACCACTGCATTCCCTAAAATGTTTCGCCACGGGAGTATTTGCTTTTTCTGATTTGATGTCATTGATGTCATTGATGTGCTCACGTATTCTATTTTTTAAATTTTTGATTGTGCAACCGACATACTGTTTGTGGCATTTTGAACAGGTTATTAGATACACTACCGATTTGGTGTTACAATTGATATAGCTCCTAATTTGATATGTTTCCTTTGTTACACTACAAATAAAAACCTCTGATACTTGAACCACTCCACAGGTGACACATCTTTTCGCTCCACATCTGAACATTCCAACATTATCCAGCCATGTGTTTGATCTATTTTCCTTATTAAACATGCTAGGTGCTAGTTTCATACCCAGTGTCGGAGCTCTCCTTGCCACTACCTGAATACCTGGCTCTAACAATTGCCTGAACACTGGATCCCCAAATAAAATCGGGAGATGTCTGTTTATTATGTGTTTGATTCTGTCAAATTGCGTGCTATATCTTGTACTTAAGACTATTTTATTCTTCCCCTTTTTATCAGGTCCTTCCTATTCAGTTCAAGTGCCGAAAGGAAGGCCTTCTGTAAGTCCTCATATCTATATCCCTTGCAGAGAAATTTATCTCTTAATAAACAAGACTCCTCTATGTACTTCTCCACCGTACATTCCATTGTTAAGATGTCGTGGATGACAGGAGTCTGCCCTCAGTAGAGAATTCCCTGCAAAGGATTTAGTATAGACAGTAGTCACAATCCTACCATTTTCCTCACTAATCAGAAGATCAAGATAGGCAATCCTCTTCTTGCCTATCTTGATCTTCTGATTAGTGAGGAAAATGGTAGGATTGTGACTACTGTCTATACTAAATCCTTTGCAGGGAATTCTCTACTGAGGGCAGACTCCTGTCATCCACGACATCTTAACAATGGAATCCCTAGGGGTGGAGTACGGTGGAGAAGTACATAGAGGAGTCTTGTTTATTAAGAGATAAATTTCTCTGCAAGGGATATAGATATGAGGACTTACAGAAGGCCTTCCTTTCGGCACTTGAACTGAATAGGAAGGACCTGATAAAAAGTAAGGATAGAATAAATCAATATAGTCCAGTGTTAAACACTGTCTCTACAGAGGGTCAATCTGAAAAAGAAGGAAAGGAAATGAGAAATAAGAAACAGAAGAAGAAGGGGAAGAATAAAATAGTCTTAAGTACAAGATATAGCACGCAATTTGACAGAATCAAACACATAATAAACAGACATCTCCCGATTTTATTTGGGGATCCAGTGTTCAGGCAATTGTTAGAGCCAGGTATTCAGGTAGTGGCAAGGAGAGCTCCGACACTGGGTATGAAACTAGCACCTAGCATGTTTAATAAGGAAAATAGATCAAACACATGGCTGGATAATGTTGGAATGTTCAGATGTGGAGCGAAAAGGTGTGTCACCTGTGGAGTGGTTCAAGTATCAGAGGTTTTTATTTGTAGTGTAACAAAGGAAACATATCAAATTAGGAGCTATATCAATTGTAACACCAAATCGGTAGTGTATCTAATAACCTGTTCAAAATGCCACAAACAGTATGTCGGTTGCACAATCAAAAATTTAAAAAATAGAATACGTGAGCACATCAATGACATCAATGACATCAAATCAGAAAAAGCAAATACTCCCGTGGCGAAACATTTTAGGGAATGCAGTGGTGGAAATATAAAATGGCTGTCGGTGCAGGGAATAGAAAGAGTGAATTTGGGTCCAAGAGGTGGTGATCTACAAGCTAAAGTTTTGAAAACAGAAATTAAATGGATATTTCAATTACATACTAGACAACCGGAAGGGCTAAATTCAGTCTTTGACATTAGTTGTTATTTTTAACATCCGAAAAGTATTTTAGATAACAACATTGTATATCTGTGGATATTACTTATTTATTTATACATTGTTGCACGATCGCTATGTTAATAAGTTAAGATGAAATGGTTATTTTACTTTTATACATGGGTCTCCAAATATTAAATTGAATTACATTTTAAATAATGAACTGATGACAAAAGTAAACGGAATGTCACATAAACAAAAAAATTTTGCAATTTGTTAAGATATAAGATATGAATTATATGGTTAAAATTTGCATATTGTATCAATTGAAAAGTCAATGTATGGAATTATTCGTATTTCCAGTACTCCTTTTGTGTATAACTGACGTGATTTTTTTAGCGAATCAGGAAAGCTTTTTTCATGTTTTAATTAATGTACAGGTGTGCTGGGGGGGATTTAAGCTCGGTGTAATGTGACGGGAAGTGAGGTCTCTGAGGAAGTGTATCATCACGAAACGCGTCAGACCTCAGACGCTTTTGTTTGTTTAATTGATCGTATGTCCTAATAAAGAATTTACCTTTTTAAATAATTGGAGACGAGCGATTCGTGTTGGTGTTCAGGAGTGCGCGGCCTACTAATCTTCTGCTTGACCTTTGGCGTCCCTTCCTAGTGACGGACTCGGGGCTGGCTGCACCCGGGTCACCTTTCCAGCGGGGTAAGATTCGTAACTTTACGTTTACTGTTCAATTACCTGAATAGCGGAACTGGAAAACCCGACGTTTATATCTAAGAGTGGGGTCCGGGGCAATACGCACCCGGACCAACCTATTTTTACGGTGAGCTGGGTCCAGTCAGCTTTAAGTTAATCAATTAGAATCTATACCCGCATTATTGCTGCTTTTTATTAAGATTAAACAAAGTTACGGAGCCGGATCTGTTTTTCTGTGTACTGACAAACAGAGCCTCCTGTAGGCTGCCATATAGGAATTACCAAATCAGCCAATCACAGTCCTTATTTGGCATCCCCGGTAACTTTTTTTCATGCTAGTGGTGTGCTCCAACTCTTTTAGAACTTAATGTGGATCACATGTAAAAAGGATTAGGGACTCCTGGTCTAAAGCCTATAGGGTAGTACATGTATATCAAAAGCCTAGATCAATGTTTTCACCAACATTGAGGGGGTCTACTCTTGTGAAACTTGTTAATAAATTTGTTGATGCTGATCTGAAAGGGTTCAGTTTGTCCAGATTCCCACCTATATTTATGACTGGAATCTACCCTATGCTTTGCTTCAACAGGAACAGTTATAGGATCTATTATCTGAATTGCTTGGGACCTGAGGTTTACTGGATAAGGGCTTTTTCCTTTACTTTGGTTCACCATACACTAGGGCTACTTAAATAAACCCAGTTGGACCATTTTGCTACCCATATGGATTCATGCAGCTTAGTAATCATCAAGTACAAGGTACTGTTTTATAATTACATAGAAAGAAATATTTTTTGCAATTATTTGCTACAAAATTGACACTGTTGGAGATGGCCTTCCTGTTATTCCTAACTTTCTGGACAAGAAAACCCATACCAAGTGCGCAAGAGTGAGCGCACACTGACAGCCGCACACTTTTTTCACAGGCAGCAGCAGCACTCGGCCATTCTCATGCACGGATTGCATCGCGCCGCTGCTCGGAAGCCTCCTTAGTCCCGCTCTGGAGAGAGGCTGCTGGGATTGTACCGATTCCCCCTTTTGGTTCCAAGTCGGAGCGATGGAGGCTGTCAGTGTGCGCTCACTCTTGCGCCTCACACAGACACCGACACCAGCCGCACATAGATGATAGATGCGTCCCAGAGGGGATGAAGAGACAATCTGTGATGTCTGCGATGTCTGTGTGCCCTGCCACCCGCCTGGGGCACTCTCGCTAAGAATCGCCTGCTGCTGCAGGGCTGGGTTAGTAGGAGGCTGAGTCCCTGCAAGGTCTCCCCAGAGGCGCGCTGCTCTGCACAAGGATGTTCCGGGAACACACCGGGCACTTCAGCTCTTCATCCAGCCGTCTGCTTTCCAGCACCGTCTTCCTGCTGTCAGTAGACTATGGGAGCTAGCCAGGGAGGACAAATCCAGCACCGCACTATGGATGGTCGCCATATCGCCGTTTCAGAAGAGGACAGGAAGTGGCGTTTCAGTAAGTTACAGTATTTCTTAATAAAGACTTTGCAATTTTGAAATTTTCATTTGTCTTGGTGTTTTTTTTTCGTTGTTTTCTAACGAATTTTTTTAAAAATTTTTTTGATGTTACTGGTCCTTTAAGCAGTACAGGAGGCCACCTTTAAAGGAACATTTATTGTATTTTATTTGTTTATAATGCAATGTCTTGTCCGTATTTGCCCACTTTTTAGACCATGCCATCAAAGCCGTTTTTTACCTGGAGAAATTCAGCAGGAACATATAAGTGCATAGTAGCTCTTTAATTTATAGCGAACCCATTATTACATGATGATGGAGATGGTGAAGACGATGGTGAAAATTGTTTCAGAATTACTGATCGTTATCATGTCAGGTTAATAATCATTTCACTTCTGACGTTTTCTATTTCCTCTTTAGGCTGCTGTGGTTAGAATAAGACAATTGTTTTTACCATTGAAAAGCATGCAAGCCCCTTACAGGAAAATAAAACACTCTTGCAACACTTTTATTGTTATAGGCATTAAATCCATGTTTACAGTATAAAACAGATATTCCGCTTAAATATAGTGCATTGAGTTACAGTTTTTTTTGGGGTTAACAATATCATTTTAAACAAATGAATGAGAGAAAGGGATTTAGGGAGAAGACTACATTGCAAGCTTGGTGATGCCACTGAGCAGTCATCAGTAACATCCATTAATCTGACTTTTAACAGCAATAGGAATTTTAGAGGTGAGTTTATTAGACAGGGATTTCCCCCTTCACCCATTGAAAAATACAGTACATATTTACAAACAAGGGCAATAAAAATATTGGCCACTACCCTCAGTTTTCCTGGCTTCAACTGGACAATATCGCTTGAAATGGTCTTTTTAGTTGATGGACAAATCGTACATTGAAACGATCGTTTCAAGATAATCGTGGTCTCACGATAACGAAAAGATCTTTTAAAACTCTTTACAACTATGGCCAGCTTTATTGAGATGGTAACATAATTATTTCTAAAGTATCTGTAAAGGGTGTTTGTAGTTATTATCTGGAGGGCTTCAGGGAAGGTTGATTTTTTAGCATCAAGAAAAAAATATCCTCCAGGAAATTATTTTTCTTCCTCTAGTAAGTTTGAATTGGTCTTGTGGATACTTTTCTTTGGATCGCATTGTGAGACTGCCAAAATACGTTTTCTGCAGGGACCTTACAATTAAACTGAATTTAATATATTAACAACATGGAGCTCCAACAATGGAGCTGCATCGACATAATTTTGCATATTCGGGGTTTTAGCACGCTATGATAAAACTTCACACAGTAAGTTACACTGCAAAGGAGTGAAGTTTAGCAAGGTCAACCGCATCCAAAACACTCTACAATTTTATCCACTGGAAAGAGGAAAAACATCCAACCAACAAGGAACCCAACCAATGGATTATTCATCAACATCATTATTGACAGAGAATCACACAAGCTGAGTTCCCCCACAAACAGGAAACTTGTTCTATACTGATGCTGAAATTACTCAGATGGAAAGAGTCACACTTGCAGTGGATGCCCTGAAACCTTTCCATGGAGAAATCATCAGACAAGTATTGTATCTCCCATACATATAATATTTATACATATGGAATTATCCCCATAAAGGTGCCTGTCTTCTAAAGAGAACAACCCAGTCTATTAATATATTATTGGGAAGGTTTTTTAACTTTGTAAGACAGCTGCACAGGGAGAAAAGAAGTTCTAGGACAGGGGTGCCCAAAAGCTAGATCGGGATCTACCAGTAGACCTTTAGTTGGTGATCAGTAGATCTCAAGACACTGTCCACAAACAGCTTGTCTAAATCATCCTCATATTTCATGCTTTTCCTTCAGACATTTATTATGTTAATCTTACATAAGAAATCGTTGTTTGTTATATATAACCATATACATGTTCTCCTTCATCAATACTAAAGTAATATTTTCCATGGAACAGAATGCTAACAATGATTTTATGGATATAGATCATAATAGAAGAACATCACTAAAAGTAGACCTCACATTAGTAAAGTATGGGCACTCCTGTTCTAGGAGAATAAGCACTCCATGTTTTTATAGGACATGGGTAAAAAAAACAACGTGAATGTAATGAATAAGGTTAAAACATTTGTTTAAAGCTGTTTCTCCATTCTCACCTGCCTGGCACCAGAAGACTCTCGATTTAGACTTTAGAATTCTCTTTGTCTGTAATGTAGAAGTAACAATGTGCATGTGTTCAGTGCCAACTTGATATCTGCCATCAGTTATCCCCCCCCCCGTACAGCTTAGCACAGGAGGCATATTATCTGTAGCAACCTACAGTATCTTTCTATCTCTAAACAGCGCCCACATCATGTGCTCAGTGTTCTTTGCCTGAGACTATTTGCCACATTTGTGGAGATTTACAGATCTGCTTCCTCTGCAACATGAATCATCTAGGCCTTCAGATGCTATATTATTATATTAGGAAGAGGTTTTAATAGACTTTTTAGATGGTTCTGCCTTACAACCTAAGCCCCATTGCTGATGGCTGACCTTGTGGTTCAGACATTAAATACATTTTACTAAATAGGTGAATATCTGAGAGAGCGAGAATAGTTCCTAATCTCAGGAAGGAAAGTCAGACAAGTGAAGAAATAAATATATATGAATCTCTCTCTCTCTCTCTCTCTCTCTCTCTCTCTCTCTCTCTCGCTCTCTCTCTTCTATATATATATATATATATATATATAAAATCTAGGTTGTGGTTGTTTGTTTTATTCACTTTGAGACTTTGAGAAAGGCTAGGGACCTAGCCGAAACGCTTCTATTGGGCTCTTGTACATACGAATATAAAGCTCTGCACCCAGGCACCATACACTTTGATACGTGTTGTGCCAGCAACCTATGGTCTCTATATATAATCTCCATAGAAAAGTGCCAGTAAATTTGGGTGCATAGGAGTGCAGGATTTATCTCTAAGTCTGGCACTTCATAGAGAGGACTTCAGAGATTATTTATCTTTCACCTCATTGCTAGTAGCACTCACAGTTTATTATGAAAGTGCACATTTGTCTGTTGTGCCTACTAATTTGAATGAAGTGTAAGGTACAGAATGCCAAGGAACAGTGTCGGACTGGGATGCCAGGGGCCCACCAGAAAACCTTAGACTGAGGGCCCACTTTCCAAATTTTTATACCTCCTCTACTCACTTAACCTCTTTATTCTCCTAGTCTCTTTTCTCTACATACTATACTATATTCTTCCATTATTAAGCCTCTTTGTTCCCATAAAGAAATAGGGAATGACCATGAAATAGGCCAAATGGTTAGAAGCAAGAGACCCACTGACACCTGGGCCCACCGGGAGTTTTCCTGGTATCCCGATGGGCCAGTCCGACACTGCCAAGGAATCTCAGGGGTAAAGTATAGGGTGCACTTGCATATGTGATCTATAGCAGTTGGAGGCTCAACATTTACTCATCCTCTACTCACTTAACCTCTTTATTCTCCTAGTCTCTTTTCTCTACATACTATACTATATTCTTCCATTATTAAGCCTCTTTGTTCCCATAAAGAAATAGGGAATGACCATGAAATAGGCCAAATGGTTAGAAGCAAGAGACCCACTGACACCTGGGCCCACCGGGAGTTTTCCTGGTATCCCGATGGGCCAGTCCGACACTGCCAAGGAATCTCAGGGGTAAAGTATAGGGTGCACTTGCATATGTGATCTATAGCAGTTGGAGGCTCAACATTTCTTTTTTGCTTTTGAGTAGCTGGCAAAGATGAATGTTCTGGACTGGGAGAGATCGCACAGAAAAAAGTGCGAGGAGCATTTGGAGAAAACGATGTGAATTTTCAGGGATTATGCTTAAGTGTTGGAAAAAGATTTTGAGAACTGCACATGGAAGGGGGAGTGTGCTATTGGCAATGGTTCCAGAAAGTAAAGAGATGTCCCTCTATGTTTGCCAACAATGGGTCTCGTGCACAGGTAGTGTATAAGATGGATAAGCATGGGGCTGGTATGTAGGGGATTACTGTCCCATTTCATGCCTTTATGCTATTGTTTGTTTGGTTACATTTGCCTTAGTTTCTTCTAGTTTTGTATGTTACATTGTCTGAAGTTTGAAATTTTGGGGTTTATTTTTGCGAGTAGGAACATTTTGTAAATAATCAGCTTCAATTTATTTCCTTGCATTATTGGTTCCTTATTTTGTGAAGTCTTTACCAAGTGAGTAAAGAAGTTCCACACCTGGAACGTGATGTTGTATTACCCTCTTATGTTCTATACAGCTTTATAAGCTCTGTATTAAAGTTCATACATTATTCATTACATTATTACCATTAAGAAGTTTTAAGAGGCAACAGGAGGAAAGAGGAATGAGACATAAGATGGTGGGACCTGTGTTTAAGAGGTTAGGATCCAACTTTGGAGGAAGAGGTGAGTTTTAAGTTCGAAGCTGTAGTGGCTCACTGAATATCTAATGTTGGGGAGAAGGTAGTTTTCTAGAATTGGTACTGTACAGAAGTCAGAGGAAGAATGAGGGAATTGAAGAGAAATAGGTTGTTAGAAGAGCTAGGATGACACTAGGGTGCACTTAGAATTAGCAATTGAGGAGACATTCAGAACTACTGATTGTTGGTTTGAGGAGGATCTGGAGGAATTTGTTTATTGATAAAATACTATAACAAAGTAACAAATCAAAACATAATAAACATTGCGCAGAACACAGGATAATCGAAACTTAGAAACAACAACAAAACAGGTTGAATCCAATAATTAATCTGTAACCTGTCCATTTCTCAATTTGTTTACTTTGCGTGCAGGGGTACAGAGATTCCCTCTACTCCTGATTTATCCCCCTGAACCCTACTCATTCCTAGGTTTTCCTCATCCTCCTCAAGTAAGACACTTTGCCCCTCGCTTAAAACCTCCACCTTTCCCTTCCGTTTCTTCCCAGAATCCTCTTTCAACCTGAGACCTGTTGTTTCACATGGGGGTCTAGAGTGCCCCCAACTGCGCATCTCCCTTTTTTTCCTCCTCAGGAACCCGACCTCTTTCTCTCTGTTTCCTTTCTCTCCAACCTATAGTTCTTCTTCCTCCTTTTTCATCACCTTCTCCCAACCTTTCCTACAGAATAAAGCAAATCTATTGGATGTCTTTAGCTGTGCCTTAGATGCAAAACTCCCTTTCTTCCTTCTGGAGTTTCTTACCTGCAGCCACTCCCACCCTTCTACTATTGTTCTAGTTGGTTCCACCCTTCATCTCTGTCCAACTTCCTCTCTCCTCTCTGTGCTGTTCTCCTCCCTAGGGATTTCCTGTTCTCTCTCCCGACTCCTGTACTTCCTCCTGTCCCTCCTGCACTTCCTCCTGAGCAGTGGGCACTTGCTGCTGTGACTCTGAAGGGTGAAATAGCTCCTGTTCTATCATGGGATAAGCCTTGAAGATTTTGTGCCAGGCCTCAGGGCATATGCGGTGTGAGTGACACAAGGTCATGCACATGTTACACTCTTTACTCGCGTGACCCTGGGCCCCACACAGAGCACAAGTTTTAAAGTTACAGTCTCTTGGCAAATGTTCCCTTGAGCCACACCTGAAGCACTGGTGAGGCCTTCCAGGGTAAAAACAGAAGCCTCTCTCTTTTTGAGGAGGATCTCAGTCATGGCAGGTCCTTAGTCAGCTTGACAGGATGATCTCTTAAAGGAGAACTAAAGCTTAACTAAAGAAGTAGCTAGAAATGTTGTACATTAGGTTTTGTGCTTCTGTACCAGCCCAAGGCAACCACAGCCTATTAGTAGTAAAGATCGGTGTCTCCAAAGATGCCCCAGTAGCTCCCCATCTTCTTTTCTGCTGATTCACTGCACATGCTCTGTGCTGCTGTCAGTTTCTGAGCTTAGGGACCCACTCACAATATACAGTACACATAGAATAGAAATGTCACAATATAAGGCTGATTAGTAATTAATACACATAATTACTACATGGCAGCACAGAAACCAGTGCAATTAGCATCAGAATTTAATAATCAGCAAACCTGTAGCATCAGCTTATATTACAGACCAACCTCATTTTCTGATGGATTATTAGTGACGACCCCTAAGCTTAGCTTCTCAACAGCTGCTCAGAGCCCACTGAGCATGTGAGTGTCACAGACACTTTCCAAGATGGTGACCCCCTGTGACAAGTTTGAAGTCCTGGATCATTGCTGTTATTGAGCTGCAATAAGCTCAGTATTTAAAATATAGCAATTTTAGCCATATTCATTTTTAGGGTTTAATTCTACTTTAAGATCTGGTCATCTATCTTCTAACTCTTTGTTTTCTGGTGAACTGTGTTTGATGCCCACCCATCCAATCCCCATCTAATTTCTCGCTCAGTTCAGCACTAATGCATTATTACTTGAATGGACATCACACCCAAATGCTAAGCTCATGTAAACACTTAGAGCTAGAACTTTGGAGTCACAAAGCTACTGGAATTCAATACAGCTGGTCTTTGCTCAGTGTTGGACTGGCCCACCTTGATAACAGGAAAACTCCCGGTGGGCCCAGGTATCAGTGGGCCCTATTGCTTCTAAACATTTGAGCTACACTATTTCATGGTCATTCCCTATTTCTATGAGAATAAAGAGTCTAAATAGATGGAATAATAGGTTATAGTATGTAAAGAAAAGAGAATATGAGAATAGAGGTTGAGTGAAGAGAGGAAGAAAATAATACTTAGAGTGGGCCCCTGGTCTAAAGGTTTTTGGGTGGGCCCCTGGTGTCCCAGTCCGACACTGTCTTTGATGATAAACAAGCATTTATAGTCTTAAATTGATACCATAATGCCAACTAATAATATTATTTCTTTGTTTATTTATATAGCAATGCTCTATTTTTTCTCTACCCTTGCAAACTTGCTAGTAGCAAGTTAATATAGTTATTTTGTCTGGACATTGTACACTTAATAGTAAACAAAAATATGCATTGACCATAACTGCAACACACAGTCATTGCACAATCCATGAAGTTATGCTATGTCCTAAAACATGGGGCCAGGGAATAAAGTGGAGTCAAAGGTATAAAGTGTGGGCCAAATGTTCATCCTTTTTTCTTTTCATGAGATGTTTTTTTTCTCACAGATGGCGCGACACTTGTATTCCACATCGTCACATCGTGCGTCATTCATCTTTCCCTCAAAGGATAGGTGAGTGCATTTTTCATTCCCGTGTTTATTATTTGGTTCCCCTGTTTGCCAAAATCTTCAGAAACAAAACAAAACAACTTTAAAAAATGAAAGTCACTGGAGTCAATATATATAATCCTGGTATTTGTGCCTGAAAATGATAAGCAATGTAGATGAAGATAAAGAAGCATTGTTTGGTGGTTTTTGCTTTCCAGCCCCGGGCTGGATTATCAATTAGGCACACGAGGTACCTGCCTAGGGTTAACCTGGTGCTGGAGATCTGAATCTGGCCTTTCTCTGGAGATGTCGTTTCTGTTGGTTTAATTGGATGCAAAGCTCGAGGAGCTTGAACCTCTCAGGCTGAGCAGGATGAGCTCATCTTTGGCATGGGGTGAATTAATAAGGCCCACCAAAAGCATAGAACCATAACATTTGTTAATTATTTAAAATATGTTTGTATTTTTGTTTGAATGCAATATGTTTATCGCCCTTTCTGTTAAGGTTTATTTCCCGGTGTTCCTTTTCTGTTTTCCTTTCTCTGGTTTCATGCTATGTCTACAAGTTCTAGCCACATTCTGCACTTACTCTCTCCTCTCTCATATTGAGGTCTTGGAGTCTTTTTTTTTTTATTTAGACCATTAGGCAGGGGAATGTAATAAAATTGAAAAAAAAGTCATATATAAGAATACAAATTTGTCGTTCCTAATGTAATATTTCATACTAGACAGTTTGTGCATAGGGTATGTTTAAAGGAAAAGTAAAGCTAAACAAAAGAAGTAGCAAGAAATGTTGTACATTATGTTTTGTGCTTCTGTACCAGCCCAAGGCAACCACAGCCCTTTAGCAGAAAAGATCTGTGTCTCCAAAGATGCCCCAGTAGCTCCCCATCTTCTTTTCTGCTGATTCACTGCACATGCTCTGTGCTGCTGTCACTTACTGAGCTTAGGGACCCACTCACAATATACAGTACACATAGAATAGAAAGGTCACAATATAAGGCTGATTAGTAAATAACACAAATGAATAGAGCTGGTATACAAATTGTTGTATGTTTAAACACCGCAAGTTTGAAAACACATAATACACATAACAAGACACTAAAGCAAGAGGGACACTTGCAGCACAAGGTATCCACCCTATGCTTCAAAGCAAACCAGTTCAGTGTAACACGCAAACAAAGTATCAAGTAGTTAAAACGTAACATTTAATTCACTTATTCTAAAAATTGAAAGTGCTGAATATTAGCCCTGTAGCATCAGCTTATATGACAATCAAACCCCCCCACCCTCAAAGCCCACCGAGCATGTGCATGTTAGTAAGGTGCGGGTTGGGTAAAACCCGACCCGCACCTGACCCAGAACCGCCCTCCCTCCACCCACACCTGACCAAGCCCAACTTCCAGCTTCCTTTTAGAGACCCACACCGACCCGCCCACTGATGACATAACAAAAGGGGCGGGGTGAGTAGGCAAGCGGCTATAAAACTGGAAAACCCGGAAGTTGGAGGCCTGCAGTGTAAGGTGGTGGGGGACTGGGAGAGCAGGAGGAAGAACTCGACACGGACCCACCAATACCCGCAAATGGGGGTGCGATCAAACCGCCGGTAAACCCACGGGTATCTGCCTGGCCTGCACATCACTAGTGCAGTGGCAGACACTCCTATCAAAATCCAAACCTGTGACAATTTTGAAGTCCTGGATCATTAATACTAAAGAGATGCTGAGCCTTTAGGCTGGTTTACTAAGTTCAGTATATAAAATATGACATTTCTAGCCATATTCATTTTTAGGGTTTAGTTTTCCTTTAAGGCATGCTTGAAGGTGGTGGACTCTTTTGGTGCAAAAATAACTTTTTCACTAAGAAATTATATTTCATACATTGGTGCAAGTGATAAAATTCACACACAATCTTTCTTCTACTGGCAGATGTGGTCCTTTAACAAAAGATTGTCCATGGAGAAGAATACATTTTTGCAGTGCAAATGCTCTCCTTTTGTAGAAATGTAGGGATGACTTGTAACATAGGCCTATCAAGTACTTCAAATTCATCTAACATTTTAATTTCTGGACGTATTTCTTCTATTACTGTTTAAGGACAATTTCCTCACCCAGATGATGCTTTGAGGATTGTTCCGTCAACCCATGTCCAGACGTCTCTAATCTTCTCGAGACCAATCCAGTAAAGATCGTCACCAGTTTTACTGTGAAGAAATTTCTAGAGGAACAAAACAAACAGACTGAGGTTATTTAGTAGGCTTTTGGTTCATCCCGCTTTGTCCCGAAGATAAATGATGTCTCTTTGCTCTGGTCATAAAGTTCGTGATCAAATAAATGTAAAAAAAAGTAAAGCAAAACTTTTCAAAAAAGAATTGAGAGATAAAAATTCCAAAATGTACCTAAAACATTGATTGCAGTTGAAGAAAAGTCTTTATTTCTGATGATGTTTAGAGGGTGAACAACCCCTTTAAAATTCCAATGTGAATTTTTTTTAAGTAAAAATTTTGCCAAAAGGTTTCCCCCCTCCCCAATAACTACAATGTAATTTCAGCAGGTTGAATAAGAGAACAAATTTAGTTTATGCTTAGCCAATAGGAAACATTATTATTACTAGTGTTAACATTTGTTTATAACTTTCCTTCTCTTTCTTGTTTCCGTAATAGTTTTGTTTTCAAAGTCTCCTCTTTAAACCTTTGCTTGCCAGGCATGTAACTATTACGTACTGGCAGACAAAGGCACAAACTGCCACAAATTTATCGGATACGCTCTCTGGCAGTTTGTGTAAAGAGATTCAGCAGATCCAGCGTCGGACTGGGGGAGTCTGGGCTACCACAACAGGGTTTGTTTCCCATCCCCCTTCCTTCTTCTTCCCTAGGTGGTTCACAGCTATACATTTAACCATGGGTCCCACAGTTTCTCATGCTTGTCTGGGCAGCCCCTTCCCAGGTAAATTAGTTTGTACATCGGGATGGCCTGGTTGACCTGGTTTTTCCATAGTGATAGTGACAGGGGGTTACAATTTTTCTAATGCATGACATTTCTTTGCTGCGGTTAGTACTATGGCTAGAAGAGTTCTAGCAGCTTGGGTTTGAACCACAGTAGAGACATGATTTAGTAACATCAGTAAAGGATCAGGTTGTATATGGATCCCTTTGGCATTTGTGAGATATTTGGAGATAGATACCCAAAATGTATTTATTCTCGGACAGGACCACATCATGTGCATGTAGTTAGCTGGTGAGTAATAACACCTGGGGTGTTGATCTGAGATCTTGTGTAGGCGGTAGGGGGTGAGATAGGTTCTATGTAAGAATAGTGCAATTTCTAATTGCGATTGGGCAGGGGGAGGTCAGAAAGGAGGCAGGAGGGCGGGAGCTGCCGACTGGGAGCAGTTCTGAGCCAGAGAGGCCCACCGAGTTTTTTCCTGGTGTCCCGCCGGCCCACTCTGACTCTTGCTAGATCCGCCATTGAAGCCCAAACTACTTGGGCAGATGCCCCTGTGGAACATCCCTAGATGCTTGTGCTTGTGATCATCCGAGGATTGTTCCCAAACAGCAGACTCCTGTCAATTTCATGTCTGCTTCCTGAATGTCCCCCCAGTTGCTCCCTCAACCACCTGCCCCCACAAATTCCTCCTACGTAAACTCTTCAAGCCATCCAGCTGCCAGAGGCCCTCATACTCAATTTACATGAAACAACAATTTACATGAAACACATTTATGCAAAACTTTTTTGTTTTGTGCTATCCTTTTCATTTTGCACACGTATTCACACTTTTGCACATATTTACACACACATACACTTATACACATTCATACATGCAACTACACAACTTGAGTAAGTGCACACTAGTACACAAAAGTACCTACTTCCTTGCTTTTTTTAATTCTTTACTTTTTTTTTTTGCTTTTTTAATTCTTGCCTAAAAACAGTTTTTTCATTTGCAGTGTGAGCAGCGTATCTGGTATTTTGACCATTAATTGCACTGCTGGATGAATAATATTTATAATGTTTTATCTTGGTACCAAATGTTATGAGGGAGATTAGATGATACAAAGTGAGGTGATTGTCAGAAATTTTATCTAAACCACTAACGTTAGGAAAATAATTTAGAGTAGAAAGACATATTTACCAAATTTGGATTTAGATAAATGTGCACTTCTCAAAAATGAATGACTTTCTGGGGGTGTACATTTTTTATGGCTTTATCCCATATAAAATGCAGTAAACATGTTGATTTTGCAGGAGCTAAAATTGACAGCAGTTCATATGTTCTATTTTCATGTTGGGTCTCCTACACACCACATACTTTGGTAAACCTATTCATATTGGGCATCCAACTATTCAGTAGATCCTAGACATTCATATTTATGATGTTAAATATAAAAATATGTATGGTTTCCTAGAGTAAAGCGATAGTGGAAATTTTGTCCTTGAAATCTAAAGTATTCCGATATCTGGAGTGGTGCTTTGGAAAAATGATATTGTATTGCTTGGTGTTTTGACCTGTACAAGATAAACTAAAAGACTCCCAGGAGATGCCCTTAAAGTGGAAGAGCACAAAATGTTCAAAAACACTTGCTCCAATTGTTCTGTCAGTGAAAGAGTTAAGAACCCTAACTGCCTTTCAGAAAAACTGACTCCAACACAATGCCAGCATGTAGAGAGACAAAGTTCTGAGAGCTGCATAATTAAACCTTAATTATTGTTTAATCAAATGGATGCCGGCCTCATTGAGCACTGAAAATCATTTAGAAATATTCTCTACAACTGCTTTTGTGCCCGATTATCTGGCATACAGGGATTAGATGAAATTAGGCAAATATCCCATAAAGGAGACTTTGATCTGGCTGGGGCTATAAAACCTCCTTGCTGTGCTAAATCCATACCCTCAAATCTCTGAGAAGATAATGGGGTCATTGTATTTTCTTTGCCAAAGGGTTGCTGTGGGCAAGTAAGAGCTCAAAACTTAGCGGCCTTTTTATTAAAGGTCAAGGTTTTTGAAACCACGATTAAACTCGCTTTCTATAAAACTATGAATGCCATGAAATTTATAAAAAAAAAAAAAACTGAAAAAGTACAGAAAAAGTTGCAGAAAAGTTGCCAAATTGCCACTTTGTCGTATTGTTGCACAAAAGTCAGAGTCAAAAATACCCAAAAACCTATAAAACTTCTAAAACCGTAAATCAAAGAAAGATCTTCCAGTTGTAAAAGGGACATGTGCCATTGAATTTTACATGATTTCAACAGGTTTTAGCTGGAGTTTGTTTTGTATTTTGAATGGTCTCAGTTTTGTCGCATAATAAATCCTGAAAGTTACGCTTTCATTTTTCATAACTTTTCTGATCAGCTGCTAATGATTAACATTCGTAGCCTAATTGTATGTTAAGCTTTTGTTCTCCTTTAAGTGTACATTTTCTGAGTGAAATTCAACCCACGTTCAGAGTGATAAATAAATCCCATGTATGTCTATTATCATGACACTCAAGAGGTGGAATCAGGCAGGATCAGAATTCCTTCACTGGTGAAGGAAAACTAAGTGGAGCAAAGGAAATGTGGATAATAAAGGAGTAAGAAGGGTGAATGAATGCAAAAAGTCAAAGAGCACATTTTGGTCCAATGAACTATGGGTTCAGTGCCTCTGTTGAGCCTCTGGCACCTTATCTGATTCTGAGAACTATCTATATATACAGTATATAATCATTTCTCACTACTAATACTACTTGATCTCTCAGCTGCATTTGACATTGTAGATCACCCTCTACTCCTCCAGTCCCTCCATTCGCTTGGCCTTCGTGACACAGCCCTGTCCTGGTTCTCTTCTTACATCACCAATCATTCCTTCAGTGTCTTCTACAATGGAATAGCATCTTCTCCCCTACCTCTGTCTGTTAGGGTTCCTCAAGGCTCTGTCCTGGGACCATTACTATTCTCCCTCTATACTTCCTCCCTCGGCAAAGTAATCAACTCGTATGGTTTCCACTACCACCTCTATGCTGACGATACTTAGATCTATCACTCATCTCCTGATGTCAACCCAGAACTCCTAACTCGCGTCTCCTCCTGCCTGTCTGCTATCTCTACCTGGATGTCGCAACTATACCTTAAATTAAACCTCTCTAAAACTGAAATGGTTCTCTTTCCTCCAACTAACACCAGTAACATCCCGGAAGTATCCATCATAGCTAACAATTCCACTATCACCCCCTCTCCCCAGGCCCGGTGCCTTGGGGTTATCATAGATTGTGCCCTGTCATTTATTCCTCATATCCAGTCACTTATTATATCATGTCACTTCCACCTAAGGAACATATCCAAAATACGATCATTTATCACCCAAGATGCTGCCAAAATTCTTATTCACCCTCTCTCGTCATATCAAGTCTAGACTATTGTAACTCTCTTTTAATTGGCCTTCCCCTCCAAAGACTGTCACCTCTCTAGTCCATAATGAACACTGCTGCGAGGCTCATACACCTCAGCAACCGCTCCTCCTCTGCCTCGCCATTCTGTCAATCCCTGCACTGGCTTCCGCTACCTTTCAGAATCAAATTCAAATTAATGACACTGACATTCAAAGCACTTCATAACTCTGCCCCACCCTACATCTCTGAATTCATCTCTATATACTGGCCCAACTGCTTAGTACGCTCCTCTACAGACCTGCTACTCAACTCTTCTCTCATTACCTCCTCACATGCTCGCATTCAAGACTTTGCAAGGGCTGCACCCCTCCTCTGGAACTCTCTCCCACAGTCTGTCCGACTTTCTCCCAACCTTTCTGTGTTCAAGAAATCTCTTAAAACACACTTCTTTCAAGAAGCCTTCCCTCACTCTGCTTAACTACCAAATGCAACACCACATACAGTACCATATTTCTCACCCACTTAATTTGATCTTGCCCACGCCCACACCTTAGTGTAAGCTCTTTCTGCATAGGGCCTTCCTCACCTTTTGTACCAGTATTGATTGTGATGTATCTAACTCCATTTGTTCTATGTATATATTTCATGTGATTTAGTTGTATAATCACATTTACTTTACAGTGCTACGCAATATGTTGGCGCTATATAAATACATGTTAATAATAATAATAATAAAGTGTATATATTACAGAAATGTCAACCCCCAGATGATATTAAGATATAGTTATTGGTCAGAAAGGCCTACCCATAGCAGATGAAGCCAGCAGTGCTTGTCATTCAGGCAGTAAGAGACTTACCTGCTCAATGTCGCTGTTGATAATGACCAGGTCACTATCCATCCTTTTACAAGAGAGATGAGCCTCTATCCAGGTCATTCGATTTACTTCAAAGTAATAACAGCTTCCATCAAATTTCTTCCAGCAAGAACCACAGGATTTATCTGGAACTGAAGACAGGGTCAAGGTAGACTTCACTGTTGCATCTGATTCAGGCACATGGTCCAAGGGAATGAGTTTGGCTTTGTGATGATTTACTGAAGGCTATGTCATTTAAAATTACCACCACAATGTCATATTTGTGGGAGCTCAGTGTAATCAGAGCAGCCATCAGGGGGGGACAGGGGGGAGAGTTGTAGGGGGCCCGAGGGTAAGGGGGGCCCTGCCACGCCACACTTACTTGATTAGCCGGGCCCCCCATCTTTCTGAGAGCTGCTGACTTCGGGAAGGTATGGACGTTTAAGGGGCCCTGGCCACCAATTTTCTTATAATGTGGGGGTGGGGTCCCTGGCCACCAATTTTTCTCATGTGGGGTCCTAGCCACCAATATTTTTTAATGGGGGGGGGCCCTGGCCACAAATGTTTTTTATAGGGGGCCCTGACCACCAATATCTTTTTTTATTTTTTATTAACATGTGGGAACCCTAGCCACCAATATTTTTTTTTGTTTTTTACTGTGTGGTGGGGGGCGGACCTGTGGGGTGGGGAGGGCGGACCTGTAGGTGGGGCTTGCAGTGGGCCCAGGAAATTTTGTCATATGGGGCCCTGTGATTTCTGATGGCGGTCCTGAGTGTTATAGGACATTGTATCCATGCCAACATTTACAATGGTAGCCAGTTCTCTACCACCAGTGACACCTGAGAGGTTCAGCTTCTGGGGACCTTGCAATAGATACTGTCCCATCCCTTTCAACCCAATATTAGTTACCGTTTTGTGTCATCTGTGAGATGCTCTGTTCAATGGTCTTCCTCCCCTCAAATGTATGAAAATCTGAAAGCAGAAATATATCATTAAATAACTTACACAGGTGAAGAATTCTGAACTTGGCTCTTCCTCTGTCGTCTCCACCTAGAACCTGGGGTAGATGTGTGGGGAGCTTGGAGTGTAAGGCCCAGGATCAAGCTTTGGGCCCTAGGAAGACCAGCAACCTCAGAGACATCAGGGACACGATCCCATGAACAAGGTAAAGGCAGTAGATATCGGCTTTTGTTTTAGCACAATCACAGCAGGGATGTAATTTGGTCCGGTACCGCTCTAGGCCCATAAGCTACCCACTACTCCTCATTCCCCCACCTCCGCCACTGGATTTAATGAAGAAGTATCCTTTGGCAGTGTAGAAGCAGATTTGTTTTTGCTGAGTTTTTTTATTAGCATATAGGCACTTGATGGCCACCGCCTAAAGTTGCCACCCGAGAAACAGGCCCTCAAATGCCTATATGGTAAATATGGACAGGGACTGTAACAGATCCAACAAAGAGGTAATTTTTAAAAAAATTATTAATTTGTAACCGAAATTAAAACCAGCACCATATATTATTCATTATTGTCTGCAAAATTATGTGTTTTTCATTTATCCCATAAGACTCCTTTTAAATATTTTCTTTTTTTGCCTGTAATAAAAAAAAAACATTCTATGTCCTACTGGTATTAATATTTCAATGTTGTTTTAAAAGGCCCAGGTCCCAAGTGTGTCAGTATCTATTTAAGTAAGGCTATCTTTATATCTGCAGCCCTTTACTGTATGTCTATTTTGTCTAATGGAAAGCAAAACTGCCTGGTGTATTTTAACCTTACCAGTGCTTTGAAGAGGGAAAGAAGCTCAATCTCTTCATGTGAATCTATATAAAGGGGGACGAAAGTCAGCCAATAAATGAATGCTAATTGCTTAGGATGCTCTTCTGAGTTCTGAGATAGGCTACTAGCTAGCCGCTACCAGTAGGCAGATATTAGAGGGAACATGGGATGGGAAGATAAACCTGGCTATAAATGTGATTCTTTTACATCATTAAAGGGATTCTGTCATGATTTTTATGGTGTGGTTTTTATTTCTAAATTGAACAGTTTACACTGCAAATAATTCACTCTACCATGTAAAATGTAATTTCTGAACCAACAAGTGTATTTATATTCAGTTGTCATATTGGTGTGTTGGCACCATCTCAGGTCATTTTTCCTGGTCATGTGCTTTCAGAAAAAGCCAGTGCTGCACTATGGTACTGTGTTTATACAAATGTCCTGTAGATGTCACTGTGCTCAGACATAATGTGCATACTTCCTGAACAGCTTAAAAAGTGAAAGTTACTGTTGTGTAAGGCCCGCATGACTCTGCTAATAAAGCACTGTTATACTCTACTCATCCTCAGCTACCAAAAACATAACAATGCGTTTTGAAAAAAACATGTTTTTCCATGTTTTCATTACATGACACAGGGTTATACTCACACATAACAAATAGAAAGGCAGCCACGATCATTAAGAGCAGGAGCATAGTGATGGTTAGACCCATTAGGATGAATACCAGCCTCCTTGATGAGCATTTCTTCTTACCAGATGAAGGAACTAAGAAAGAGAGAGAGAAGTAGTTTTCTTTTACGACAGTCTCACAGTCAGAGCACAACAGCGCTCCCAGTGGCAACTCCTGTACCAATCTCTTTGCCTTGTGTGGTGTTTATACAAAGAGCCTGTAGGTGTCACTGTGCACAAGAGTTATACTGTGTACATAGTATTTCTGGACTGTTTTAAAGTATTAGAGTTGAAGTGTTTAATGGCTGCATGAACCTGCTAATAAAGCACTGTTATACTCGACTCATCCTCGGCTACCAAAACATAACACCTTGTTAGCTTATGCCTTTAAAACCCACATGAAAGTAATGGGAACAAGGTTATTTACAACATTTTCCCAAATTATGCAGCCTGGCATTCATATATTTAACTCTTGTCGGAAGAAATGAAAAGAGTTGGCAAGTTGGGGTTTACCCAAATGGATGCATGGGGGGGGTGTCTCTGGACTGCAAATATGTCTCTATATTCATTACTTAAGTTGCTTTTTAAAGTGGGCTAGCATTTTGTTCCTACTGAGACATTACAAGTTCAGTGAAGAAATCAGTGTCTTCAGCTCATTGGCAGAATCCATGCTCAACCCGAGTGAAGCATCTCTCTTAGACACAGAACAAAACTGTTTTATGCTTTAATTTAGGTAAAGAACCTGATGCTTGCAGTTAGTAAACAACTGGGAATGTAAAGGTTACTATGATTTATGATCTATGTATTAGGAACACTCAAGCACACTCAAGTAAACAGGAAAGCTTTTTGGTGCCACAGAACTTTCTGCTTTGAAATGACAGAGATAACCTGAACACAATTGCACTTTGGGCAGGCAAGAAGTCGGGGCAGGCAAGAAGGTAGGGCCGGCAAGAAGTCAGGGCCGGGAAGAAGTCAGGACAGGCAAGAAGGTAGGGCAGGCAAGAAGTTAGGGCCGGCAAGAAAGTAGGGCAGGTAAGAAGTTAGGGCCGGCAAGAAGGTAGGGCAGGTAAGAAGTCGGGGCAGGCAAGAAGTCAGGGCAGGCAAGTGAGAATCAGAGTCGGGTTATAGGCACAAAGTCAAAACCAGGGTAGCAAGCAAGAACAAAGGCTTAGGCAGGACTGCATAAGAACAGAGCCAGCTTGGGGGGGGGGGGTGAAAGAAGTGCCAATGAACACTTATTTTCAAATTTGTCACCAAATGGTGATGCAATAGCATCATAATACACCCCCCCTGCGTGTCACAGGCACCATTTAGAATTTTGTGATATACACACTTGTGTGATAATTTCATGACAAATCCTGAAGCGTGCATCTGCACTGATCTGGGGACTGGTGCTTCAAGAGGTAGGAAAGTGTGCCAGTCTGGGAACCTTGCACCGATTTAGGAGAGACAGACCTAATTTGTCACCCCTGTAAGGAATGTGACTTTTGATTGGACTGAGTATGTGTCTGGCTATAACTGGGCATGGCCAGGGCAAATCAGGGAATGGCTTGAATTTTCCTGGTTTTCGGTATTCAGATGTTGGGAAGTATCAAACCAAGGTCAGTTATAGATGTATCACAATGTGCCTCTTCTCCTCTTTACTATGAAAGTCAATGTATTACTTGTGATATCCCCATATATCAGATATGTGCTTAAACTTACCTTTTCCCAACACATTTCCATAAGCACTCTCCACTTCTTGCATTTGTACTTATAATCCGCTTTGTATATTCTTTATTTGCCTCTCAAAGGATGTTCTAAGCTTCCTGTTTGCTGGTCTTCTAGTCACACGTTGAAGCCTTCTTATCAACTCTTAGAAAAATAAAGGAGATTTGAAAATATTTGAGATTAAAAACAAATGATATACCTGTACTATGTATTTGCACTTGACTATGACATGACGCCTAGGAGAAGTAGGTTTGAGAGCCACTGTTGTAGATCAGTCTTTTGCATTCTAGGGCAATATTTGACTCATCTTTATTTTAAACTATCATTCACCTGAGTATGATTGGAAATTGTGGAAGCATTTTTTAGCCTACAACTTTTTCTTATCTTTTACCTTATTCTGTTTTCATTTGTTGGGTTTGCAGTTTTGTAGCATATTATAGCCTCTTACAATTGAGAATAGAAAAGATTAATGTTTGAGACTGCAGCCCTTCAGCCTCTGCTTCTCCCACTTTGTGGTACTCCCACGGATTCGAAAAAATTGAGTTTGATTCTATGGGAGTAACTCCACCAACTATTTATTTCCAATTTCTTGGTTATTAATTTGATATACGAAATCAATTGATTTTAACAACTTATATAGTGCTACGAATCACTTTATAAAATTAATGAATTTTGGGTAACAAATTGAAAATGGATTTAGAATGATACAACTAATTGATTAGCACTCGCACTTTGTAATTAATTAATTTAATTTAAATAACTATTTATAGATCAATCATTATATACAGTATAGTATTGATGGTGTGTTAAAGTATAGTTGACAAAATTCGAATAGAAAACTACCCCGTTGGTAACACCTAATTTTATATCTAGTAGTAAATTACTTCACTACTAAATAAGTAGTAATTGCAATACTTAAATTAAAGTGCGGTCAGTGCCAGTCTATATATATATATATAAACCCAATCAATTCCCAGATCAATTACCAAGCCAATTCTTAAATTAATTATAAATAATTATAAAGTGCTGTTTAGTGCGTATATCAAATGAAAAGTAGCCAAATTAAAAAATTAAAAAATTAACAATCAATTCATTTGAAATTCATGATTAGGCTCAGGATGTCAACAATTCATTGGTAAGTGCCAATTAATTATACAAAATAGGGTGCGTTTACGAAGTTGATGTTCTAAAAAAATTGATTCAGATATAAATAAATATAAAGTGCAGTGCGATAAGAGTCAATTAATAAATAGATAATTGCGTAAAAATGAGATCTAAATTAAATTATATTATGACCAGGAGTTAGGATCGGGATCAAACAGAGTGCCACTATCATGCAGTAAAGTAAAAGGATATAATGAAAAAATCAGAGGGTGTAGCTGTCCCAAAAACTAGCCGCCTGTTCGTTTTTATAAGACTGGGACACCACAAAGATGAAGGCAGGACAGGGTAACCGAGACTGTGGCCTTGTAATTAACTCACCCTGATCTTGTAGGAGGCTATGCTATACCTAAAAAGCCACAAATCATCGGCCCCTTAGAATGTAAGGAAGAGTATGGAAGGATATAAGATAGATAGTAGCAACAATGGATGACCCAAACCACTTGTAGTAACCCAAAGAGATCAATTTTAAAATAAAAGAAGATATCGACTCGCCCTATAGTTGAGCACTGGTCACTTTTTGAATTATGGAGGTTTGCTCCCTGCCTCCCAGGTTCACTGGGATGTCTCTTTTCTGCTCATGCCCTCCTCCGTGCGTGACATGATTGAGCAAGTTAACACACGTGCATGGAGGGTCTGGTCAACTTGGCCAGACCCTATCCTTACAAGTAGCCATTAAGTGTAATTTGCGGTTGAGCCAAAGTTTTGTTCTCACATATTATAACACAGGATAAGTGCTGAGTGCCAGCAGGGAGCAGAAGGGCTGGCTTGGTACTAGCAAGGTTTTAAGGGAAATTTTTAGTTAAGGCAACTTTTAAGGGTACATTACTTTAATGTGTCAGAGTGTCATTCAACAATTTTCTTTCTTGACACCATCTGCCCCCTTTATGATTATGCCATTATATCTGGCAACATTTAGCAGGACTATACAGGTATGGGACCTGTAATCCAGAATGCTTGAGACCTGGGGTTTTAATTTAGATCTTCATAAGTCTACTAGAAAATCATGTAAACATTAAATAAACCCAACAGTCCTGCAATATAGCCAGGTACCGAGACGGGTTACCCTCAGACTACCCACGCAATCTGCCCCAAAACTCAACCACCTTGCAGGTCATCCATCTGTACTCAACCCAATGTAGGACTCTAATGGGAAGGCACTCTCCATTTTATCCAAATAATCCAAATTTTTTAAACAATACCTTGTACTTGATCCAAACAGCCTATTGGGTTTATTTAATGTTTACATGATTATTTTCTAGTAGACTTAAGGCATGAATATCTAAATTACAGAAAGATCCAATATCCAGCTCCCAAGCATTCTGAATAACAGGTCCCATACCTGTTAGAAATAGTTATAAAATACAGTTCTGCTCCAAATTCCCTCAACAAAGTCTTCCTAGTCCTGTAACGATTGAGTTGCATTGACATAAAGTTGCACTGCATATGCCCAATGGGTTTTATTAGGCTGTGGCTTTAATTAGGGGTCAGTGGGACAATTAAGCCTGAATGTCCTCCAGCCCACGCTGTGATCTAACATGGTAAATCAGATTACAAAAAGATGAAGTATATTAAGGTTAAGCCTTCCAACGGTATTTGACCCATAGAAAAAGGAGCTACACCTTAAACATGTAATAAACAGACAATAGAACAAAGTCAAAATAATAAAGATAATAAAAAGTTTTCAATGGAGTTTTTAAATGTAAATATATTTGTTTTAAGCTGCTCCTCACCTGCCCAGCGTCAGCAGACACTTGATATAGGCTGAAATGGTTCTGTTTGTCAGTAATGTAGAAGTAACAATGTGGATGCGACTGTTTAGAACCAACGAGACGTCTGCCATCAGTTCTTTCCCCACTGCAGCTCAGCACAGAAGTATTTGTAGCAACTTATCTTTCTATCTCTTGACAGCCACTCCCTGTACTTAGTGATTTATGCCTGAGATTTGGGGAGATTTATTAATCTTCTTCCCCTGAAACATGAGTTATCTGGGTCTTCTCACGATGCATTCTATTAAAATTAGGAGGAGATTTTGATAGGGTTAGATAGTTCTGCCCTACAACCAATGACTCACTGCTGATACCAGATCTTGATGGTTCAGACATCAGTTGTGTTACAATAAATAGGTGGAGGGTAAAATATCTGATGATTGCACTTCCTATTCTCTCTCTGCCACAATCTGACTTG
This sequence comes from Xenopus laevis, assembly GCF_017654675.1. Taxonomy (NCBI): domain Eukaryota; kingdom Metazoa; phylum Chordata; class Amphibia; order Anura; family Pipidae; genus Xenopus; species Xenopus laevis. The sequence goes on from NC_054375.1 coordinate 142,501,122, forward strand.
TTATTACTTGTTTTTATATATGAATCCTTAATAACATAAGTACAGATTTCATATTATAATAATGTGACCCACCTCTGCTCCCACCAATCTTCTAAGAGTTTTTGTCTTGTTGGAAGACTCCACTCAGAGTTGACATTAGAGGAATTCTGTGCAATGTAATACAATTTTGTCTCACATTTATCCACAGTATATGTAAGCCCCATGAACCATTAGAAAAGGGTACATTTAATTCAGTTGCCTCTCAAATAGGAAAAACGTATTGAAGTCTAGAGTCTGAGAACTTCTAGAAACCCTACAGAAAACTGAACATCACAATTAAACCGTCCAACTAAAGCCAAATTACTTTGAGGCAACTTTTAAAGGGGGTTTTCATCTTCAAATGAACTTTTAGTATGCTGTACATTTAGAGAGTGATATTCTGAGACAATTTGCAATTGGAATTTATTTTTTATTTTTAGTGTTTTCTGAGTTATTTAGCTTTCTATTCGGCAGCTCTCCAGTTTGCAATTTCTTGCAAATTACCCTAGCAACCATGCATTGCTTTAAATAACAGACTGGAATATGAATAGGAGAGGCCTGAATAGAAAGATGAGTAATAAAAAGTAGCAATAACAATACATTTGTAGCCCACAGAGCATTTGATTTTTTTAGATGGGGTCGGTGACCCCTGTCTGAAAGCTGGAAAGAGTCAGAAATAGGAGGCAAATAATTCAAAAACTATAAAAAGAGAACATGAAAACTATTGAAAAGTTGCTTAGAATTAGCCATTCTATAACATTCTAAAGGTTAATTTAAAAGTGAACCACCCCTTTAAAGGAACAATAACACTAAAAACTGAAAGTTTATCAAAGTTATTAAAATATAATATACTGTTACCTGCACTAGTAAAACTGGTGTGTTTGCTTCAGAAACACAACTATAGTTGATATAAACAAGCTGCTGTGTAGCCATGGGGGCAGCCATTCAAGCACAGGATGCACAGTAGATAACAGATAAGTACTAGTATAGTTTATATAAACAAGCTGCTGTGTAGCCATGGGGGCAGCCATTCAAGCACAGGATACACAGTAGATAACAGATAAGTACTACTATAGTTTATATAAACAAGCTGCTGTGTAGCCATGGGGGCAGCCATTCAAGCACAGGATACACAGTAGATAACAGATAAGTACTAGTATAGTTTATATAAACAAGCTGCTGTGTAGCCATGGGACAACTATTCAAGCTGGAAAAAAGGCGAAAAAGCACAGGTTTCATAGCAGATAATAGATAAAACACCATTGTATTCTACAGAGCTTATCTGTTATATGCAATGTATCCTGTGCATTTTCTACTTTTTTCCAACTTTAATGGCTGCCCCCACGGCTTCACAGCAGCTTGTTTATATAAACTATTGTAGTGTTTCTGAAGCCAACGCACACATTTTACCAGTGCAGAGTAACAGTATATGATATATTCATTATTTTAAAACACTTTCATTTTTGGTGTTACTGTTCCTTTAATGTGGAACCCAGTTAGGACCAGCTAAATGCAGAATTCATTAGGGCAAAACTGTCTTGGATCCTTCTTTTGAATGAATTTGTTTATCTTACACACTTTGAGCAGAATCTCTGTAACTCCATTATCCCTGAAAAGATTCAAGTCCTGACATAATAGCGTGAAGCAGTTAGAACTCTTTAGGGTAATGGCACACGCTGCTATTTCGGGACATTAGCCGCCCAGCGACAAATCGTTTCTTCTTCGGGCGACTAATCTCCCTGAACTGCCTTCCTGCCGGCTAGAATCAAATTCACCCGAAGGATGGCAGTTGGAGCACTGCGTTTTCCGAAGTTGCCGCACCGATCCGAAGCGATCTGACTGCCATCCTGACAGCGATTTACATTGTAGCCGGTGGGAAGGCAGTTCAGGGAGATTAGTCTCCCGAAGAAGAAGCGTTTTGTCGCGGGGAAACTAATCTCCCGAAATAGCAGTGTATGCCCTGGCCCTTAGACATATTTCATTCTCACATAAAGACTGCAATGAGATTCTCTGACACAGACTGAGCCATATCTGGCCTCACTAGGTTGGGTTTATAAAGTAATTCAAATATAGGTAAAGGGGAATCGCTGTATTTCCTGACAAAGCAAAGGAAAAAGGGAACAAAAACAGATATGCGTAATATGGTGCAGTATTTTCTGCTATTTTTTGTATAGATGCACCTTTAACTGTGCGTGATTAAATGTATATAAAAGTGCAAACAGTGTGTGACAAAATTAAAACACTTCGATTGTGCGACTGTGTGTCTATTTTATATATATATATATACACCACTGTTAGTTTATACATTAGTGTAAAAAAAGATATATGTGACTAGAAAAATTTATACCAGTGAAAAAATAAAAATAAAAAATAAAAAATAAAAAACATAAAATTTTTTTTTTAGATAATAATGTGTAAAAATACCCTTATCTCACAGACACCTCTTATAGTTAATATATTAACAAATTAGTTCTAAAGACACCAAATGGTAGCAAGCATAGAAAGTTTTGGTTTAATTGCTTAATTAGTTTCTTTTAAATGAAATCTTCACCCAGTGCTGATCTGGTGGTATATTATACTCACAGACGTGAGTGAATCTGCGCTTTTGAGAGAACAAGCCGTGTCCTTCCAATAATCATCCGACAACCTTCTAGCTGGGCAGAAAATAGAGCGGCATGTGCAGTATCGTTTAAAAAAGCTGTTTAATAAAAATATAAAATACACTCACAAACGCCTCTTTTAAAATCGCATGTAAAATCTGTGAAGTCCGCTTTTCAAATGAAACCGTAGCGTCCTTTACTTTGCTCTGCGCATCTCAGTCTTACGCTGCAGCTCCAAACGATCTGTCTCCGCTCGACGCGTTTCGCCAATAGGCTTCTTCCAAGAGCGATTTCTTCTTCCCATAATGCTCTCCACTTAAAGCCCAGCTAGATTCAAAACTATCCAAACTTTATCCACACAAATGAACATAACCCATCGTAAAGGCATATCTGCACCTATAACTAACTATTCCACAGTATTTTCAAACCTCTGTTGCAACATTCACATTGACACAGTTGTTACAGCGCAGCAGCAACATTGTATTCGCTATCAGTAAAACATGATTAATCCATGTATAAAAAGAAAAAGGAAACCTCTTGCACGTTGTTACAGTATCATATTCCTCGAGATCACATTCTTTCAATTCGTAACATATTATTTTTACTCTAGAAATGCTCTCAAATTGAAATCTATGTTTAAACCTCCTACGGGCCTGGGAATTTCCTACGGGCCTGGGAGAGCCCTTGATAAGGACTCGCTGTAAGTTGGAACTTCACTGCCCAAAAGACTCAAAAACTTTTGCTGTGGACTTTTTGCTAATTCTCCTGGAGATCTTATGTGGGTGGTAAAAACAGAAATGTTTTCATTTAGATTACAGAAAAACTATGACTTTAATGATATTTTTGGTGAAAAAGATGATGTTCCACAAATTGATTCAGAACACTTTGTAGACATAGAAATGTATGATATGCTTGATAAATTGGAAATTGCGATGAAAAGGGAGTTAAGGATATGGTGGGATAAAACCACATTACAGAGGTATCTGGAATGTGGAAGAATACCCAGAGGCTTAAGGATACAAAAAAGACCAACATTTGGCTTAGAAAATGAGACATTTATAATGAATTGGGACAAAATATTAGAAGAATGTAGCAATAACTTGATAAAATTAATCATACAGAAACAAACAAAAGATCTAGATACCATTAACAAAGAAATCTTGGAATTACAAAAAGAGATTGAACCGTTCAGTGATCTGAGAGAATTCCAGGAGGAAGAGACACAGATCACTGAAAGACTCAATAAAGTGGAAAATGAAATAATAGAAACAAAGAAAAGGAAGTTTGGAAGAGATAAAGATGATTATAGAAGGGGAAATAAAGGGAATTTTCCCTATAAAAGAACAAATAATAGAAACCAGGGAGATTTCACATCAGAAGTTAATCTCGGAAAAAGTCACAAAAAGAAAGGGGAGATTGAACAAAAGCATCACAATTCATACGTAGATAGGAGGGAACCTAACTACACTAGAAGATACGCACAGGGAGGAAAGGATATTAGGAACAAAGGTTACACTAATTACAAAGATACAAATACACATAAAAAGGGACAGAAGTATTTTTTAGGGAAGGATCATCAACCACAGTGGGAAAGAGGGGAAAAGAGTACACAGGGAATATTGAATCACAGGGAGGAAACATATCACAGTTGGACACCAAAGAAAAGACAAGAGGAAAGAGGAGAAAACTATTACAAAAGAATAGATCTGAGGGAGAAGGGGAGAGAACGATTAAAGTAAAAGAAATACAAAAAGAAGAGACCCTTATAAATAATGGTATCTTTAACTTAAGTTCATATAATCTAACTGAGACCCAAGAAAAAGTGTTAAAAAAAGGCCTAAATTTTGCACCAATGAATCAACCAAATTGTTTTAATCTATTTATAGATGCACAAAAATTCATAAGAAAAATAACCCTTAAAAAATATTTTATGAATAAAAATGCCATAATAACAAACTATAGTTGCAACACAGAAGAAAAAGTAAAAAAGAAATCTACATTTATACCATCTCAAGAAAAAGGAAAATCTATAGAAATGTATGAAAAATTAATACTAAAAGACCTGGAAAATTTGGGAAGAAATAAAAAAAGAAATCTAACGAAAAATGAACGTCTAGCCCTAAAAGAATTAAGCGAAAATGAATCAATAACGATCAAACCAGCGGATAAGGGTGGTGGGACTGTTATTATGAACACAGAACAATATAAAGCAGAATGTATAAAACTTTTAGATGATGAAAATACATACCGAAAATTAGATCAAAATTCTAGAGAACTTTTCCAAAATAAATTAATAAAATTAGTTACTAAAGCTGAAAACGAAAAGGCAATTGATAAAACAGAAAAAGAATATATAATTAATAAATATCCAAAAACACCCCTTTTTTATATTTTACCTAAAATACATAAAAACCCAATAACACCCCCAGGTAGACCAATTATTTCAGGTATTAATTCATTAACCAATAATTTGTCTCACTTTATAGATACTAAACTCCAGGGATATGTAATTAATTTACCTTCATACTTGAAAGACTCTACGCAAATATTGAACATCCTTGAAGAACAAGAGTGGCAGCCGGAGTGGCTTCTTGCCACTTTGGATGTAAAATCTCTATATACCTGCATTAAGCATGAACAAGGATTAAGAGCAATAAAAGAATTCTTAATGCAAGATTCAAATATAAGTGAGGAAGGGAAGGAGTTTGTCATAAATGCTATAGAATTTATTCTAAATCATAATTTTTTTTGGTTCAATGACAAATTCTTCCTCCAAACCTGCGGGACAGCCATGGGAACTAGGTTCGCGCCCAGTTATGCCAACCTCTTCATGGGATATTGGGAGAAGCATACCCTGGGAACAATGGCACTGGACGCGAGCCTAGGGATCTGGAAACGCTACATAGATGACATCATAATTATCTGGAAAAAAGGGGAAGTAGAACTAAAAAGATTTGTAGAACAGATAAATTTAAATGAGTACAATTTAGAATTCACATTAAATTTCAGCTCGAAAGAAATACATTTCCTTGATTTACAAATTTATATAGAGAATGGTAGAATATGCACACGTACCTATTTTAAAGAAGTAGATACAAATAATTATGTGCTGGCCTCAAGCAATCACAATCCACAGTGGATAAGAAATATCCCACAAGGACAATTTAGAAGGATTAGAAAGAACTGTAGTACTCTGGAAGAATATGACATACAATCCGAAATCCTTAAAAAAAGATTTAAAGATAGAGGGTATCAAGAAAGGGAAATACAAAAAGCATATGAGACAATAAGGGATAAAGACAGAAAACAGATGCTTAAGTATAAAAAAGAGGAGACAACTATACTAGAAAATGTAGAGAAAGAGAAGTTTAACATGTGCTTTGTAACACAATATAATTCACAAGCCAGTAATGTTAAAAGAATTATAGAAAAACATTGGAATGTGTTAGCTTTGGATAAAGACTTAGAACCCCTTCTACCTAAAAAGCCAAGAATTATTTTCCAGAAAGCTCCAGATCTGAAACAAAAATTAGTACATACTGGGAATAATGAGAAAAAGGGCAAAGAAAAAAAGAAAGAGCAACTGAAAGGGTTTTTTCCATGTAGCCTTTGTAAGGCATGTAGACACAGTATAAAAACAAAAACTTTTAAAAGCCAGAAAACAGGAGAAAATTTTGAAATAAATAATCTAATAAAATGTGACACCCCGAATGTAATATACATATTAGAGTGCCCATGTGGCCTCCAGTATGTGGGTAAAACAAATAGAAACCTTAAGGAAAGAATAAGAGAACATGTGAATAACATACAAAAAGGAAATGTAAAACATATAGTATCAAAACATTTCCTTGAAAAGCACAATAAAAAGGTAACAGGCCTGAAATGGTGGGGGATAGAGAAAATTGAAAAGGATTGGAGAGGTGGAGATCTAACAAATAAAACACTAAGAAAGGAAAGCTGGTGGATTCATAAATTGGGGACCCTCTCTCCAGGAGGTTTAAACATAGATTTCAATTTGAGAGCATTCCTAGAGTAAAAATAATATGTTACTAATTGAAAGAATGTGATCTCGAGGAATATGATACTGTAACAACGTGCAAGAGGTTTCCTTTTTCTTTTTATACATGGATTAATCATGTTTTACTGATAGCGAATACAATGTTGCTGCTGCGCTGTAACAACTGTGTCAATGTGAATGTTGCAACAGAGGTTTGAAAATACTGTGGAATAGTTAGTTATAGGTGCAGATATGCCTTTACGATGGGTTATGTTCATTTGTGTGGATAAAGTTTGGATAGTTTTGAATCTAGCTGGGCTTTAAGTGGAGAGCATTATGGGAAGAAGAAATCGCTCTTGGAAGAAGCCTATTGGCGAAACGCGTCGAGCGGAGACAGATCGTTTGGAGCTGCAGCGTAAGACTGAGATGCGCAGAGCAAAGTAAAGGACGCTACGGTTTCATTTGAAAAGCGGACTTCACAGATTTTACATGTGATTTTAAAAGAGGCGTTTGTGAGTGTATTTTATATTTTTATTAAACAGCTTTTTTAAACGATACTGCACATGCCGCTCTATTTTCTGCCCAGCTAGAAGGTTGTCGGATGATTGTTGGAAGGACACGGCTTGTTCTCTCAAAAGCGCAGATTCACTCACGTCTGTGAGTATAATATACCACCAGATCAGCACTGGGTGAAGATTTCATTTAAAAGAAGCTAATTAAGCAATTAAACCAAAACTTTCTATGCTTGCTACCATTTGGTGTCTTTAGAACTAATTTGTTAATATATTAACTATAAGAGGTGTCTGTGAGATAAGGGTATTTTTACACATTATTATCTAAAAAATTTTTTTTATGTTTTTTATTTTTTATTTTTTATTTTTATTTTTTCACTGGTATAAATTTTTCTAGTCACATATATCTTTTTTTACACTAATGTATAAACTAACAGTGGTGTATATATATATATATAAAATAGACACACAGTCGCACAATCGAAGTGTTTTAATTTTGTCACACACTGTTTGCACTTTTATATACGTTTAATCACGCACAGTTAAAGGTGCATCTATACAAAAAATAGCAGAAAATACTGCACCATATTACGCATATCTGTTTTTGTTCCCTTTTTCCTTTGCTTTGTCAGGAAATACAGCGATTCCCCTTTACCTATATTTGAATTTCCTACGGGCCTGGGAGAGCCCTTGATAAGGACTCGCTGTAAGTTGGAACTTCACTGCCCAAAAGACTCAAAAACTTTTGCTGTGGGTTTATAAAGTACAACCAGAGGGTGACAATGTAATAAAAGAGACAACGTTTGCTACTGGTCTATTAATTACAGTTAATTTCCACATGAGATTGCTGTATTCCTCAAGAACCACAAGGTTTTGAGGGGGAATAAAACAGATAAAATATATATAGTGCAGTATTCCAAAATAAATTTGCTATGTTCGAATATAACCGCATGTGAATACAAAATCATGCATCACCATCAGGAGTTAATATTTAACCAGTGTAAAAGTTTGTAACTTAAGTGGTGCTAGAGGTATTTCGGCTATAGTCCTTATTTATATATCCAAGTTTTGACACCCGTGATGTTTAGAGTTATAGTTGCACTGAAGCCCACACTCCGATCCTAGTGTGTCTGGCGGGTGTTTATTCTTACAAGAAGTAAGTTGATACAGGCATATGTCATTTGAGCATCTCAGTTCGCTTTCATTCTTCTAAAAACTTTAGTGGGTAAAAGGGAAGTAACGTGTGTGGAAGCGTTATAAAAATTTGAATAATTAATTGAAAATTGCACTCACAAGCATTCCTCCAGTAAAATCGCTTTAAAACCAATGTGGCATTCCGGTCTATTGTTCCGAGTCCTTTGCGTAACTGAACTGTCTGATGCGTTCACCTTAGTCCAGTGTCGTTTCCGCGGGTCACCAGGCTGCCGCCTCCACACTCTCGTCCAATCGCTGAAGCGTTTCGCCGAATGGCTTCATCCAAATGAGCGATAGTCTCACTTCCAAGCGATCGCTTCTTTTACCCACCATATTCAAAGTCCAGAAAACTTTATTGTCCACAGAAAAGCATCTATCCTTTGCAAAGATCCCCATAAACAGATACATTCCATAAACATTGTTGCACAAAATACATCCTATTTCTGATATTTCATAAAAAATAAAAATCATCCTGTTAAAAAAGCCCTAAGGTTAAAATCAATATTAAGGCCATGGGGGGGGGATAATGTTTTAAGTTTATGGATCCACCAACTTTCTTTGCAGCCTGTCTGCATTACTGAGATATAACAATGGCGACAAGGACATCTGAACCCTCTGTGTAGCCCCCTGAACAGTTTCTGCAGCACCCAGGAGAGCCTGCAGTGTCTTGGGATCTCTGGTATGAACAGTTTTCTATTTACTGGCATCTGGCCTGGATGACACCTCCCCCGAGAGGAAAAGGGCCCTGTTACTTCACTCCCTGGGCTCTGAAGCATACCCTATTTTCACAACTCTGGGAGCAGATTCCTCATATGCTGCCACAGTACAGGCTCTGGAGAATTACTTTAAACCTGCCCCAAATGCTTTAGTGGCCAGTAGGGATGTAGCGAACTGTTCGCCGGCGAACTAGTTCGCGCGAACTTCGACTGTTCGCGTCCGCCGAATGTTCGCGAACGTCGCGCGACGTTCGCCAATAGGCGTTCGCGTTCGATTCGAACAAAAATCGTTCGACCATTCAACCATTCGATTCCTTCGACCGCTAAAATCGAAGGATTTTCGTTCGAATCGAATGATCGAAGCCATTGGATTGAATGAAATCATTCGATCGAATGGCTTCGATCGTTCGATTCGAACGAAAATCCTTCGATCGAACGATTAAAATCCTTCGATCGTTCGAATCGAACGATTTGCGGATGTTCGAAGTTCGCGAACTGTTCGCATTTTTTGCCGGTGTTCGCGAACGGCGTTCGCAAACACATAAACGGCAGTTCGCTACATCCCTAGTGGCCAGAGTTCAGTTTCGCAGGCACTGTCAGGCTGAAGGTGAACTTATATGTCCCTATGTTGCAGATAGGGTTGCCACCCAGCTGGTATTTCACCGGTAAAACACCGGACAAGGCCGGGGCCGGTATTACAAATTTACCGGCAATGCAGTTGCCGGTAATTTGTAATACCCTTCAAAAAAAGCCCTCTGCGGGGGCGGAGTTTGCCTGCTGAACCGGATGGACACGTACTGTTAACGCTCCGTCCTTGAGGAGGATGTTTTGAGGGAAAAATAGCTTTCTGCCTCCCCCAACAGCTCTACAAAACGATCGATTCACTCTGTGTCAATGAGGGGGCCAGACAGGCGCAAAAACAGCAGCAGAAAGCAGTTACCGCTTTCTTTAATCCAGCCGCAGTCAAGTCTCCACACGCGGCTGCAGGGTCCGGAGCCATATTGGAACCACTGCGCAGCAAGAAGCCTACATCGCCGACCGCTATGATAAGTAAATCTCCCGAGCACGCACCTGCCACGGCGGCCCAGATAAAGGAAATGCTCCTGGATATGAAGCACACTCTACAGAGTGATATTAAGCAACTATCTGACAATCTCAGGAAAGAGATCAGAGACCTGGGGGATCGCACTGCGCACATGGAGGAGAAAATGGGTGAGTTTGCAGATGCTCACAATGACTTAGCAGACTCCCATAATAACACCCGCTCTGAACTTGCCCGCATGTCAAATACCAGACCTAGAAGATAGGTCCCGCAGGAACAATCTGTGGTTCAGGGGCATACCAGAAACTGTACTCCCCAGAAATTCGGAACCCCATATCACTGAGCTACTTCGAGTGATACTGCCAGATCTACACGCACTGGAAATGGCTATCGATCGTATCCATAGGGTACCAAAACCTAGAACAGCCCCTGATAATGTCCCCAGGGACGTCCTTGCCAGATTCGTCTTTTACCAAACGAAAGACAAACTACTCTCTCTCGCTCGCAAAAAGGAAAACTGGCCAAAACAGTACCAGCACCTCGAAGTGTATATGGACTTGGCCCCTGCCACTCTGCTCAAACGCAAGGCCTTCGCTGAGATCACTAGTCTTACGCCAGAATGACATCCCCTACCGCTGGGAGTTAACCAGTCAAGCTTATTATCCAGCGTAATGGGACACCCACCATACTGTCCACAGTGAGTGACGCCAAAAAAGCCCTTGCTCGATGGGATCTACCTCCAGTTCCTACTAAAGACCCTCCTTCGGAGCGACTCTCACCGACACGCTCGCAAAAGAAGCTTCAGACAGATTGGCATAAAGTTTGATGCTTTCTCCCAAATGGTCTGATATTTTCCCATTCTTAGTTTGATTCTAGACGTCGAAATGTCTCCTTCTGACTTGGACATCTTTTCGACCTATTCACTCCCCGAGGCTCCTTACTTGGAATTGGAGTCGAGTAGTGGTTACCTGCTAAAAACCACAAGCACCTTGTTAAGTTCCAATGCTCTCAAAGGTTTATTCACCTGTTCACTGTTTGTTTTCTTTCTGTTTTCTGATTGTTAGCACATGGCATATATTTTCTTTTCTTTTTTGTTTTTTATTACCAGGCACTAGGCATATTGTCAGTTTTCTATTTGATTGTGACAGCCCTTTTGGGGGAAAGCATGCTCACCTACAACAGAAATGGTGCGATTTTATTCGCTAAATTGCAGAGGTTTAAACTCCCCAATAAACGGAACCAACTTCTCCATGATGCCTATAAGGCGAAGGCTGATGTTCTCTTTTGCCAGGAAACTCACTTCTGTTGTTTAGCTCCTCCTAAATTCTCCTCTAAACGTTTCCCACATTCCTATCATGCCTACGCTAAAAATAAATCTAAGGGGGGTCTCTATTCTAATATCATCTAAATTACAGTTACAAATTACAAATTAAAGTTCAAGGGTGTGGGTAGATATTTGATGCTGATTTGTGTGATAGGAAATACCACATACTCGCTGATCAACATTTACGCCCCAAATGAGCATCAATCCAACTTCCTAGCGAAAATTCTCCCAAAACTCCTTCATTATAAAATTGCAAAATGTGTAATTGCCGGGGACTTTAACATGGTCTCGGACCCTAACGTTGATATTGCCAAAGGTCAGAGAGGCCCTATATCACAGACGCAGAGAAAACATAGTGCAACGTTTAGTAACCTTCTGCATTCCCATGGCTTAATAGATGTGTGGAGAGCGAAGAATACACTCACCAGGGACTTTACCTATTTCTCCCCTCGCTTCCGTACCCACACCAGGATTGATGCGTTCTTTGCTGACCCCCAAACCACTACGCAAATTATGAAAGCCTGGATAGGGTTAAGAACTTGGTCTGATCATGCCCCTATTGGTATTGAGATTCCTAATTCTAACACCCCCACAGATAAGTTACCTTGGCGCCTGAATGATAGTCTGCTTCTCAAAGATGACAATAAAGCCTATATTGAACAAGTTATAAAGCAATATTTTACTTTAAACTCTAACGGTGAAGTTGGCTCTCAGACGGTATGGTTGGCGCACAAGGCGGTTCTGCGGGGGGAATTTATTTCCCTTGCTAGACGGCTTAGAGCGTCCAGGGACGATACTCAATTGCAACTTGAAACTAAATTAGCATCTCTTGAAAAACAGACTATCCATCAGACTAGCTCCTTGCAGTACCACGAAATAAACGAAATTAGACAAAAACTCAATGATATCATAGTGGCTAAAACAGCCTATTGACTAAAATTACTTATAAAAGCTTTTTTACTCCAAGGGCAATAAGGCTGATAGATTATTAGCATCGCAACTGCGGAAGCAGCAAGCTCAGTCTAGAATAAGTCATATAACAACTTTTCAGGGCAAGCAAACTGATCCTAAAGTTATTGCCAATGAGTTTGCTGCCTATTATGCTAAATTGTATAACCTCAAAGATGATTCTACAGCACCAAAACCAACCTTAAGTATAATTAGGGAATACCTGGATAGAATTCACCTCCCCTGTCCCACGCAATCCCAGCAAGATGTCTTGAATTCACCAATATCTAGTGACGGGGTAACGGCTGTAATTAAGAGCCTAAAACTAAATAAAGCCTCGGGCCCCAATGGGTTCACGAACACTTATTATAAAACATTTTCCCCTATACTCTCCCCATATTTGCTTCAAGTATTCCAAGATATCATAGATACGGGGGACATAACCCCAGAGTATCTCCAAGCCCATATTGTCACGATTCCCAAACCAGGAAAGCCCCCTGACCTATGCCATAGCTATCGCCCTATAGCGCTCCTGAACACTGACCTTAAATTATATGCTAAGCTCTTGGCGCAAAGACTTAACCAGATTCTTCCTTCCCTTATTGACCCAAATCAAGTTGGGTTTGTACTTCATAGACAAGGTTCAGATAGCACACGTAGATTCCATAATATTATCCATATATTAAAAAGACAGAAAACCCCAGCGTTATTGCTGTCTTTGGATGCAGAGAAGGCGTTCGATAGGGTCAACTGGGAATATATGGAGGAGACTCTTCGACAGTACCAGCTAGGTCCAACCTTTCTTAAAGCTGTGCTCCCCCTGTACACGACTCCTACGGCTAAGATATGTACGGCAGGGGCCCTATCGAGCGCCTTCTCCATCCCTAATGGCACGAGGCAAGGCTGTCCATTATCTCCCCTTATTTTTGCACTTATGGTTGAACCACTAGCCCAGAGGATTAGAGAAAATGTAGACATAACAGGAATCTCATGCGGTTTGACCCAACATAAAATCGGACTATTTGCAGATGACATCTTGTTAAGCCTCAGGAACGTCGCGGTGTCATTATCCAATTTGTTCAAAGAACTAGCAACTTTCCAATCTGTTTCTTGGTATAAAATCAACCAGTCCAAAACTCAAGCGCTACCCTTTCATATTCCGTTCCCTAGTTTGCAAGGCTATAAACATTGTTATAATTTTGATTGGAGGGACACTTATATTACGTATCTTGGCCTTAAAATCCCTAAAGATCCGGAAGATATTTGTAGGTTAAACCATCAATCCCTCCTGAAAATGATTGAAGCAGAATGTTTTAAATGGAAGTCAGAAACAATCTCGTGGTTGGGACGAATCATTTCTATAAAAATGAACATTTTGCCGAAAATATTATATTTATTTAGAACGCTGCATATAGCTCTGCCACCAAGATTCTGTCCGGCCATACAAAAAGTTATAAATAAATTTAATTGGGGCGAATAAGCCCTCTAGAGTAGCTTTTAGTTGTGCTCAATTTCCCAATTTCGGGGGGCCTGGGTTTCCCTAACGTAAAAAGGTATTATATTGCTACGATGCTGGAAACTGTAATTCGATTGCACTCCCCACCTGGGGTTAGGAATTGGGTCGATATCGAATCTGAGTTTGCTAGTGATCATAATTTGTTGCAACTTTTCTGGCTACCTAAGAGATTTAGACCACCTATTACTCACCTGCTGCCGACAACTCGGACTCTGTTACAGATCTGGGATGTCATGACCAAAAAGCTTAATCTTACCTCTTTTCCATCGCCTCTGACTCCCATTGCAGCCTTGCACCGTTTATCCCTAACATCTATCTCCAAACCTGGATTGCTAAAGGTATTACTGCTATTCGCCATTTGTATTTTGCGAATTCCTTGAGGAACTTTGAAGATTTGGCTGAGAAATATGATTTACCAATCTCCCATTATTACACCTACCTCCAGGTAACTCATTTCCTCAAATCTCACCTTTCAAATGTAAAAATCTTACGCCAACAGACAAGAATGGAATATCTTTGCAGTAAAGCATGGGACGTTAAGGCACTCATTTCAGATTGCTACCATCAGCAATTCCAACTACCAGATGACTTCTTATTTCCATATATGCGAAAATGGGAGGACGATCTCCAGATTAATCTTGCCCCTCGTACTTGGCAGTATTCCATATTGGCCCCCAAAGGTGCCATTAATTGCACGAACCACGTCGAGACACATTTGAAACTGCTTCATCGTTGGTACCTTACTCCGCAAAAGATAGCAAAAATGAACTCCCAATATTCTCCTTTGTGTTGGAGGCAATGTGGGGAAGTTGGCACCTATGTTCATATGTGGTGGCACTGTCCACTAGTTAAACCATTCTGGTCTAACGTCTTTGCTCTACTAAACAACAGATTGGACTATACCTTGCCTTGCCTGCCCCAAATAGGACCCCTACAAATATATCCTGAAAACTCTCCTAGCATCAACAAGAAACTCTTGTTTCACATCTTCAATACAGCGGCTACGTTAATAGCGAAATCCTGGAAACAAAGAGAGACTCCTAATATATAGCACTTACTCCAACAGTTGGAATTCAGGGAACATATGGAGAGAATGACTGCAAGCTCATTAGAGTCCAAACTCAAATGTAGCCACATCTGGGACCCATGGCGTCCTTTATAATTCTTATGAGGTTGTGCCCCCTGCCATTGCTACTTCTAGAGGTAGCTGGATGAAGGAGAATAGGCTATCTACCCTGTTACCTTAACCAATATGCCGCATATGCCATGTGCTACTTATGATTTTTCTTTTCTTTTATGATGCCTTTTCTATTGCTTTATTTTATTTTCCATTTTTTTTTAGTTTACTTTTCTTCCCTATTCCATGCATCTAACAGTTTGCGTACTGTTTATGTTTCCATGTGCTTTAACTATGTACAATCAAGTCTTGTGACTGTTCTGAACTTGTTTATTATGCAATAAACATACAGGTTTCAAAAAAAGCCCTCTGCCTGCCCCCAATTCGCGCAGAACTTACCTTTTCGCAGTGTTCTTGACATCGCTGCGATGTTGCTCCGCCCCATTTTGCATCACACTGCGTAACCCCGCCTCTTTTTGTATCATGGACCACCTCCTTTTTGTACCCGCCCCTCACCGGCAGGTTATTTTTTTCAGTAATGGTGGCAACCCTAGTTGCAGAGCTGAGGCGGCTAGCAGTCCCCTGCAAAATACACTGTTCATGTACACAAGCTGACTGACAGTACATCCAATGCACACTGCTTCAATTGTGGAGGCAGCCGCCATAAAGGTGGCATGAAACTGTGCCCAGTACAAGGGAAGCGCTGCAGGCGCTGTAACAAATTGAACCACTTTGCTAAATTCTGCCTCTCAGTGCCAGACACACCAGTTCATAATCTAGAACAAAATGACTGTACACCTGATAATAGTGAGATTAATGCAGTGGGTAAGGATAATGAGAATTTCAAACTCTGCCACTGTGTTATTGCTAATGTCGCAATTTCACTGCTTTTGGACACTGGAGCAAAGGTTTCTATTATAAACGCTGCGACATACAATGCATATTTTCGGCATTACCCACTCCAAGATACACTAACCTGCTTAACAGGTAACAGTAATACCCAAATTTCAGTCTTGGGCAAAGTAACCTTACCTGTTACACACCAAAAGAAGCATTTAGGTAGCTTTCCATTTTGTGTCACAGAGAAGGGTACAAAGCTACTGGGGCTGGATTTGTTTCATGCACTGGGATTTAAAGTTCTTGATCAGACAAATGCTGAAATACACATAGTAGTAGACACTATCTGGAAAAATAAATATCCCCAGGTTTTTACTGGGCTGGGTCGCATATGCAATTTTTCTCAAAATCCAATGTTAAACACCCAGGTATCTCCAGTGATGCAGCCTCTGCGTAGGCCCCCTCTAGCTATCCGTGCTGCAGTAGAAACAGAGCTGAATAAGCTGTTGCAGGAGGATATTATAGAACCAATTGACTTTTCCCCATGGGTTTCCAACCTAGTAATCACTAAAAAAAAAGATGGGCAAATCCGGCTATGTGTGGACCTACATCAGGTAAACAAAGCAATAATACCTGACTGTTACCCTCTACCCACTACAGAAGACCTCATTTCCCAATGCCATGGTTCTACATTTTTCACAAAGCTGGACCTCCGTAAAGGCTATTTACAAATACCCCTCTCTTGGAAGGCCAGAAACCTGACAGCTTTCATTACACATCATGGACTTTACCGTTTCAAACGCATGCCATTTGGGCTGTGTTCTGCTCCAAGCTGTTTCCAAAAAATCATGGTAACTGTTTTTGCAGGAATCCCTGGGGTAACCATTTATCTGGATGACATACTCATTCATGCACCGTCTCTGGAGGAACACAATACAATCCTTGATCAGGTATTTCACAGGCTGATGGACTATAACCTCCCCTTGAATGAAACAAAATGTGTTTTCACACAAACTGAAGTTGACTTTGTAGGTCATAGACTCTCATCACTGGGAATTCAACCATTGCAATCCAATCAATTACATCAATTACCTGAGCCAAAAGACAGAGCAGAACTCGCTTCATTTCTAGGATTCACAAACTATTATCTACGTTTCGTAGCTGACTATGCAGAAATCAAAACACCATTATGTTCCTTACTTAAAAAAAGATGTGCACTGGGAGTGGACACCAGCATGTTCCCAAGCAGTCTGTACACTGAGACATCATATTGCTTCAGCAGCAACCCTTTCGCATTTTTCAACAAAGGCACCTATATTTGTCTCTTGTGATGCTTCAGCTGTTGCCATAGGTGCAGTCTTATCACAAATTCAGCATGGAGTGGAGCACCCTGTTGCTTTTGCTTCTCGAGCTCTCTCTCCAGCTGAGCAGAAATACGCAGCAGGAGAGCCGGAGGCACTGGCCTGTATATGGGCTTGTGAAAAGTGGCATCATTTCCTTTATGGCAGGAAGTTTACCCTAAGAACTGATCACCAAGCCCTAACTTCCTTGCATTACTGAGATATAACACATGGGCACTCCAGAAGGTAAATGACATTTGTAGTGTCGCATCTAATAAGGTCCTGAATCTCAAATTGTTCTCCAGTTGTATGACTTTTGAAATTCTTCGTTTTTGTGCCAAATTTACAAGATTTACAAAGGCAACACGGGAAAAATCCCTTCTATACATCCTTTCCTCTTTTCTTGTCCACTCTGTTACTACAGGTGTGAACCAATTTTTGTCTTCAGTTAGGGGCTTTTTGAAAGATAACTTTTGGTTTCTTGGGTATTGTTTCCAGTTCTTTGTCCAAACTCAGAACATGCCAATGTTTTTCAACTATTTTCTTTATTGCTATTGCTTTCGGATTATATTGTGTCATAAAACACACACTTAAATTCTCTTCCTCTTTCATTTTGCTGTAGGTTTGTTTCTCTTCATTATATTTTAACATTTCATCCCTATCCCCTTGTCTAATTTTTTTATAAGCTTTTACTATGTCTTTTTCTTTATATAATCTATCCCTTAACCTTTCTGTAAGGGTCCTGGATTGTTTGTCATAGTTCTCCAGGTCACTGCAATTCCTCCTCATTCTTCTAAATTGTCCCTGGGGGATATTTTTTTATCCACTGGGGATTGTGGTTGCTGGTGGCTAGGACATAATTATTGGTGTCTACCGTTTTGAAGAAGGTACACGTGTGTACTGAGCCGTCCTTTAAATAAATCTGTAAGTCCAAAAAATCTATCTTTTCAGCACTAAAATTTAGTGAGAACTCCAAATTGAAATCATTTATATTTAGTGAGTTCACAAATTTTACAAGATTGCTTCCCCTTTACGCCAAACAATTAGAATGTCATCTATATATATCGTTTCCACATTATTAAGCCCTCCCCTGATAATTTTGGCTCTAATAATTGTTTCTTCTAGTACCCCATAAACAAGTTTTGCGTAACTTGGTGCGAACCGCATTCCCATCACGGTCCCGCATATTTGGAGGTAATATTCCACCAAAAAAAGTTATTTTTAAGTATAAATTCTATTATCTATAATGAATTCCTTGCATTTTGGACTTATACTTTCCTCTTGTGTCAAATGGTATTGTACAGCCTTTATACCTTGTTGATGTTTTATACAAGTGTAAAGGGATTTAACATCCACGGTGGCGAATATCCACCCTGGGTTCCATTTAAAGTCCTTCAAAATATTCAAAACCTGAGTGGAGTCCTTTAGATAAGAAGTTGGGTACTGACATAGGATTGTAATTTGGTATCAATAAAATGGGAAAGGTTACTGGTTGGGGAATTTATTCCCAAAATGAAAGGTCTCCCAGTGAGTTTTAAAGTGGACCTGTCACCCAGACACAAAAATCTGTATAATAAAAGTCCTTTTCAAATTAAACATGAAATCCAATTTCATTTTTTTATTAAAGCATTCATAGCTGTTGAAAACTCATTTAAAAATTTCAGCTGTCAATCAAATATTGCCTGCCCCTGCTCTATGCCATGGGCATAGAGGCGGGGCAGACAATTACTTTCACTTTCCATTCAGCACTTCCTAGATGTCACTGCTCTCCCCACATTCCCCCATTCTCTTCACCATTTAATTGTGTAGCCAGTGCATGGGGGTGGACATCGGGTCCCCCATTCTGGTGCACAAACAAGATTCTGAGATGATACAAGGCTTGTCTTAATAACAGTGTCCACAAAATGGCTGCTGCCTGCTTGTTATAATTATGAATTCCCAGACTGAAGGAAACAAGATTCAAATAATTTATATAGTGTAATTAAAGTTCATTTTGCTTGACTAATGTGATAAAATAGGATTTTGAATAATTTTTTTGGGTGACGGGTCCCCTTTAATGGATCTTTGTGTACTTTAGGAAGAATATAAAATAGAAGGGTTTTTGGATATTTGGTTATAATATAATTTTTCTCAGTAGCATCTATCACCTTATGTGCTTCCGCTTTAAAGGACCAGTAACATCAAAATTTTTCTCTCAAAATTTGTTAGGATAGAACAAAAAATAACACCAAGTCACCAAGTAGAAGATCTAGGGTGACACTAGGGTGCACTTAGAATTAGCAATTGAGGGAGACGTTCAGAACTACTGATTGTTGGTTTGAGGAGGATCTGGAGGAATTTTGTTTATTGATAAAATACTATAACAAAGTAACAAATCAAAACATAATAAATGTCATGTCTCCAGCATAAGCCTTCAAATATGCCTTCATATTTCACAATCCATTTGCTCGGAGCTCCCTCCGCTGGACACTTGTAAGTGCACAAGGTCACTTCCTATATCCATTTTTACACCTCCGTAAGGCTTATGGCAGAATTTGGACTAATCAGGCTACCGTACGCCCACCATGTGACCTAGAGCAATGCCTTGTGGGAGCCAGGACTCCATTTGACAGACCATGCTGCTGGAAGAAGCACACAGTTCTACATCTCTCTTTATGATAGAATCGCTGGTAAGCAAATAGTTGCACCAAAACACCTGTGCCAGTATATATATTTTATGCTGCAGTTATACATTTATTTGCATGTTTTTATATAGTTCATTGCAAGCATACTTATTATATTTCTGCTGTTTGTATTACAGTTTCACCTCTATTCCACTTGCTTATCCAGTAAAATCTACAGACTCCAAGCTTAATCTCTTTATTGGATTGTGGGGAGGTTTAGCTGTATGTCAAACTACACACTGCCCCAGGGTAACACGTAGAGAGGACAGAACAATAAACATTGCGCAGAACACAGGATAATCAAAACTTAGAAACAACAACAAAACAGGTTAAATCAAATAATTAATCTGTAACCTTCAATATTATCATTAAAGTTTGCCTGTCCATTTCTCAATTTGTTTACTTTGCGTGCAGGGGTACAGAGATTTAGCTGCTGATATCCCCTCTACTCCTGATCTTTCCCCCTAAACCCTAAATATTCTTGGGTTTTCCTCATCCTCTTCAAGTAAGACACTTTGCCCCTCGCTTAAAACCTCCAACTTTCCCTTCTGTTTCTTCCCAGAATCCTCTTTCATGGAACTGTTGTTTCACGGGGGAGTCTAGCGTGCCCCCAACTGTCCATCTCCCTTTTTTTCCTCCTCTTTTCCCCCACCTCTTTCTCTCTGTTTCCTTTCTCTCCAACCTATCGTTCTTCTTCCTCCTTTTTCATCACCTTCCCCCAACCTTTCCTACAGAATAAAGCAAATCTATTGGATGTCTTTAGCTGTGCCTTAGATGCAAAACTCCATTTCTTCCTTCTGGAGTTTCTTACCTGCAGCCACTCCTGCCCTTCTACTATTGTTTTCGTTGGTTCCACCCTTCATCTCTGTGCAACTTCCTCTCTCCTCTCTGTGCTGTTCCTCCCTAGGGATTTCCTGTTCTCTCTCCCTACTCCTGCACTTCCTCCTGTCCCTCCTGCACTTCCTCCTGAGCAGTGAGCAATTGCTGCTGTGACTCTGAAAGCTGAAATAGCTCCTGTTCTATCATGGGATAAGCCTTGAAGATGTTGTGCCAGGCCTCAGGGCATATGCGGTGTGAGTGACACAAGGTCATGCACATGTTACACTCTTTACTCACGTGACCCTGGGCCCCACACAGAGCACAAGTTTTAAAGTTACAGTCACTTGGCAAATGTTCCCTTGAGCCACACCTGAAGCACTGGTGAGGCCTTCCTTTTTTAGGAGGATTTCAGACATGGCAGGTCCTTAGTCAGCTTGACAGGATGATCCCTTAAAGGAGAACTAAAGCTTAACTAAAGAAGTAGCTAGAAATGTTGTACATTAGGTTTTGGGCTTCTGTACCAGCCCAAGGCAACCATAGCCCATTAGTAGTAAAGATCTGTGTCTCCAAAGATGCCCCAGTAGCTCCCCATCTTCTTTTCTGCTGATTCACTGTGCATGCTCTGTGCTGCTGTCACACACAATATACAGTACACATAAAATAGAAATGTCACAATATAAGGCTAAGTATTTAATACAGATAATTACAACATGGCAGCACAGAAACCAGTGCAATTAGCATCAGAATTTAATAATCAGTCCTGTAGCATCAGCTTATATTACAGGGGAAGCTCATTTTCTGCTGGATAATTAGTGACGAGCCCTAAGCTTAGCTTCTCAACAGCCAATCAGAGCCCACTGAGCATGTGAGTGTCACAGACACTTTCCAAGATGGTGACCCCCTGTGACAAGTTTGAAGTCCTGGATCATTGCTGCTATTGACAAGCTGAAACTTTAGCCTCGTGCAATAAGTTCAGTATTCATTTTTAGGGTTTTAGTTCTCCTCTAAGATCTAGTCATCTATCTTCTAACACTTTGTTTTCTGGTGAACTGTGTTTGATGCCCACCCATCCAATCCCCATCTAATTTCAGGCTCAGTTCAGCACTAATGCATTATTATTTGAAATGACATCACACCCAAATGCTAAGCACTTGAAAACACCAAGAGCTATAACTTTGCAGTGCAGACAGCTGCTCTTTGCAGTGAGATAAACAAGCATTTATAGTCTTAAACTGATACCATAATGCCAACTAATAATATTACTTCAATGTTTATTTATATAGCAAGGCTCTATGCTTTCTCTACCCTTGCAAACTTGCTAGTAGCAGGTTAATATAGTTATTTTGTCTGGACATTGTACACTTAATAGTAAACAAAAATGTGCATTGACCATAACTGGAACACACAGTCATTGCACAATCCATGAAGTTATGCTATGTCCTTAAACATGGGACCAGGGAATAAAGTGGAATCAAAGGTATTAAGTTTGGGCCAAATGTTCATTCTTTTTTCTATTCATGAGATTCATTTTTTCTCACAGATGGCGCGACACTTGATTTTCGCATTGTCACATGGTGCGTCATTCATCTTTCCCTCAGGGGTTAGGTGAGTGCATTTTTCATTCCCTCCTCCATTATTTGGTTCCCCTTTTCCCCAAAATCTTTGAGAAACAAAACAAAACAACTTTAAAAAAATGAAAGTCAGTGTAGTCAATATATATAATCCTGGTATTTTTGCCTGAAAATGGTAAGCAATGTGGATGAAGATAAAGAAGCATTGTTTGGTGATTTTTGCTTTCCAGCCCCGGGCTGGATTATCAATTAGGCACACGAGGTACCTGCCTAGGGTTAACCTGCTGCTGGAGATCTGAATCTGGCCTTTTTCTGGAGATGTCGTTTCTGTTGGTTTAATTGGATGCAAAACTCGAGGAGCTTGAGCCTCTCAGGCTGAGCAGGATGAGCTCATCTTTGGCATGGGGTGAATTAATAAGGCCCTGGGGGATATTTTTTTATCCACTGGGGATTGTGGTTGCTGGTGGCTAGGACATAATTATTGGTGTCTACCGTTTTGAAGAAGGTACACGTGTGTACTGAGCCGTCCTTTAAATAAATCTGTAAGTCCAAAAAATCTATCTTTTCAGCACTAAAATTTAGTGAGAACTCCAAATTGAAATCATTTATATTTAGTTAGTTCACAAATTTTACAAGATTGCTTCCCCTTTACGCCAAACAATTAGAATGTCATCTATATATATCGTTTCCACAATATTACGCCCTCCCCTGATAATTTTGGCTCTAATATTTGTTTCTTCCAGTACCCCATAAACAAGTTTGCGTAACTTGGTGCGAACCGCATTCCCATCACGGTCCCGCATATTTGGAGGTAATATTCCCCATTGTACCAAAAAAAGTTATTTTTAAGTATAAATTCTATTCCATCTATAATGAATTCCTTGCATTTTGGACTTATACTTTCCTCTTGTGTCAAATGGTATTGTACAGCCTTTATACCTTGTTGATGTTTTATACAAGTGTAAAGGGATTTAACATCCACGGTGGCGAATATCCACCCTGGGTTCCATTTAAAGTCCTTCAAAATATTTAAAACCTGAGTGGAGTCCTTTAGATAAGAAGTTGGGTACTGACATAGGATTGTAATTTGGTATCAATAAAATGGGAAAGGTTACTGGTTGGGGAATTTATTCCCGAAATTATAGGTCTCCCAGGGAGTTTTAATGGATCTTTGTGTACTTTAGGAAGAATATAAAATAGAGGGTTTTTTTTTGGATATTTGGTTATAATATAATTTTTCTCAGTAGCATCTATCACCTTATGTGCTTCCGCTTTAAAGGACCAGTAACATAAAAAAAAAAATTCTCAAAATTCCTTAGTATAGAACAAAAAATAAACACCAAGTCACCAAGTAGAAGAGCTAGGGTGACACTAGGGTGCACTTAGAATTAGCAATTGAGGGAGACGTTCAGAACTACTGATTGTTGGTTTGAGGAGGATCTGGAGGAATTTTGTTTATTGATAAAATACTATAACAAAGTAACAAATCAAAACATAATAAATGTCATGTCTCCAGCATAAGCCTTCAAATATGCCTTCATATTTCACAATCCATTTGCTCAGAGCTCCCTCCGCTGGACACTTGTAAGTGCACAAGGTCACTTCCTATATCCATTTTTACACCTCCATAATGCTTATGGCAGAATTTGGACTAATCAGGCTACCGTACGCCCACCATGTGACCTAGAGCAATGCCTTGTGGGAGCCAGGACTCAATTTTACAGACCATGCTGCTGGAAGAAGCACACAGTTCTACATCTCTCTTTATGATAGAATCGCTGGTAAGCAAATAGTTGCACCAAAACACCTCCACAGCTGCCAGCACCCCCCAGAGACATTGCTGCATAGACATTTGTGCCAGTATATATATTTTATGCTGCAGTTATACGTTTATTTGCATGTTTTTATATAGTTCATTGCAAGCATACCTATTATATTTTCTGCAGTTTGTATTACAGTTTCACCTCTATTCCACTTGCTTATCCAGTAAAATCTACAGACTCCAAGCTTAATCTCTTTATTGGATTGGGGGGAGGTTTAGCTGTATGTCAAACTACACACTGCCCCAGGGTAACACGTAGGGAGGACAGAACAATAAACATTGCGCAGAACACAGGATAATCAAAACTTAGAAACAACAACAAAACAGGTTAAATCAAATAATGAATCTGTAACCTTCAATATTATCATTAAAGTTTGCCTGTCCATTTCTCAATTTGTTTACTTTGCGTGCAGGGGTACAGAGATTTAGCTGCTGATATTCCCTCTACTCCTGATCTTTCCCCCTAAACCCTAAATATTCTTGGGTTTTCCTCATCCTCTTCAAGTAAGACACTTTGCTCCTCGCTTAAAACCTCCAACTTTCCCTTCTGTTTCTTCCCAGAATCCTCTTTCATGGAACTGTTGTTTCACAGGGGAGTCTAGAGTGCCCCCAACTGCCCATCTCCCTTTTTTTTCCTCCTCAGAAACCCCACCTCTTTCTCTCTGTTTCCTTTGTCTCCAACCTATCGTTCTTCTTCCTCCTTTTTCATCACCTTCCCCCAACCTTTCCTACAGAATAAAGCAAATCTATTGGATGTCTTTAGCTGTGCCTTAGATGCAAAACTCCCTTTCTTCCTTCTGGAGTTTCTTACCTGCAGCCACTCCTGACCTTCTACTATTGTTCTAGTTGGTTCCACCCTTCATCTCTGTGCAACTTCCTCTCTCCTCTCTGTGCTGTTCTCCTCCCTAGGGAGTTCCTGTTCTCTCTCCCTACTCCTGCACTTCCTCCTGTCCCTCCTGCACTTCCTCCTGAGCAGTGAGCACTTGTTGCTGTGACTCTGAAAGCTGAAATAGCTCCTGTTCTATCATGGGATAAGCCTTGAAGATGTTGTGCCAGGCCTCAGGGCATATGCGGTGTGAGTGACACAAGGTCATGCACATGTTACACTCTTTACTCACGTGACCCTGGGCCCCACACAGAGCACAAGTTTTAAAGTTACAGTCACTTGGCAAATGTTCCCTTGAGCCACACCTGAAGCACTGGTGAGGCCTTCCTTTTTTAGGAGGATTTCAGACATGGCAGGTCCTTAGTCAGCTTGACAGGATGATCCCTTAAAGGAGAACTAAAGCTTAACTAAAGAAGTAGCTAGAAATGTTGTACATTAGGTTTTGGGCTTCTGTACCAGCCCAAGGCAACCATAGCCCATTAGTAGTAAAGATCTGTGTCTCCAAAGATGCCCCAGTAGCTCCCCATCTTCTTTTCTGCTGATTCACTGTGCATGCTCTGTGCTGCTGTCACTCACAATATACAGTACACATAAAATAGAAATGTCACAATATAAGGCTAAGTATTTAATACAGATAATTACTACATGGCAGCACAGAAACCAGTGCAATTAGCATCAGAATTTAATAATCAGCAAACCTGTAGCATCATCTTATATTACAGGCAACCTCATTTTCTGCTGGATAATTAGTGACGAGCCCTAAGCTTAGCTTCTCAACAGCCAATCAGAGCCCACTGAGCATGTGAGTGTCACAGACTCTTTCCAAGATGGTGACCCCTTATGACAAGTTTGAAGTCCTGGATCATCTAGTCATCTATCTTCTAACACTTTGTTTTCTGGTGAACTGTGTTTGATGCCCACCCATCCAATCCCCATCTAATTTCAGGCTCAGTTCAGCACTAATGCATTATTATTTGAAAGGACATCACACCCAAATGCTAAGCACTTGAAAACACCAAGAGCTAGAACTTTGCAGTGCAGACAGCTGCTCTTTGCAGTGAGATAAACAAGCATTTATAGTCTTAAACTGATACCATAATGCCAACTAATAATATTACTTCAATGTTTATTTATATAGCAAGGCTCTATGCTTTCTCTACCCTTGCAAACTTGCTAGTAGCAGGTTAATATAGTTATTTTGTCTGGACATTGTACACTTAATAGTAAACAAAAATGTGCATTGATGTGACCATAACTGCAACACACAGTCATTGCACAATCCATGAAGTTATGCTATGTCCTTAAACATGGGGCCAGGGAATAAAGTGGAATCAAAGGTATTAAGTTTGGGCCAAATGTTCATTCTTTTTTCTATTCATGAGATTCATTTTTTCTCACAGATGGCGCGACACTTGTATTTCGCATTGTCACATGGTGCGTCATTCATCTTTCCCTCGGGGGTTAGCTGAGTGCATTTTTCATTCCCTCCTCCATTATTTGGTTCCCCTTTTCCCCAAAATCTTGAGAAACAAAACAAAACAACTTTAAAAAAATGAAAGTCACTGTAGTCAATATATATATTCCTGGTATTTTTGCCTGAAAATGGTAAGCAATGTGGATGAAGATAAAGAAGCATTGTTTGGTAGTTTTTGCTTTCCAGCCCCAGGCTGGATTATCAATTAGGCACACGAGGTACCTGCCTAGGGTTAACCTGCTGCTGGAGATCAGAATCTGGCCTTTTTCTGGAGAAGTCGTTTCTGTTGGTTTAATTGGATGCAAAGCTCGAGGAGCTTGAACCTCTCAGGCTGAGCAGGATGAGCTCATCTTTGGCATGGGGTGAATTAATAAGGCCCACCAAAAGCATAGAACCATAACATTTGTTAATTATTTAAAATATACTTGTATTTTCCCCCGTGTGTTTGAAGGCAATATGTTTATCGTCCTTTCTGTAAAGGTTTATTTCCCGGTGTTCCTTTTCTGTTTTCCTTTCTCTGGTTTCATGCTATGTCTCCAAGTTCTAGCCGAGTTCTGCACTTACTCTCTCCTCTCTCATATTAAGGTCTTGGAGTCTTTTTTTTTATTTAGACCATTAGGCGGGGGAATGTAATAAAATGGGAAACAAAAGTCTTATATATAAGAATACAAATTTGTCTTTCCTAATGTAATATTTTATACTAGACAGTTATTGCATTGCAAATTTGTGCATAGGGTATGTTTAAAGGAAAAGTAAAACCTAATTAAAGAAGTAGCTAGAAATGTTATACCTTATGTGTTAGGCGTCTGTACCAGCCCAAGGCAACCACAGTCCTTTAGCAGTAAAGATCTGTGTCTCCAAAGATGCCCCAGTAGCTCCCCATCTTCTGTGCTGCTGTTACTTACTGAGCTTTGGACCGACACACAATATACTGAATATATATGATATAAATGTCACAATATAAGGCTGATTAGTAAATAATTCACATTTTTGGTACATGGCAGCTTGGAAAGCAGCACAATTAGCATAAAAATTGAATATTAGCCCTGTAGCATCGGCTTATATGATAATCAAACAGGGTTGGACTGGGGGGCCCAGGGCCCCCTCCAGCCCCCTGCCCCTTTACTGTGATGCGCCGAAGGTGCCGCTCTGCGGGCATGCTTAGACGGCGCTGCACAGCTCCGAAATAATTTTTTTTTTGTAAAAGCTGAACAACGTCTGGCCCGGCGGGGGCCCACCGGGTTTTTTCCGGGCTCAGTCCGACCCTTCAATCAAACAAGTATGTGCATGTTAGTGATGTGCGGATCAGGTACAACCCCACCCGCACTAACCTGGACCCACCCTCCCTCCACGCCTGCCCGAGCCCGACTTACGGCTTCCTTTTATAGCCACACGCCATCCCACCCTGCCCCACTGATGACATCACAAAAGGGGGGGTGAGTAGGTGCGAGGCTATAAAACTGGAACCTGGAAGTTGGAAGCCGGCAGTGTAAGGTGGTGGGCAGGGAGGAGCAGAAGGAAGAGATCGACCCGGATACCGTCAAATGGGGGTGCGAGGTCGGCCCGAACCTGACCAACCCGCCGGTAAACCCGCAGGTATCTGGCCGGCCTGCACATCACTAGTGCATGTGGCAGACACTCCTAACAAATTCCAAGATAGGAAACTCCTGTGACAAGTTTGAAGTCCTGGATCGTTAATACTATAGAGATGCTGAACCTTTAAGCTGGTTTAGTAAGTTCAGTATATAAAATATGACATTTCTAGCCATATTCATTTTTAGGGTTTAGTTTTCCTTTAAGGCATGCTTGAAGGTGATGCACTCTTTTGGTGCAAAAATAACTTTTCACTAAGAAATTATATTTTATACATTGGTGCAAGTGATAAAATTCACACACAATCTTTCTTCTACTGGCAGATGTGGTCCTTTAACAAAAGGAAAAATTGTCCATGGAGAGGAATACATTTTTGCAGTGCAAATGCTCTCCTTTTGTAGAAATGTAGGGATGACTTGTAACATAGGCCTATCAAGTATGTCAAATTCATCTAACATTTTGATTTCTGGACGTATTTCTTCTATTACTGTTTAAGGACAATTTCCTCACCCAGATGATGCTTTGAGGATTGTTCCGTCAACCCATGTCCAGACGTCTGTAATCTTCTCGAGACCAATCCAGTAAAGATCGTCACCAGTTTTACTGTGAATAAATTCCTAGAGGAACAAAACAAACATACTGAGGTTATTTAGTAGGCTTTTGGTTCATCCCGCTTTGTCCTGAAGATAAAAGATGTCTCTTTGCTCTGGTCATAAAGTCCGTGATCAAATAAATGTAAAAAAAAGTAAAGCAAAACTTTTCAAAAAAGAATTGAGAGATAAAAATTCCAAAATGTACCTAAAACATTGATTGCAGTTGAAGAAAAGTCTTTATTTCTCATGATGTTTAGAGGGTGAACAACCCCTTTTTAAAATTCCAATGGGATTTTTTTTTTAAGTAAAAATGTTTGCCAAAAGGTTTCCCCCCAACCCAATAACGACAATGTAATTTCAGCAGGTTGAATAGGAGAACAAATTTAGTTTATGCTTAGCCAATAGGAAACAGTATTATTACTTGTGTTAACATTTGTTTAAACTTTCCTTCTCTTTTGTTTTCAAAGTCTCTTCTTTAAACCTTTGCTTGTCAGGCATGTAACTATTATGTACTGGCAGGTAGAGTCCTGCGCGGGTCCGTTTTTTGGAACCCATACCCACAAAATGCAATCCGCAACCTGGACCTGTAACCCGCATTCTTACCCGCTAGGACCTGCTACCCGACCCGCAAGTACCTTATCCGCAACCCGGACCCGAGACCCGCTGACCATCAAGAATCAGGAAGTGCTTTTACTGTAAACCGGAAGTGACATCATCGGAGGTAGGTGTGATCAGGAAAAAAGGAGTAAAACAGGAAGTGCTGTCATTGTAAACCGGAATTGACATCAACGCAAGTAGACGTTATCAGAAAAAAGGAGTAAAATCACTATTGAGAAGACTCGTGAACCGACCTGCGACCCCCAAACCTGCAGGACCGCCGAACCGCGTCTGTACCCGCACCCGGAACCTCTACCCGAAACCCGCAGGGTACCGCAGGTTTTTGTGGGTAACCCGCTGCAGGACTCTACTGGCAGGCAAAGGCACAAACTGCCACAAATTTATTGGATACACTCTGTGGCAGTTTGTGTAAAGAGATTCAGCAGTAGCTTGATCCAGCATCGAACTGGGGGAGTCTGGGCAGCCACAACAGGGCCCCGCAGCCACATGGCTCCCCACATGGCCCCCCTCAGCCGCAAATCCTCACAGGCCCCTACCTCAGCAAATACCTCTCTGTCCTCCTTAAAACACCCGTGGCCAGTGCTTACCTTCTTGCATTTCCCTTAGTGCGTGCCATTTCTAATTGTGACTGGGCAGGGGAGGTCAGAAAGGAGGCAGGAGGCTAGGAGCTGCCGACTGGGAGCAGTTCTGGGCCAGCGAGGCCCACCAGGTTTTTTCCCGTGGGCCCGCCGGCCCACTCTGACCCTGGCTAGATCCGCCATTGAAGCCCATACTACTTGGGCAGATGCCCCTGGGGAACATCCCTAGATGCCTGTGCAATTGATCCATGATCATCCGAGGATCGATCCCAAACAGCAGACTCCTGTCAATTTCACGCCTGCTTCCTGAATGTCCTCCCAGTTGCTCCCTCAACCCCCCCCCACAAATTCCTCCTACGTAAACAAGCCATCCAGCTGCCAGAGGCCCTCATACCCAATGTAAATGAAACAGTTTTTTCATTTGCAGTGTGAGCAGCCTATCTGGTATTTTGACCATTAATTGCACTGCTGGATGAATAATATTTATAATGTTTTATCTTGTTACCAAATGGTATGAGGGAGATTAGATGATACAAAGTGGAAACTTTGAGGTAGTCAGAAATGTCATCAAAACCACAAACTTTAGAAAAATAGTTTGGAGTAGAAAGACATATTTACCAAATTTGGATTTAGATGAATGTGCACTTCTCAAAAATGAATGACTTTCTGGGAGTGTACATTTTCTATGGCTTTATCCCACATAAAATGCAGTAAACATGTTGATTTTGCAGGAGCTAAAATTGACAGCAGTTCATATGTTCTATTTTCATGTTGGGTCTCCTACACGCCACATACTTTGGTAAACCTATTCATATTGGGCATCCAACTATTCAGTAGATCCTAGACATTCATATTTATGAAGTTAAATATAAAAATATGTATGGTTTCCTAGAGTAAAGCAATAGTGGAAATGTATCCTTGAAATCTAAAGTATTCAGATTTCTGGAGTGGTGCTTTGGAAAAATGATATTGTATTGCTTGGCTTTTTGACCTGTACAAGATAAACTAAAAGACTCCCAGGAGATGCCCTTAAAGTGGAAGAGCACAAAATGTTCAAAAACACTCGCTCCAATTCTTCTGCTAGTGAAAGAGTGAAGAAACCTAACTGCCTTTCAAAAAAACTGACTCCAACACAATGCCAGCATGTAGAGAGACAGAGTTCTGAGAGCTGCATAATTAA
Organism: Xenopus laevis; assembly: GCF_017654675.1. NCBI lineage: Eukaryota > Metazoa > Chordata > Amphibia > Anura > Pipidae > Xenopus > Xenopus laevis. The sequence goes on from NC_054375.1 coordinate 142,532,080, forward strand.
ACCTTTATAATAGTTTAATCAAATGGATGCCGGCCTCATTGCTGAGCACTGAAAATTATTTAGATATGAAATTATGTAAATATCCCATAAAGGAGACTTTGATCTGGCTGGGGCTATAAAACCTCCTTTCTGTGCTAATTTCAGACCCCCAAATCTATGAGGAGCTGATGGGGTTATTGTATCAAAATTGCCACTTTGTCGTATTGTTGCACAAAAGCCAGAGTCAAAAATTCCCCAAAACCTTTAAAACCTCTAAAACCACAAATCAAAGAAAGATCTTCCAGTTGTAAAAGGGACATGTGCCATTGACGTTTACATGATTTCAACAGGTTTTAGCTGGAGTATTTTTTTATTTCCAGTGGTCTCAGTTTTGTCGCATAATTAATCCTGAAAGTTACGCTTTTATTTTTCATAAATTTTCTGATCAGCTGCTTATGATTAGCATTCGTAGCCTAATTGTATGTTAAGCTTTTGTTCTCCTTTAAGTGAACATTTTCTGGGTGAAATTCAACCCGCGTTCACAGTGATAAATAAATCCCATGTATGGCTATAATCATGACACATAAGAGGCAAGGATCAGAATTCCTTCACTGCTAAAGGAAAACTAAGTGGAGCAAAGGAAATGTGGATAATAAAGGAGTAAGAAGAGTGAATAAAGGAAAACTAAGTGGAGCAAAGGAAATGTGGATAATAAAGGAGTAAGAAGAGTGAATAAAGGCAAAAAGTCAAAGGGCACATTATAGTCCAATGAACTATGGGTTCAGTACCTCTTTTGAGCCTCTGGTTCCTTATCTGATTCTGAGAACTATCTATATATACAATGAAGTGCTATAGTAAACTGACTTTACTGTGGTCAGTTTTAGCTACTTTCAGTGTGGGGTAATACCACAAATGAGGCCCTCTCTCAGGGGTAAGGCAGGGTGTAGTGCAACTGTAACCAGGTGCAATCGCACAAATAAAGGGCTCCAGTAGTTCTTTACTGATTAACCAATGAACTGTATTTATTCAACATAGCACAGATCCACAAAGGAGTATTCAGAACAATTAGATAGCATAAAGGAAGCAAATACTCACAGCACCATGCATTGGGCTGGATCTCTACAGGCAAGGGTTCATGTCAGGAGAGGTAGCAGTAAAGTGAAAGGTACAACCAGCTTTCAGGATCTCTTTAGTTGGCATCTATGGGAATTCCTATCATCCCTAGTCTCAACACTTTGTCCCAACTTCTGGGCTATTAGTACCTGGGATCTTAATCCCTCTAATGTCTCCTCATTGGAGCTTTGAGCTGCTCAACTACCTAAGCTATCTATCACTCCTAAAGTGATCTATGACAGAGTACTGCTATCTATTTACTAGAGCCAATGCTCCTAGGCTCACACTACCCATTCCCTTCCAGCCTGCTTGGTTTAGTTAAAGTAATGGACCCAGACCTCATGGTTCCCAAGACCTTTATACTACTGCACAGTGCCATCTGGTGTACACTGTGAGAACAACAGGGGTTACATAAGCACAAGTTCCCCATCAGGACCAACTTAGGCGTCCATATTACTAGGGATGTGCCTGTCAATAAGGGTGTCTAAATCTTCACATCCCTACAACAGTATATAGTGAAGTGTATATATTACAGAAATGTCAACCCCCAGATGATGTTAAGCTATAGTTATTGGTCAGAAAGGCCTACCCATAGCAGATGAAGCCAGCAGTGCTTGTCATTCAGGCAGTAAGAGCCTTACCTGCTCCATGTCGCTGTTGATAATGACCAGGTCACTATCCCTCCTGTCACAAGAGAGACGAGCCTCTATCCAGGTCATTTGATTTACTTCAAAGTAATAGCAGCTTCCATCAAATTTCTTCCAGCGAGAACCACAGTAGGATTTATCTGAAACTGAAGACAGGGTCAAGGTAGACTTCACTGTTGCATCTGATACAGGCACGTGGCCCAAGGGAATGAGTTTGGCTTTGTGATGATTTACTGAAGGCTATGTCATTTAAAATTACCACCACAATGGCATATTTGTGGGAGCTCAGTGAAATAGGACATTGTATCCATGCCAACATCTACAATGGTAGCCAGTTCTCTACCACAAGGGACACCTGAGAGGTTCAGCTTCTGGTGACCGTGGAATAGATACTGTCCCATCCCTTTCAGCCCAATATTATTTACCGTTTTGTATCATCTGTGAGATGCTCTGCACAATGGTGTTCCTCCCCTCAAATGTATGAAAATCTGAAAGCAGAAATATATCATTAAATCACTTACACAGATGAAGAACTCTGAACATGGCTCTTCCTCTGTAGTTTCCACCTAGAACCAGGGATATATGTGTGGGGAGCTTTGAGTGTAAGGCCCAGGATCAAGCTTTGGGCCCTAGGAAGACCAGCAACCTCAGAGACATCAGGGACATGGTCCCTTGAAAAAGGTAAAGGCAGTAGATAGCGGCTTTTGTTTTAGCACAATCGCAGCAGGGATGTAATTTGGTCCGGTACCGCTCTAGGCCCATAAGCTACCCAGTACTCCTCATTCCCCCACCTCCGCCACTGGATTTAATGAAGAGGTATCATGTGGCAGTGTAAAAGCAGATTTGTTTTTGCTGAATTTTTTATTAGCATATAGGCACTTGACAGCCACCCCCTAAAGTTGCCACCCGTGGAACAGGCCCTCAAATGGTAAATACGGGCAGGGACTGTAGCAGTAGCACCTTACCAGTGCTTTGAAGAGGGAAAGAAGCTCAATCTCTTCATCATATGTGAATCTATATAAAGGGGGACGAAAATCAGCCAATAAATGGATGCTAATTGCTTAGGATGCTCTTCTGAGTTCTGAGCTAGGCTATAAGAGTGGCTTGGGTGATTTCTTGGACAGACATAATATCAAAAGCTATTGTGATACTAAGCTCTATAGTTAGTATAGATATGGGTATATATATAATGTATGTGAAAGTAGGAAGGGTGTGTGTATGAATGCTGGGTTTTCATTTGGAGGGGTTGAACTTGATGGACTTTGTCTTTTATCAACCCGATTTAGCTATGTAACTGTAAAAAAATCAGTTTGCTCTTTTGAAAAACGGATTTCAGTCTGCTGGAGATGATGAGTTTTGAAAAAAACATGTTTTTCCATGTTGTCATTACATGACACAGGGTTATACTCACACATGACAAAAAGAAAGGCAGCCATGACGATTAAGAGAAGGAACATAGTGATGGTTAGACCCATTAGGATGAATACCAGACTCCTTGATGAGCATTTCCTCTTACGAGATGAAGGAACTAAGAAAGAGAGAGAGAAGTAGTTTTCTTTTACGTCAGTCTCACAGTCAGAGCACAACAGCGATCCCAGTGGCAACTCCAGCACCGATCTCTTTGCCTTGTTAGCTCATGCCTTTAAAACTCACATGAAAGTAATTGGAACAAGGTTATTTACAACATTTTCCCAAATGATGCAGCCTGGCATTCATATATTTAACTCTTGTCGGAAGAAATGAATTCAGTTGGCAAATTTGGGTTTACCCAAACAGATGCATTTTTTTCGGGGGGGGGGGGGGTCTCTGGACTGCAAATATGTCTCTATATTCATTACTTAAGTTGCTTTTTATAGTGGGCAAATCTTTTGTTCCTACTGAGACATTACAGGGCAGATTTAGCAAAGGTCGAGGTGAATTTTTGAATGAAAAACATTGGAATTTCAAGCTATTTTTTTGTGCCTTCGACAAGGGATTAGTCCAAATTCGATTTGAATTTGAAAAAAAATAGAAAATTTGAATATCGAATTTTATCATGTACCGTATCTTTAAAAATTTGATTTCTTCGACCATTCGCCATCTAAAACCTGCCGAATTGCTGTTTTAGCCTATCGGGGACCTCCTAGAACCTATTTGGAGTCAATTGGTAGACTTTGAAAAATTTAAGTTTTTTTTGGGAAAAACTTCGATTTCTAATTCGAACAATTCGAATAAGGACCTATTAGATCGAAAACTGACCTATTCGAAATCAGTGTTTTTAGCTCATTGCCAGAATTCATGCTCAGCCCGAGTGAAGCATCTCTCTCAGACACAGAACAAAATTGTTTTATCCTTTCATGTAGGTAAAGGACCTGATGCTTGCAGTTAGGAAACAACTGGGAATGTAAAGGTTACTATGATTTATGATCTATGTATTAGGAACACTGGAGACTTATGGAAAGAGCACACACTTAAGTGAACAGGAAAGCTTTTCGGGGCCACAGAACTTTCTACTTTGGAATGACAGAGATAACCTGAACACAATCGTAGTTTGGGCAGGCAAGAAGTCGGGGCAGGCAAGAAGTCAGGGCAGGCAAGGGAGAATCAGAGTCAGGTTATAGGCACAAAGTCAAAACCAGGATAGCAAGCAAGAACAAAGGCTTAGGCAGGACTTCATAAGAACAGAGCCATCTTAGGAAGTGAAAGAAGTGACAATGAACACTTTATTTTCAAATTTGGCACCAAATGGTGATGCAATAGCATTATAATACACCCCCGGTGTGTCACAGGGCACACATTTAGAATTTTGTGATACACACACTTGGGTGATAATTTCATGACAAATGCTGAAGCGTGCATCTGCACTGACCTGGGGACTGGTGCTTCAAGAGGTAGGAAAGTGTGCCGGTCTGGGAGCCTTCCACCGATTTACTAGAGACAGACCTAAATTGTCACCCCTGTGTGGTGTTTGTGCAAGGTGCCTGCAGGCGGCACTGTGCACAAGAGTGACACTGTACATTCTAAATGGTTCAAAAGTGAAAGTGAAAGCTTACTGTTGTGTAATGGCTGCATGAGTCTGCTAATAAAGCACTGTTATACTCATCCTCGGCTTCCCAAAACATAGCAAATGGCGACAAGGATGGCTCTTCTACCTCTGCAGCAGCCTGCACCTTTTCTCCCAAATCCTGGTGAGCCTAGCATACACTTTACTGCTTGGATTCATATGTTTGAAAATTACATCATTGCAGCTGACCAAGGGGAGATTTCTGCTGCTAGAAAGCGTGCTTTAGTTATTCACTGTCTGCGAGCAGAGGGACAGCGTATATTTTATACATTACCATTACCTGATGATACTTATGAAACTGCTCTTACTGCTATAAAGAACTTTTTTGTGCCAAGAGTAAATGTGGTTGTTGAAAGATATAAAATCCGCCAACGTGGACAACGTAATGGCGAATCCACAGAACAATTTGTAGCAGCTTTGAGAGAGCTGGTTGTGAGTTTGGGACTCTAACAGATGAAATGCTACGAGACCAAATAATGGAAAAAACAAACTCACCTCGCATTAGACTGCTCCTAGAGCAGGATTTAACCCTTGCAAAGGCTATTACAGTTGCTAGCCAAATTGAAACAGCAGTGGCAGAGGCTAAAACTCTCAGTCAGGGAACTGCTGGGAATGTACAGACTGTGAATTCAGCACTGTGGCCTAATAATGCACAGTCACAGGCAAAATACAGTGCTTAGGAAAGGGATTCACCTACACTGGAAAACCGTGCAGCAAATACAAATAGAAAATACTGCTTTTGCTGTGGTTCAACACAACACAATACAAATCATGTTACATGTCCTGCAAAGGCTATACGATGCCGCAGATGCACAAAGGTAGGATATTTTGTTAAGATCTGCCGTAGTTCTGCTAAAGATATTCATGAAGTCACTACTACAAATGTCACAGTATTAAGTGTGGTTAAAGCTGGTACATTTATTCCAGACAAGTTTATATGCACTGTCAGTGTCAGTACTGCTTCTGCTGACAAGGGACACTCCATTAACCTGGTGCTTGATACAGGTTCAGCTGTTTCTATACTACCAAAGGATATTTTCTTGAAATACTTTGCAAAAGATCCGCTTGTTGCACCTGCCCTGAAACTGGTCAGTTACTTAAAGGATCCAATCCCTGTGCTTGGTTACTTGCCAGTGACTGTACAATTTGAATCAAATACTGCAAAATGTGACTTTTACATTGTGAATAAGGGTACTGCTATACTTGGAAGGGATCTCTTTGCTGCATTAAACCTACAATTAGTTGATGGTCTCATTACTACGGCACCAGTGCCTGCCACACAGCCAGTGTCTAAAATTTCACCACAAAACAACACTTCACTGGACTGTGCAAAGAACTTTGTACACAAAGCTAAGTTGAGACCAGATGTAAAACCAATATGCCAGATATTGAGGCGATTGCCCTACTCTATAAGGGAGACTGTCTCACAGGAACTAAAGAAACTGGTAGAGCAAGATGTGATTGAAAAATCAGAATCCTCTGAATGGGTTTCACCAATTGTTGTAACAAAGAAAAAAACTGGAGGTATTCGATTATGTGTTGATCTCTGTGAACCTAATAAAGCAGTTGTTTTGGATAATCATCCCTTGCCACACATAGAGTAAATATTTTCAGAACTCCGAGGAGCAAAATTCTTTTCCACTCTGGATCTTCAGAGTGCTTATCATCAAGTATTACTGAATGAGGAAAGCAGAGACCTCACTGCATTTATCACCCATGATGGTTTGTTTCGGTTCAAGCGTGTACCTTATGGACTGACTTCAGCACCAGGTTGTTTTCAAAGACTGATTTCTTCTATACTCCATGGCAAACCTGGTGTAGAATACTACTTGGATGATATAATTGTCTACGCTCCAACTATGGATCTACATGACAAGTACCTAGAAAAGGTTCTGAAATGCATTGATTCTGCAGGACTGAAACTGAACCTTTCCAAATGCTACTTCAGACAAACTCAGCTGTCATTTCTGGGTAATATTATCTCACAAAATGGATTACTGCCTGACCCTGACCATGTCAACGCTGTTACACAGGCACCTACTCCATCTGATTTCCAGACCTTATAAGTTTTCTTAGGTCTTACTTCATGGTATTCTAAGTTTATTCCCAACTATGCTTCAGTTGTGGAGCCACTTAGAGCACTACTACGTGGAACTAAGTTTGGTGTGGTCGTCATAGCTTTGAAATAGTGAAACAGCTAATTGTGAGCAGTCCAGCGCTAGCTTTATTTGATCCTGCACTACCCACTATGGTTACTACAGATGCTTCAGACTATGGCGTGGTGTTTGGGCAACAGAAAAATGGAGAACCTACCTATGTATACCTGTGAGAATTTACCTTATTCACAAGTAGAGAATTTACCTAATGGACTGATCATAGCCCTTTAGCTACACTGATTACAACAAAGGGGCTAGGAAGAGCTGGAATGTGTATAGCTAGATGGTCAGCAAGGCTACTGAATTTCAACTACAAAATGCAATACAAACCAGGTTTGAAAAATGTTACTGCTGATTGTTTGTCACGTTTACCTTTACCTGCAGCTTATGATACACTGGATGAGGACATAGAAGTTGTAGCATTGACTGATTTACTATCATCTACAGTTACAGCTGCTGATGTTAAGCAAGCTTGTCTCACGTGTCCAATTCAAGTAAAACTACGGGATATCTTACAAAGCAAATGGCCGAATGCTGAGAAGAAACTCAGTCCTGGTCTTCAACCTTACTACAGGATTAGACACAAACTGTCCTTAGTAGATGGCTATGTTGTCCATGGAGCTCACCGTTTACTGGTACCAGAGACCTTTAGAGAAAAGCTCGTACAACTTGCACATGAGAGTCATGAAGGAATTGTACGTACAAAACATAGACTACGAGAACTACACTGGTGGCCAGCAATGGATGCTGATGTGGTAACTGCCATTCATTCTTGTGTTACGTGTCAGAATCATGACAAAACAGCTATCACACATACACCACCACTTCAGCCAGTACCATTTCCTCATTCAGCATGGGAAAAACTTGCTATTGATATTGGCGGTCCTTACAGATGCTCCTATAGACTGTAGATTTGCTATAACCTTGATAGACTATTACAGTAAATGGCCTGAAATTGCATTTGTTTCTCATATAACATCAACTACAGTAATAACATTTCTGTCTACAGTCTTCAGCAGAGAAGGTAATCCAAAGGAGTTAATATCAGACAACGGACCACAGTTTGTCTCATATGAGTTTGAATCCTTTCTGAGAGAGAGGAATATTGTGCATAGGAAATCTTCAGTGTATTATCCACAAGCAAATGGAGAAATCGAGCGATTCAACAGAAGTCTGAAAGAAACACTACAGACAGCAAATCTTACTGGGAAATCTTGGAAAGTATTTACAACAGAGTTCCTACATAACTACAGAGCAACGCGCCATGCAACAACCCAATCATCTCCAGCTGAATTATTACATGGCAGACAGATGTGCACGCAAGTTACATGTTGCAGACATCAAACTTCCACAAAATATTGTGCCTACAAAATCATCTACTGCTGACATTGTGAAACATCAACAAGCCAAATGTAAGGCTTATACTGACAGAAAACATGGTGCAAGAAAAGTGCACTTTCAGCCTGGATCTTTTGTCAGAATTAAGAAACCAGGACTACTGAAACAAGGACAATCTAAATGTACTACACCACTTGTGAGTGAGAAGCCAGCGAGGACCATACACATATGAACTATCTGATGGACACATATGGAATGCAAGTCATATTGCACCTGCTAGATATGACTTTGAAAAAGCTCTATTTGATGAAGGACATTTTCCTACTCCTGTTGCCAACTGCAAATGGCCTGAAGAAAGTGTACCTATTAGGCGTACTGAGAGAATTAGATACATGGACCAAGGACTTTGTGATGTGAAGAATGCATAATATTGCTTACTGATTGCATACTGTTTCATTGATGTTGTTTATTACATTTGTCCAAATGCTTTCCTACTATAGGGGAAATATGTGGTGTTTTTGCAAGATGCCTGCAGGTGGCACTGTGCACAAGAGTTAAACTGTACATTCTATATGGTTTAAAAGTGAAAGTGAAAGCTTACTATTGTGTAATGGCTGCATGAGTCTGCTAATAAAGCACTGTTATACTCTACTCATCCTCGGCTACCGAAAACATAACACCCTGTAAGGAATGTGACTTTTGATTGGACTGAGTATGTGTCTGGCTATAACTGGGCATGGCTTGAATTTTCCTGGTTTTCAGTATTCAAATGTTGGGACGTATCAAACCAGGGTCAGTTATAGATCTCACTGTGCCTCTTCTCTTCTTAACTATGAAAGTCAATGTATTACTTGTGATATCCCGAAATATCAGATATGTGCTTAAACTTACCTTTTCCCAACATATTTCCATAAGCACTCTCCACTTCTTGCATTTGTACTTATAATCTGCTTTGTATATTCTTTATGTGCCTCTCAAAGGATGTTCTAAGCTTCCTGTTTTCTGGTCTTTTAGTCACACGTTGAAGCCTTCTTATCAACTCTTAGAAAAATAAAGGAAATTAGAAAATATTTGAGATTAAAAACAAATGATATACCTGTACTATGTATTTGCACATGACTATGACATGACATGATGCCTAGGAGAAGTAGGTTTGAGAGCCACTGTTGTAGATCAGTCTTTTGCATTCTTGTCAGAATCTTGTCTATCTCAGAGGGAACAGCCGGGGTTATGGATCTAAACATTCAGTCAGCAACACCTGCCTAAATTATTTCAGTAAAAGATTCAGTGAAAGACAGGTTAGATGAGATAGTGGGCAAAGAAAGTGAAAATGGGGGAGGAGATTTGGCTGGGGGTACTGTTAAGGATAGGGAGGACCACATGTCATATGTTCAATATGGTGCCAGTATTAAATGTATGTTTACAAATGCAAGAAGTCTGACTGGTAAAACGGGGGAGCTGGAGCTGCTGGTGTTGGAGGGAAAATATAATGTGATTGGTGTGGCCGAAACATGGCTGAATGAGTCGCATGACTGGGCAGTAAATATCAGTGGCTATACTTTGTTTCGGAGGGACAGAGGCAATAGAAAAGTAGGAAGGGTATGTCTGTATGTTAGGCAGGATTTAAAAGCTCATATAAAGGAGGAGGTTATGTTAGAAATTGAGGGGGCAGAAGTCGTATGGGTGGAGTTCTTCACCAATTGTAAAGAATCCAGCAAATTAATTGTAGGCGTATGCTATAGACCCCCTAATGTAAGTGACGAGGAAGAGACAAAGTTCCTAATGCAAATAGAAAAGGCTGCTAATAAAGGAATAAGTGCGGCTCACCAAAAGTCTTTGTTGGTTTAGTTCCACGGGTTATCCTGTGTTCGATATCCCAAATCAATGTGTCAATAATGCAGTTAGTTGTGGAACAAACCCAAGGCAGCAAGTTGACTGCAGTGATCTTTATTGGGAAGCAGAGTTACACAACATGTTTCGGGCGAAGCCCTTTGTCACACACTTGACAAAGGGCTTCGCCCGAAACATGTTGTGTAACTCTGCTTCCCAATAAAGATTACTGCAGTCAACTTGCTGCCTTGGGTTTGTTCCACAACTAACTGCATTATTGACATAGAAAAGGCTGCTAGTTTAGGTAAAGTAATGATAATGGGGGATTTTAATTACCCAGATATTGACTGGAGCAACGGTACTGCCAGATCAGTTAATGGGAACAAGTTTATAAACTTATTGCACGACAATTTTTTAGTACATGTTGTTGAGGAGCCAACCAGAACAAATGCTATTCTTGATTTAGTGATCTCAAATGACCCAGAACTTATAGCAAATGTGCAAGTCATTGAACCCCTGGGTAATAGTGACCATAATGTTATATCTTTTAATGTCTGGTGCAAAAAACAAAAATATACTGGGGCAACAAAAACCATGAATGGAAAAAGCTAATTTTAGTGCCTTGAGGGCTGCCCTACAGAGCATTGATTGGGGCATTAGGTTTTCAGCTAAAAACACAGAACAGAAATGGTTGTCTTTAAAATGATATTAAATCATTACTGTTCTCAATTTATTCATTTATTCCCTTAAGGACTTAACGTAGAAGCTCTAAGAATCATCCTGTGTGGCTTAATACAGAAGTAAAGAAGTTAATGGGAAAGAAGAGAAAGGCATTTAAAAACTACAAATCTGTAGGGACAGAAGCTGCATTTAATGAATATAAACACTGTAATAAATGTTGTAAATCAGCAATCCGGAAGGCTAAGAAAATAAATGAAGAGTTAATTGCGGTGGAGGTGAAAACTAACCCTAAAAAGTTTTTAAAATATATTAATAGTAAATAGATGCAGGTTGAGAGTGTTGCTCCATTAAATAATGGTACCAGTATGGTTGTAACAGATACAGATAAGGCAAATGTGTTAAATCAGTTCTTTTCTTCAGTGTATACAATAGAGGAGTCTGGGTTCACAGGCTCACTTTATAACTGCACGAATGGTTCAGCTCAATCTAGTCAGTGGCTGACTCAGGATATGATTCAAAAAGCTTTAATACAAATTAATGTAAACAAGGCTCCAGGGCCTGATGGCATACACCCCCGGGTTCTAAGAGAGCTTAGTTCCGTTTCAGACCAGCCCTTATTTCTGATTTTCTCAGATTCACTGTCATCTGGTATTGTGCCTATGAATTGGAAAAAGCTGATGTTATTCCAATATTTAAAAAGGCATTACGATCTCAGCCTGGCAATTATAGGCCAGTAAATTTGACATCTGTGGTGGGCAAATTATTTGAAGGCTTGTTAAGGGATCACATTCAAAATTTTGTCCTAATGAATGGCATTATGAGCAGCAATCAGCATGGCTTTATGAAGGATACGTCATGTCAGACAAATTTGATTGGATTTTATGATGAGGTAAGTAAGATTCTGGACAGTGGGGGGGGGGGGCAGTAGATGTGAGCTATTTGGATTTTGCAAAAGCGTTTGATACTGTGCCCCACAAACGACTGCTTTCTAAACTAAGGTCTGTTGGGCTTAATGAAGTCGTTTGCACGTGGATAGGAAACTGGCTACAGGATCAAGTACAGAGGGTGGTTGTTAATGGGACATTCTCTACTTGGAGATAGGTTCTTAGTGGGTCCCCCAGGGCTCAGTATTGGGTCCACTTTTATTTAACTTGTTCATTACTGACTTAGGGGAGGATGTTGTAAGTAATGTATCAGTGTTTGCAGACGACACAAAATTATCCGGCCCAATTAATTCCATCCATGATGTGGCATCCTTGCAACATGATCTTGACAAACTGGCAATCTGGGCAGCTAAGTGTCGTATTGAGATTCAATGTTGATAAATGTAAAAGTCATGCAACTGGGATGTAAAAATATCCAAGCCACTTATACCCTTAATGGGACTGCACTAGGCAAATCCATTATGGAAAAGGACCTTGGAGTCCTTGTAGATGATAAACTTGGCTGTAGCAAGCAATGTCAGTCAGCAGCATCAAGGGCAAATAAGGTCTTGAGCTGTATTAAAAGGGGCATAGAGTCAAGGGAGGAGGGGGTCATTCTTCCACTGTATAGAGCATTGGTAAGGCCCCATCTAGAATATGCAGTAGAGTTTTGGTCTCCATCACTCAAATAGGACATTATTGTATTAGAGAGGGTACAGAGAAGGGCAACTAAGCTGGTAAAGGGAAAATCTTAGCTATGAGGAAAGACTGGCCAAATTGGGGATGTTCACACTGGAGAAGAGGCGCTTAAGGGGTGATATGATAACTATGTATAAATATATAAGGGGATCATATAATAATCTCTCTAATGCTTTATTTACCAGTAGGTCTTTCCAGCTGACACGAGGTTACCCATTCCGATTAGAAGAAAGGAGGTTCTGCCTAAATATTCAGAACTGGTTTGTTACAGTGAGAGCTGTGAAGATGTGGAATTCTCTCCCTGAATCAGTGGTACAGGCTGATACATTAGATAGCTTTAAGAAGGGGTTGGATGGTGTTTAGCAAGTGAGGGAATACAGGGTTATGGGAAATAGCTCATAGTCCAAGTTGATCCAGGGACTAGTCCGATTGCCATTTTGGAGTCAGGAAGGAATTTTTCCCCCTCTAAGGCAAATTGGAGAGGCTTCAGATGGGTTTTTTTGCCTTGTCAACTGGCAGATAGGTAGTTAATAAAAATAAAAGGTTGAACTCGATGGACATGTGTCTTTTTTCAACCTTACTTACTATGTTACTATGTAACTATGTAATGTTGTTTATTACCCCAGTGGCTGAGCCACCAGAACAGGGCCCATTGTACATAGGTGCTCTCCAAAGGGACCCCTGGAGTGTCAGATGTGATTACTGTTATACTGTTATACTGTTATTGATATTAAATTATTCTGACACTGGTTAATGTTCTGCCTTTAGTGTAAGGTGTGATCCTAAAAATACCATACCCAGCCTCAGGGGAGTCCTGTGTTACCTTTATTGCTACATGCTCTGAAAGCATAAATAATAATGTACTTTTTTAAATGCTGTGAGCGCAAAAAATTTATCTCTTTCCTTCTTCCATCTGTATTCAGAACTGGAAATGGCCAGTGGCATTCAATTATCAGATACTAATTCTCCATAGATAGAAAGAACATGAGAACCTTAGACAGGGCCGGAACTAACAGAAGAGGCAGCTGCCTAAGGAGCAACAATGAGGGGGTGCTGGGTACCTGTCTGTTGAAGGGTCCGCTACGTACCCCATGTCTGGCTTTGTATGCTCCCTGCCTCCCAGGTTCACCGGGATGTCTCTTTTCTACTCGTGCCCTCCTCCGTGCGTGACATCATTTAGCAAGTTTACACATGTGAATGGAGGGGAGCGAGGCAGACAGCTGGGCTGTCTAGAGCGTCTGGTCAACTTGGCCAGCCCCTGCCCTTACAAGTAGCCAATAGGTGGCATTTGGGATTGAGCCAAAGTTTTGTTCTCACCTATAATAACACCAAATAAATGCTGAGTGCCAGCAGGGAGCAGAAGGGCTGGCTTGGTTCTAGCAAGGTTTTAAGGGAATTTTTTAGTAAAGGCAACAGTTAAGGGTACATTACTTTAATGTGTCAGAGTATAATTCAACAATTTTCTTTCTTGGCACCATCTGCCCCTTTATGATTATGCCATTATATCTGTTCCCATGTGCCTGTCAAAATTCAGCAGGACTATACAGGTATGGGACCTGTAATCCAGAATGCTTGAGACCAGGGGTTTTAATTTAGATCTTCATAAGTCTACTAGAAAATCATGTAAACATTAAATAAACCCAACAGTCCTGCAATATAGCCAGGTACCGAGACGGGTTACCCTCAGACTACCCACGCAAACCCAAAACTCAACCACCTTGCAGGTCATCCATCTGTACCCAACCCAATGTAGGACTCTAATGGGAAGGCAGTCTCCATTTTATCCAAATAATCCAAATTTTTAAAAATAATAAAACAATACCTTGTACTTGCTATAAACAACACAACGGGTATGGATTCAGTATAATTGACCTTTAACCACTGCTTCCGTCCAGAGAAGCAAATTATCCACCAAATGAAATTGTGGTCAATAATCGGTCTGACGCAGATCTTTGCTGCAAAAGTTACAACACTTGAGAAATAACTTTTGCTGCAAAGTTCTGCGTCAGACCGATTATTGACCACAATTTCATTTGGTGGATACCTTGGTCTTGATCCAAACTAAGATATAATTAATCCTTATTGGAAGTAAAACCAGCCTATTGGGTTTAATTAATGTTTACATTTTTCTAGTAGACTTAAGGTATGAAGATCCAAATTACGGAAAGATCCAATATCCAGAAAAATCCCAGCTCCAAACCATTCTGGATAACAGGTCCCATACCTGTTAGAAATTGTAAGCTACAAATTCCCTCAACAAAGTCTTCCTAGATCTGTAACGATTGAGTTGCATTGACATCAAGTTGCACTGCATATGCCCAACGGGTTTTATTAGGCTGTGGCTTTAATTAGGGGACAGTGGGACAATTAAGCCTGAATGTCCTCCAGCCCACGCTGTGATCTAACATGGTAAATCAGATTACAAAAAGATGAAGTATATTAAGGTTAAGCCTTCCAACGTTATTTGACCCATACAAAAAGGAGCTACACCTTAAACATGTAATACACAGACAAAGTGAAGATACAGTAATAAAGATAACAAAAAAGTTTTCAATGGGGTTTTTAAATGTAAATACATTTGTTTTAAGCTGCTTCTCACCTGTCCAGCGTCAGCAGACACTTGATATAGGCTGAAATGGTTCTGTTTGTCAGTAATGTAGAAGTAACAATGTGGATGCGACTGTTTAGAACCAACGAGACGTCTGCCATCAGTTCTTTCCCCACTGCAGCTCAGCACAGAAGTATTTGTAGCAACTTATCTTTCTATCTCTTGACAGCCAATCATTATATTTAGTGATTTATGCCTGAGATTTGGGGAGATTTATCTTCTTCCCCTGAAACATGAGTTATCTGGGTCTTCTCACGATGCATTCTATTGAAATTAGGAGGAGATATTGATAGGGTTAGATAGTTCTGCCCTACAACCAATGACTCACTGCTGATACCAGATCTTGATGGTTCAGACATCAGTTGTGTTACAATAAATAGGTGGAGGGTAAAATATCTGATGATTGCACTTCCTATTCTCTCTCTGCCACGATCTCACTTGTTATTACTTGTTTTTATATATGAATCCTTAATAACGTAAGTACAGATTTCATATTATAATAATGTGACCCACCTCTGCTCCCACCATTGTTTTAAGAGTTTTTGTCCACTTAGGGGCTGATTCACTAACTTCGAGTGAAGGATTCAAAGTAATCTGATAGCATACCTCTTTCCAAATATTACTAAAGGTTGCATTTAGGGGCATATTTATTGTGCTGTGTAACACAAAATCTGCTGAAAAATGGCAAAAACCCATTTCTGCGAGTTCTCGAGACCCGAAAACTCGAATTGATCGGCAAAAAAAAAAAAACTTGAATCGATCGAACATCAAGCAGGCTGTTAACCTATTCAAATGGTTCAAGGGACCTCTGCCATTGACTTCTACAGAGCCTCAACCGGTATAAGGCGGTGTAGCTATTCCAAAGATCGAGGTATAATAATGCTTGAATATTCAGGTTTTTTTTAAAAAAACTCGACCAATTTGAGTTTTTCTACCCGGAAATGTGAGTATTGACCAAAAAAATACAACTCAAAAACGTAATAAATCTGCCCCTATATGTAACGTTGTACCATTTCCTTTTGGTTCTTCAGAATGAGAAGGCTTGAGCCCATTGCAATGCAGACATTTTTAGACTCCTCCCAGGTCAGAGTTGTTACTGAAATATAATACAATGTGGATCCTATCAATTTCCATTCTTTTTGACATTCCCCATAGGATCTTCCTAAAATAAGGAAAAAAAAGGACTTAGGGGTGCAATATATCAAGGACTGAGTATGAGAAATAAATCTTGTGGCACTCACTAATGTCTTCTTTAAGCTTTGTGATTTCCGCCATGAGACGTTCTTCCATCTCTACTTGGGCAATTGGAATTCCAGATAATACTAAAGAGTAAAATAATAGAAATAAGGGTGTATTCTTTAGATCAAAACACTCCACAGGCAAACTGAAGTTCTGGACAATGTTTATTGTAGTAAACTGCTGCAAATGGCCTAACGTGATCCCTTAATCATAGGCTAACAATCCATTGCAAACAGCTGTTGATTTATACAGTAAAAATGAGTGACCCCATAGTGGACTTTCTGTAAAATTACTCCTATTTATTTAAATAATTTAAAAACCTTGTAGTAAAGTAAACATATTTAAACATAATATCATCACTAAAAGCCAAACAGTACTGTATATTATCATAGTTTGAGGAGGAAAAAAGCCAATCAAGATTCATTCTATGGCGCTTCCTTATCTAGAAGGATTTTTTTAGGGAATTACTTTCCTTGTTTTTCCCTTTTTCTTTTATTGTACTTCGTCCATTCTCTATCATATCCCTATAGGTGCTTATTGATGTGGTTCATGTAATACCAAATTATTTATATTATTCCATTGGTCGCACTATGGGGAAGAGGGAGGGGAAAAGTGGGGGGGGGAGGTTTTTGGATGAAAGAAAGGGGGGAGGGGGAGAAAAAACGGGCAAGCATGCCAGTGTATATGATTCATTAAGCTCCCTATCTTAAAGTATGTCTTCCCTTATGTTCCCTATAAAATCTGATGTGTTTCTCTAATAAAGATAGATGATATCATGTCTATAATTAAATTCACTTGGTATCCTAGTTTCTAATTTAAGGATCCAGAATGCCTCTCTGAGGTTCAATCTATGGATCACATCACCACCTCTAATGGGAACCCTTACTTGCTCAATTACTTTGAGTTTTAGATCCTTGATACCATTTGGGGAACATGTCATATAATGTTTCCTAGCGGGGTGGTATCTTCCGTGTTTGTAATGGTCCTTATATGCTCCGTTATCCTGTCTTTCAACATTCGGGTGGTGCGGCCCACATATTGTTTACAGCAGTGTCCGCTCTCCAAGAGGTATACTACATTCTTAGTGTTGCAGTTATAAAACCCTCTATTCTGAAATGATTGCCCCGACACTTTAGATTTGAACTCTGTACCTGTTGAGATTACTTTACACGTCTTGCCTATTTTTGCCCGTGAACCTTCACTTACAAAATTGGGTGGGACCAATGACACTTGACTATGTGCAGGTGTTTTCCCTTAGGTGAATGATTTAGTTTCCCGTTTTTTTCTCCCCCCTCCCCCCCCTTTCTTTCATCCTAAAACCACCCCCTCCTCTCTTTTCTCCTCCCTCTTCCCAATAATGCGACTTAATGGAATGATATAAATAATTTGGTATTACATGAACTACATCAATAAGCACCTATAGAGACATGATAGAGATTGGACGGGAAGTACAATAAAAGAAAAAGCAGTTTACTACAATAAACATTGTCCAGAAGTGCCGTCTGCCGTCTTACACCTTCTTCTGGATCAACTTGCAGTTCGGCAGTTTTCATTTAGGCAAAAAGGTTGAACTTGATTGGTCCATGCCTTATATACCATGTACTGTGTAACAATGGGATCTAGATTTTAATAGCAAGCCAATAGTGATAACTGAAGCTTCTAGTCTTTTAGATTAGATAGTTAGGTGCCATGTGACTTTTGGTTGAGTTTGGCCGGAAAAAGATGCTTATTTATGCTTACAAGGCACTAGAGGATAGGGTAACTTCACTTTTGTACACAGTTTTCTGGTGAGCTAAGGACTTGTATCTTCTAATGAAGTTTAGAGACTCTAGAGATCTGTATGTTCTTTATGTTCAGAGGATCAGTCCAGGTTTAGGTTTGATTTAAATCCAAGCTAGGCTCTGAAAGAAGCTTCCCCTTTAGCCGACAATATGTAGTAATTGTGAGGATACAATACAGATCCACTAGTGCAGGGATCCCAGATGTTAGGAGGTTTCTAGTGAGAGTTTTGCCATACCATGTTGCTGTTGGCTGTTTGATTATTGAATTGCAGTCAAGAACCAGTTTGCAATTGGCAGCACACCTTGCAATCATAAATGAGTATAGCACCATATACTGTTATATTAAACTACCCTTCATTATATGTGAGGGTACCACTGAGTGGGACTTGAGTCTAGCCCATGCTTTACTATATTGTAACCATAATAAGCTATTAGCAGCTCTTTATTACAAATTGAATTACATGATAATAGAAAGGATAGCTCCCTGGTAACAACAGAATTTACTGAGGGTATGTTATTACAGCATCAGATGAAAACAAATCTGTTACCTTCATTCCGTGTCTCAGTGAAGTTTTTCTCAATCTCCAACATTTGGGAAGAAAGAGCAGAATCTATAAAGAAACCCATAGCTTTGTGTCACAACATATCGGACAATTGTTGCAAAAAAGTTTTGTTCTCTTTACAGAATTTGGCAGGTTTCCAGTAACAAGATGGGCAATAATGGGGGCATGTATGGCAGATGCTAAACTCCAAGCTTTGCATTTTTGTTCCTCAGTGGCATGATGTTTCCCTATTGGGAAAGGGAACAAATCACTGGCACAAAGGGATAATGCTAGCAGGGCAAGCCCTTTGATGGTTTATTTTGGGATGTAATGTTTCAGGGCAAAAATACCTGACTGGTTCCCTTTCTTATTTCGGTTGGTTTCACTGTGCACTGGGAATTCATGTCTTCAGAGTGCCAGGGTGTGCGAGTGTACGTTTTTTTAAACACCCTTAATTGCCATTCACTAACAATATAATGTAGTGTAAAATGTTCAAAGCTCGACCCAATAAGTGATCTCATTGTTGGGATTGGCTTGAGGTTTATGAAATTTGTTCCTTACATTCCCTCTTTGTCTCCATGTTGTTTTGTTTGAGCTCCAACATTTGGGCAGACCTCCCATAGTCTATAATGAAACCCAAAGCATTTTGATAACCACATATATTATTACAGGTATAGGATCCGTTATCCGGAAACCCATTATCCAGAAAGTTCTGAATTACTGAAAGGCCGTCTCCAGTACATTTTCTTGTAGACTTAAAGGGATCCTGTCATTGGAAAACATGTTTTTTTCAGTTAATAGTGCTACTCCAGCAGAATTCTGCACTGAGATCCATTTCTCAAAAGAGCAAACAGATTTTTTTATATTCAATTTTGAAATCTGACATGGGGCTAGACATTTTGTCAGTTACCCAGCTGCCCCCAGTCATGTGACTTGTGCCTGCACTTTAGGAGAGAAATGCTTTCTTGCAGGCTGCTGTTTTTCCTTCTCAATGTAACTGAATGTATCTCAGTGGGACATGGGTTTTTAGTATTAAGTGCTGTTCTTAGATCTACCAGGCAGCTGTTATCTTGTGTTAGGGAGCTGTTATCTGGTTACCTTCCCATTGTTCTGTTGTTTGGCTGCTGGGGGGAAAGGGAGGGGGTAATATCACTCTACTTGCAGTACAGCAGTAAAGAGTGACTGAAGTTTATCAGAGCACAAGTCACATGACTTGGGGCAGATCGGAAATTGACAATATGTCTAGCCCTATGTCAGATTTCAAAATTGAATATAAAAAAATCTGTTTGCTCTTTTGAGAAATGGATTTCAGTGCAGAATTCTGCTGGAGCAGCACTATTAACTGATTCATTTTGAATTTTTTTTTTTCCCCATGACAGTATCCCTTTAAGGTAAAGATTACTTATTTGCAAAGCCCCCAGTGCCGAGCATTCTGGATAACAGGTCATATTAAAACATGACAGAACCAAATTAGTTACTGAACAAATATCTTTCCAGAATTTGCAGGTTCCTGATAACCTTTATTATCAGTAACTTTGCAAACACAAAGTGGGCAGTACCCTACCAGCAATTTGTAATCTAACAACCGCATCTCTAGTAGTGGGTTATTTTAGTTGTTCACACACACACGCACATATGTATATATATATAAATAAACCACCAACACATTGCTCAGTACTCTTCCATTCTGGTAAATATTAAACTGCCCATAATTTTTATACTTCTTTAATTATTCATAATTTTAGTATTTTGTAATGCTCGCTGCTATTCTTTACCTTGCATCTTATCTCTGGATGTTTGTGCATCATATATATATATATATATATATATATCATACTATAGTATAAGAAGTAAAGGGATATTAGTAGTGATGGACGAATCTGTCCTGTTTCGTTTCAATGGAAAAATTCACGACACAGTGAAAAACTTGCAAAAAGCATTGAAGTCAATGGGCTTCTAAATTATTTTGCCGCATGTATAAAAATTTGCACTTCTGTCAAAATTGACAGGCATCAAAATAATTGTGACGCCCATTGACTTCAATGAGTTTCGCAAATATTTCACCATTTTGTGAATTTTTCGGTGAAGTGAAACGGTGAAAAATTTGCGAAACGCATTGAAGTCAATGGGCGTCAAAATAATTTTGACGCCTGTCAATTTTGACACAAGTGCCAATTTTTATACATGCGACTATTTTGTCCAAAGGCATTAATGTCAATGGGCATCTGAATAATTTTGACAATTTTTTTTGCCAGTGAATTTTTGCTGCCGTTTCGTGAATTTATTTGCGGGCGGCAAAAAATAGAAATTTGCCGTAATTCATGTCTGATGAATTTATTCGCCCATCACTAGATATCAGGTATATCAACATTTAAAACTGTGATATTAAAAATCCAGAATGTGTCTGCATAAATACAGGGGTGGGGAGGGTGATTGTATGGCGGAAACTTCCCCTATTGTGGTCAGCCATCCAACATCTCTGCCTTACAAAATATGGTCTCCTCTTTCACTCCAGTTCTTTTGGACAGCATGGAATTTAGGAAATAAGGAAAAATAATAAGAGACCCCTTTCGTTTCAGTTGTATGACAGAGGGTTATACTTACACAAGATGAATAAAAAGGCAGCCATGATGATTAAGAGAATGAACATGGTGATGGTTAGACCCATTAGGATGAATACCAGCCTCCTTTGTGAGCATTTCTTCTTATAAGGTGCAGGAACTAAAAGAAACGGGAGGTACATTTATCCTATACTGAAGTATCCAGTATGGCTCCCACTGGTATTGCAAAGCTCTTTGGTTTGTCACCTTATCCTTTTATTCATTGCCTTATAAAATGCATAAGGTTAAATGTACAAGGTTATTTGCATATTTTTTTCCAATGAATTGTATTTATATATATATTTTATATGTTTCAGAAGTAATGAAAGGTTGGTAAATTGGGATTGACCCAAATGGATGACTTTTCGGGGAGGAGTAGCCTCTGGGCTACAAATGTCTGCTTATATTAATGACTTTGCTGTTGGAAGTAGGCCAGCCTATGTCCATTTGAAACACAGTAAGTTTAGTAAAGAGAACATTGTGAAACAGTATAGGCAAGCTGATTATCCAGAAATCATCCTCAAGCTACAGTAAGTACAGTGTCTCCCAGAAATATAAAAACCCATAATACTTGTCCTTATGTAGAGACAGACAGAAAACAACTGTAAATGTTAAGCTGGCCATAGATGTTGAGATTTTTAAAAGATCAGATCCTCATCGTGAGACCACGATTTTCTCGGAACGATCGTACGAATTGACCATCAACTAAAAAGACCAATGTGCCAGGAAAACAAAGGGGAGCTGCCTGCTTGGCCTGACCTGGCTGATCAATTTCGTGACAGATGTCGGCCGAAAAACCGTACTATGTACGATCGTTCGAATCCCACTAACCGCACGAAAATTTAGAAAGAATTGGTCAGACTTCCCTATAATCGGTCGTTCGGCAAGAAGAATTGTAGCATCTATGGGGAGCTTAAAGCCTACTGTGTCTCTTTTTTTATTTCTCACATATGAGCAACTGTTATACCTCCCAATGTTCCCCATTTAGGTGAGACAGTTCTCTATTCTTGACCCTGAAAGGTGTACGACTTACCAGAAAGGGAATCAGGACATGTCTCTTTTCCTACTTACTTTGAGTAGCTGTGTAATGTTCATGGTGTCCATATGTATTAGTTTGTGCTTAAACTCTTACCTGTCTGCAACACATTTTCGTAAACAGTCTCCATTACTTGTATTTGTGTTCTTTGTTTATCCCTTGTGTCCCTTCTGGCGGAAGGATGTTCTAACCTATTTTATGATGGAGTTTTCTGTTTCCTGGTCACTTAGTCATATTTAAAAACTCTCTCACCGACTCTGTCAATGAAACAGAGAGAATATCATAATAATGCACTTTTGTTGTTTTGTTAGTGCCATATATACTGTACCCATACTATGAGCACTTGTACTTGTTCAGGGGGCTGTTAAATGAGGTCCTCTTTTATTGTGCATTCACACAAGAAGCCCTTAGTCTAAGGATGGAGTAACTCTCTCCTTCCTGGGTCAAAACCTGACCCCTAGTTATAGCTGGTACATTAATATATATATATATATATATATATATATATATATATATATATATTGATGCGGTTTTAAGGGGTTTTTGCAAGGTAGTCAACCATGGAGCTCATCATTAGTGCAGGATTTAGTAAGGGGCAGCTAGAGCCTGCCACAGGTCTCTAGGAGAGATAGCCAGGTTCAGGGCTACCTAGACAAGCAGCTCTCAGCTCCACCAAGAAGTGTTAGAAGGGGTTAGACCCCCCATTGGCATTGTTGCCTAGAAAGGGAACCAGTGTACAGGTTTCAGGGATTAGATAGATGCCCAACTGGGTTCCCTGGAGGAGTCCCTTGAGGAAGAAGAGAAACTCTGGGTGGACTCTTATGAGTTATATTGAAGGGTAGGATCTGCTAATGTTCTGGTTTGTGAGTATTTACTGGCTATTCAATTATTGTGCCCTGTATTGTTGCCATATTCTCCTTTGTTGATCTGTGCTTTGGATATAGCAGTGATCAAAGTTGCATTGCACCCTGCCTCCACGCAGTTGTGAGGATCTACACCTGACAATAATAGATCTCATCTGGAGCAAATACAGTGGTAAAGCTCATAGTTTGAGTATCAGTGCGCTCCATTTTCTATAGCTTTACACTTGTACCAAACTTTAGAAGAGTCATTTTCTCATTCCCATCTATATTCAAAACTGGAATCTTCTGTTCAGTATTTCATTCTTCATCAGATATTAGTTCTCCATAGTAAGAAACAGCAACATTTACACAAGCAGAA
This sequence comes from Xenopus laevis, assembly GCF_017654675.1. Lineage (NCBI taxonomy): Eukaryota > Metazoa > Chordata > Amphibia > Anura > Pipidae > Xenopus > Xenopus laevis. The sequence continues at coordinate 142,555,516 of NC_054375.1, forward strand.
GCCTTGCAGGTGACCGCCCAGTGGCATTTTGTGTCTGGACAGTCCATAACTGTCAGTGTTTGAATATACAACTATACTGTAGCTGCAACAAGGCCATAACACATGCTTTGCCCATAGCCTGTGCAGAGGGATTCTATTATAGGGGACATACACCCTCATGATGCCTAGTTTGGAGGGAACCTGAAAAGAAAGAAAGCCAATAAAAAAGTCTCGCTATAGAATTTTCAGGTGCGAGCTAGAAAGAGGCAGAATAGAAAGGATGATAATTGAAAGTATACAAAATAACTAATTAAGACCAATGAAAAAGCTGCTTCAGACAGGCCCATGTGTAACTTACTTAAAGGCATACTGTCATGGGAAAACATGTTTTTTCCAAAACGCATCAGTTAATAGTGCTACTCCAGCATAATTCTGCACTGAAATCCATTTCTCAAAAGAGCAAACAGATTTTTTTATATTCAATTTCGAAATCTGACATGGAGCTAGACATTTTGTCAGTTTCCCAGCTGCCCCAGTCATGTGACTTGTCCCTGCACTTTAGGATGGAACTACTTTCTGGCAGGCTGATATCTCTCCTACTTAATGTAACTGAATGTGTCTCAGTGGGACATGGCTTTTACTATTAAGTGTTGTTTTTAGATCTACCAGGGAGCTGTTATCTTGTGTTAGGGAGCTGCTTTCTGGTTACCTTCCCATTTCTGTTGTTAGGCTGCTGGGGGGGAGGGGTGGTATCACTCAAACTTGCAGTAAAGAGTGATTGAAGTTTATCAGAGCTCAAGTCACATAACCAGGGGCAGCTGGGAAATTGACAATATGTCTAGCCCCATGTCAGATTTCAAAATTGAATATAAAAAAATCTGTTTGCTCCTTTGAGAAATGGATTTCAGTGCAGAATTCTGCTGGAGCAGCACTATTAACTGATGTGTTTTGAAAAAAACATGTTTTCCCATGACAGTATCGCTTTAAAGTTAATTTAAAAATGAACTTCCTTTTTGACATCTATTGTGGTTTTTTTTTAATACAAATGAGACATACAGGCTTTTCTGAATGGATAGTTATAGTTGAGACATGAAGCAGATGCCCAGTACTGGCTGAACAACACAGGAGCTGCCCAAGGCAGACAGTCTATTTCCTTTTAAGGGTTCTGTGGTTAGTAAAGGTTTTATTTTTACCACTAAAGGCATGCAAGCATCTTACAGGGAAAACCCACAAATTAAGGGTTATATACATTTAAACCTGAGCAGATGAAAACTAAATTTTGATTACATTTAATTGCAGTGCAAAATGGGCAATATTTAAAAATATTTCAAACTAGGGCCAACAGTTCCTGGGACATGCTGACATTTCAAGTATAATAAAAAACCTCTTCCCTTTTGGAGCCATTTCTCTCTTCTCTGTTGATTCACATAAAGCTGAATTGCAAATCCATCAAACACAGACAAGTCATCAGAAGCTCAAACAGCATGGCAGGAGTCTGAACAGAATCCAAAACATTCTAAATGCAATTAATAGGGAGGCAGAAAAATTATTCAACCCACCGTGAACCCCTTAAATGGATTATTTATCATCCAGAGCATCACCCAACCTGACTGCCTTCACCGAAAAGAAACTTTAACTTTGCTGCTGGTGGATTTACTCATTGATAAAGAGGGACATGCTCCTCTCTTCAAGTGGGTGCTTCTGTGTTTATATGTGTTTCTAACAATAATAAATGCAGTTAGGTCTTTGCCCTCAGTTTCTTGTGTGTCTCTATTGGCTAATGTTGACATAGTTGGCCTTGAGTGGTCATAGCAGAGTAAATTAATCCTTATTGGAGGAAAAAGCAGCCTACATTATTTAATGTTTACATGATTTTCTAGTAGACTTGTGGTACAAAGATCCAAATTATGGAAAGATCCATTATCCGGAAAACCCCAGGACCCGAGCATTCTGGATAACATACCTGTACTTTTAGAAGTTAAATTGCCCCATCTCTACTGTCTGTAGAGTCATCTGCATCTTTTCATGGAAAAGCTCTGTATTGCCCTATAAACATTGGCCTTATTCCCTTTAAGGTGTCACCTATGTTGAAACCCCCCAGTTTAATTTTATTATAAAAGCCTTTATTCTTCTAACAAAGCTGCAGAGAGCATAGTACATATAGAGGCACATTTACTAAGGGTCGAACATCGAGGGTTAATTAAGCCTCGAATTCAACCCTCGAAGTAAAATCCTTCGACTTCGAATATCGAAGTTGAAGAATTTACCGCAAATACTACGATCGATGATCGAAGGAAAAACCGTTCGATCGAATGATTAAATCCTTCGAATCGAACGATCCGCACAATTTTAATCCATCGATCGAACAATTTTCCTTCGATCAAAAAACCCTTCGAAAAGTAAAGAGGAAGGTCCCCATAGGCTAACATTGTAGCTCGGTAGGTTTAAACTACCGAAGTATGTAGTCAAAGTTTTTTCTAAAGAGACAGTACTTCGACTATCGAATGGTCGAATAGTTGAACGATTTTTAGTTTGAATCGTTCGAATCGAAGTCGTAGTCGAAGGTCGTAGTAGCCTATTCGATGGTCGAAGTACCCCAAAAAAACCTTCGAAATTCAACGTTTTTTTACTTCTAATCCTTCACCCGAGCTTAGTAAATGTGCCCCATAGTATCTATATAACTATAGATATTATAACTGTGTATAAAGCAAAAGTATGTTAAAGGAAAATATGCCCTTAACTGGTAGCTGATAAACAGAGGCAACAGAATAAAGGGAAGATAATACATGAGGTTAGCCAAATTGTCTTAATCACTTACTCTCTTCTCAACTGCCCAGTTTCAGTCTCTCGGTATGGACTGCCAACAGTTCTCCTTGTTAGTCACGTAGATGTAACAGTGTGGCTGTGACTGGTCAGTGTCAGAATCTGTCATCAATGCTTCTCTCCTGTGGCTCAGCACAAAAGTATATGTTGCAACTTATTCTCCTTCTCTATGTCGGTGGCCACATCCTGTGCTCTCTGCTCTTTACCAGTAACCATTGGGCTTGGCCACATTTGGAGATATTCACTGACACACTTCACTTGCAACAGAAGTTATCTGGGCCTTAAATTATACTAATATTAGGAGGAGATTTGTATATGTTTAGGTTCTTCTGCCCTGCAGCTAATGCCCCATTACTGATGCCAGATCATGTGGGAGCAATTTAATAGAAGAAGCAGAATCTTTACAGGTCTATTTGCCCAACAGGTGACCAGTAAGGGGCCGATTCATTAACTTCGAGTGAAGGATTCGAAGTAAAAAAACTTCGAATTTCGAAGTGTTTTTTGGGCTACTTCGACCATCGAATGGGCTAGTTCGACCTTCGACTACCACTACGACTTCGAATCGAAGGATTCAAAGTAAAAATCGTTCGACTATTCGACCATTCGATAGTCGAAGTACTGTCTCTTTAAAAAAAACTTCGACCCCCTAGTTCGGCAGATAAAAGTCAATGTTAGCCTATGGGGAAGGTCCCCATAGGCTTGCCTAAGTTTTTTTGATCGAAGGATATTCCTTCGATCGTTGGATTAAAATCCTTCGAATCGTTCGATTCGAAGGATTTAATCGTTCGATCGAAGGAATAATCCTTCGATCGTTCGATCGTAGCAATTGCGCTAAATCCTTCGACTTCGATATTCGAAGTCGAAGGATTTTAGTTCCTAGTCGAATATCGAGGGTCAATTAACCCTCGATATTCGACCCTTGATGAATCGGCCCCTAAGTGTCTGAATGATGTGTATGTTGGGGGAAATTGAGGCGCTCATGAATACAGCACTGCCAAATGTAGGCAGCCCTGTATTCAGCCCTGCAATTTGCCAATTATAAGCCAGTTAAGCAGAAATGCCCTGTTAGAAGTAGACGGGTGGCATCCCATTATATGTAGATAATTACCTTATAATACACAAGAGCCCTAAATATCCTGTAAATGATATCTATATAAACAGTGCTTGGTGATGTCATCAGTTATAATCTGTGCTTAGTGATGTAATTTCACCTGACTCGCTAAAACTTGGGTATTATAATAAATAATGTACCCCCTGTTGTAAAATGTGAGGATATTAAAAGTCATCTAGGAGTTCCACGATTTATATGGGAATTGAATGCCTTGGTGATTTATTATATCCTTATGTTTTACTGTAGGGGGTACATTATTCACTATATATATTGGTGTTTACCTTTCCCAATGTGCATCCCCCCTACCCATCTAGATTATAAAAATAACAACAAACCAAAGACAGACTCTCATTACCATTTTTTCGGTGGCATGGATGATGGAGATTATTGATCTTTCCCCTCACGGACCAGTCTATGGGCACTTACAGATTACTTATAAAAGGCAAGTCCTTAATAAGAGCCTTGCATAACCTTGTACAATTACAGCAGGGAAAAACATAACAGGGGACATGTGTTAGGTTTTATAATGTTTTTATTTAGTTAAATGTGCTTTATTGCCCTTGTCAACATTAATTGAATTGGTTATACAAAAATTGGTTACACATAAGGGCTCCTGTACATCCGCAAATGCAGTTGCAAACCCCAAATTTTACTGCGTTTGTATTAAAGGTACTTGTGTCAAAATACCAGGCGGTAGCTCAAGGGTTCATCAATCGCCACAGTTCAGTCGCCCCAAATGAATAGGGTGCATATGTTATTTGCATACCGACCACCAGAAATAATGGCAGCAAACATCGGCACTGACACCAGGCAGGCACCACAAATATCGGACTATTTGCGACTAAGTACATGTGTTTGGTAAATTGGATGGAATTGCAGTAGACGCAGTGTAGTTTTAGCAAGTTATATCGCTCCTTGTGACTGCAGTGACATTAGCATTCTGGGGAAAATGCTGCATTGGGGGAAAAAAACATGGCGACTGTGCTTGAAATTACACTTTGCTCACTGCCCTTGCAGATGTAAATGAGCCCTATAGTTAAATAAGAAAAATACAAAATGAAAATAGAATTGGGTCTTATTTACTATTAGCAGGTGCAGCACTAGCCTCAAAAAATCACGTGGATCACTTTAAGCACCTCGCCGAGTTGAAGCAGAGCATGAGACATGTATGGCTGCAGCTTCTTCAGTTATTTGTAGTTTTATTTTTCCTGTTGAGGAGCTGTACAAATGGACTCCACCGACTTTCCAAGTACGACTGCGACCGGACTTTATTTGTATTACCAAATGCCTTGGAATGTTAAAGGCTTTAATTGCAAATATAATGTTTCTTGATGGAGCAGTTGACGTCATTCCATGCTCCTGCTTTGATCTCTACACAGTTTTCTTGGGAACCAGCATTATTGGGTTCATTGGGAGCCCACTGCCTGTTCAAAGAACACATGGGAATAGATAAGGATAAGACAAACTGGAAGCAAGCAGAAAGATGCTGGTATATGCATTTCCATATTTTATGGATTCCTGATATAGGTCGTACCGTTAATCCTTAAACCATCTACCTGTCCTGTTGCTTATGATCACCCTTAAGCATGAAGGACCTCCAGAATGTTAATTATTTCCATTGCCATTGAATACATGCTGGAAATATTGCAATCATAGTTTTTAGGTCCATCGGCACATCATTGTTTTGGAGTCTAAGTGGCCCAAAAGGACGTCATGAGCAACACCCAAAAATAAGTTACTCTTACCGGACTTCTCTACTTTTCTTACCGCTTTTTCTATCCACTTTAATTTATTATTCTAATCGAACCCTAGTATGTTAAGGTTTATAGTGCTATATATACACATAAATACCATGCAATAGTACCACTGGTACAATAGAAAACAATTCAATGACGATGAGAAATGAGGACTAGTGTTTGAGAACTAGTCGTTGAGGAAACAAGTATAATATCAAGGGTTGAGGAACCAAAATGCTTCAAAGAGTACAGCAGACGTTATCAGCATATGAATAGAGTATGAGGTACAGGATAATTATATGGTTTTAAGGGGACTCTGCAACATGTCATAGAAGCAAAATAAAGAATAATAATTAAAAGGCAGTGACGAAAGCACAGAAAAGAAAAGAACTAAGGATGGCAGAACAGGATATAGATGCATGAAAGTTTTGTTGCTCTGAATGACACATATATATTTGTTTGCTCTGACTAGGATGATGTGTTTTGTTATAGAGCAGGGATGCACCAGGATTCGGACTGAAACCAAGAGTCTGGCCAAACCAGTTCTGAACCCTTAGAAGCAAAAGATTTTTTATGCAAGTTATGGTTCAGATTTGGTTAGGTATTCAGCCAAACCCTTCCTGAAAGTTTCAGGTTTTGGCCAAATCCCAAAAATAGGGATTCAGGACCTAGGGGACCTAAGCACAGAAAAAAATCTACCCAGGTAAAATAAATTCCATGAGCATCAAACTTACGTAAAGCTTGGAATGCTCAAATCTGTCCATAGCCATACATATCCAATTTTACTCATCCCAATCCAGAGCGCCTTATCCCTCAGTGATGGCTGTAAATCATCCTGGAGATGAATGACAAGGTGTTATAGACAATGCTTATCCATGAACCTTCTCCTGCATCAGGCAAAATGGCTTTCATTTGAAGAAAGACAAACTTGAGTTTTTTGTTTATCAAGGCTATTCAGCAGAAAACCTCAAAATAAAGATCCTCACAGGCTATTTGCTGCTCATATTTTTATCACCAGTTGAAAAGGGAAGTAAAAAATCAAAGTTGAAATCAACATGTATGACATATACTTCTACTGCTAATAATTGTGTTTATATGCAGGAAGTTATGTTTTTTAGGGAATAAACGTTCTACTTCTGTATTCATCCTTCCAGAGGAACTAGTATGAAACTAGATATAGAAGTGTGAGAGTAAAAGACACAGCTGTGTCCATTCATTGGTTGATATAACCTACCATGTATGGTTGATGTGAGCACGTGTCTTATTCAAATCAGAAGTCAGCCTTTAGTATTTAAACAGTTTGCCTACATGGAATTATCCATTTGTGCATTTTACTAGAAACTTATTTATGAAAAAGTTTAAATTGACATGAAACAGAGCTGTATGTCAATAAAAAGAATAACCATTGGAAATATCTCTTTCTAAATAATACAAGTTGAATTCAAAAGGATTCTGTCATGATTTTTTTTTGGTATTGTTTTTGTTATTAAATTACGCTGTGTACATACACATATTTCATTCTACCATATAGAATTTTATTCTTGAATCAATAAATACATTTTTTAGGTGTAATATTGGTGTGTAGGCAGCCATCTTCGGTCATTTTGTCTGGTCATGTGCTTTCAGAAAGAGATAGCACTTCGTGATGGAACTGCTTTCAGATAAGCTATTGTTTCTCCTACTCAATGTAACTAGAGGAGTCAGTGGCACTTGGATTTTTACTATTGAGTGCTATTCTCATATCTACCAGGGAGATGTTATCTTGTGTCAGGGAGTTGCTATCTGGTTACCTTCCAATTGTTCTGATGATAGGTTGCTGGGGGAGAAAGGGAGGGGAGATTAGTCGCCCGTACTGCCTTTCTGCCGGCAAGAATAAGAATTGCTGGCGGGATTTCTTTGGATTTCCGAAGTCTTCCTGAAGTTGCCTCGTTAGGCAACTTTGGGCGACTTCAGAAATCGGAAGCAATGCCACCGGTAATTCGTATTCTTGCCGACGGGAAGGCAGTACAGGGAAATTATTCGCCTACAGTAGAGCAGATTTGTCGCTGGGTTGGCTAATCTCCCCATCTGCCACCACCCTAAAGAATGACTGATGTTTATCAAAGCACAAGTCACATGACTGAGGGCATCTGGGAAACGGACAACATGTCTAGGCCTATTTCAGATTTCAGCGTTAAATATATAAAAAAAAAATCTGTTAGATCTTTTGAAAAACAGATTTTAAAGTAGGATTCTACTGGAGGAGCACTATTAACTGATGCATTTTGTAAAAAAAATGTTTTCCCGTGACAGAATCCCTTTAGTGTAAACTATGGCGGTAGTTATCTCACCAGTAATTAAAAGACCCTACCATTTCCTTTTTGTCTCTCAGAATGAGGAGGTTAGAGTTCCGCCTGATGCAGTCATTTTTAGACTCTTCCCAGGTCAGAGCTGTTGTTGAAATATAATAACACTTGGACTCTATCAACATCCAGCTTTCTGGGCATTTCCTAAGAGATCCTCCTAAAACAAAGAGAAAACACTCATTAGGGATTCAGAAATATCAAAGGCTGAGTATGAGCAAGAAACTTGTGGCACTTACTAATGTCTTCCTTAAGCTTTGTGATTTCTGCCATGAGACGCTCTTCCATCATCTTTACTGGGGCATTCAGCATTTCCGATAATACTGGAAAATACAATAATAGAGCTTTATTCTTTTGACTTTATTTCTACAACTAAAACGCAGTTTTTATGTCTATGGGCACCATATTGATTCACCAACCCTGGGACTAGATCCTTTTGGTCTTTGTATGTGGTCTCCTTGCCTATCTAGATTATAAACTGTTGTGGCATGTTCCTTACTCAATTATATCCCTTTCATCCCATTAATTTTCTGAGGATCTCATTTTATTCTAAGGCACTGGGGATTTGTGTTTTTTTAGGGAAGCTAGCTCTTTTACAATGAGATAGACAAGCGTAAATACGAGACCACAGTCCTCTGTTTGCTGCCTTCTCCCTTGTGTGGTCTCCCAGGGCCTATTACAATCAATAGGTAGTATTCTTTGGAACAACTCCACCCCTATACTATTTCCCATTTCTCATCTTTAATTTATGAATTGCTGATGCTATTAACTCATATATTGATGGACTCACTTTTTAATAATCAATAATTTAAGCACATGCACTTTAATTAATTGATTTATTACATACCTAGTTGAATTGAACGAATTTGAATTAATTCACTAATTCATTTTTTGATGTGCGGTACACAGAATTGATTGGGATTTATGTACATGATTGAATTGGCATGCACTTTATAAAAATGATAGCACTTTATATTTATTTAAAATCAATTTTGGAGAGTGAGGTGTTTTACTGCTACTCTTGCTGAGAATTTTACTAGCTGGTAATTATACATCTCCCCTATCCTAAGTGATTAAGTAAAAGTGAGTACATATTAAGTTACAGGGAAATTCCCTTTTTTTTCTTTATTGAGTAAGTGGAATTATATCAAGTAGAGTTAAATTACAAACAATTAAGGACAGGTCGAGTGAATCTGAGACAGAATTAGCAAGTCATTCCAAGGTTTTCTTGTAAGTCACTGAACTGGACATTCATATGAACTTATTAACATTAAAGGGCAGATTTATCAAGGGTCGAAGTGAATTCGAGGGAATTATCGAAGTAAATAGGATACTACGACTTTGAATTTACTTTGATTCGAAGTAAAAATCGTTCGACTATTCGACCATTCGATAATTGAAGTACTGTCTCTTTAAAAAAACTTCAACTTCAATACTTTGCCAACTTAAACCTGCCGAAGTGCTATGTTAGCCTATTGGGACCTTCCAGAGCAAAGTTTTTTGGTTTCGAAGGAAAATAAAGTACGATAAAATCGTTTGAATCGTACTATTCGAAGTACGATCGGAGTACGATCGGGCGATGGTACTATGATCGGAATACGATCGTCCAATGAATAAAATCCTCCGACTTCGAATTCGAATGTTGGAGCATTCTATTTGATGGTCGAATTTCGAATTATTTTCCACTTCGAAAATGCGACCCTTGATAAATCTGCCCCTTAGATAACTCATCTTGCCTTGATAATCAGGTTGGATTTAAAGCCAAGCTTGGTTGTGAAAAAAGCTTCTACTACAGCCAATGATTTGTAGCAATACAGTACAATGATCCCAAAGGGGTGATCACCCCCTGAAGTGCTTCAAAGTATAAGGTCTGCTTTAGTTGTGTCAGTACTTTATACTAGTTACTAGTACTATTTACTGCTATACAGATGCACTAAATACATGGTTGGCTTTTGAAATGCCTTGAGAACCACCACACCCAATGTGTTTTGAAGGGCTCAATATGTAATTTAAAAAGTTGATGATCCCCACGCAAATGTTCGAAAGGTAAATTTGAATTTTCAATTTCTTTTCGTGTCAAAACTCACAAATTCTAATTTAAAAGCACCAACTCGAATGTAAACTGGAATGTGAGATTTATCACACCTCGACCATGGAAACGGTTCTAATTCGAATATTTACCACCTAAAACCTGCTGAGTAAATTAAAACGGAAGAGGCCCATTGAACCATTTCATATGTCAATTGCCTTCCTCACATTTGAGCTTTTTTGGAGGATTGAAATTCGATTTTCATTTGATTAAAAGTTTTGGTTCGGGACTGTTCAATATTAGACGGTCGCGTTTTTCCATAAATAACTTCCCATTCGAGTTGTGACTACATTTGAATTTATTATTGTAAAAACAATTCAAATAAATTTGAAATTCGACCTTTGATAAATAACACCCTAGGTCATGCTTTCTACCCATTATACAAAATAACTTTTCACAATACCACAATGTAAAGATAGTGCCCCCCAACTTGCATGTGATTCACAGATGTGGATACACATTCACACGTCAGGACGTGCACCATGTTGCACATACAATACATGTAAAATCTAGTAGGGAGATCCCTGGAGCCAGGTAAGTATTCTTACAGCTAGTTGTTAAAGGAGAAGGAAAGGCTTGGTGCACTTGAGGGTACCAAATGTTAGGCACCCCCAAGTGATTGTATTGACTTACTGAAACTCGGGACCGGTGCTCCTATCAGCAGAAAACTGCACCGGCCTGGGGTTATTCCAGTGAGCACCATGAAGCCATCCTCTTTTGGCTTCTTCTTGCTTTAAATTACTCAGGGCAAGCGCATGCGCAGTTGAACAAAATAGTCGACTTTTTAGTTAAAGTTCGGCTTTTCGTTCTTCTGTACATGCGCAGCCGCACGAAGAACGCAGAAGATGGAAGAGGATCGCCCCGTGGTGCTCACTGGTATAACCCCGGACCAGTGCGGTTTTCTGCTGACAGGAGCACGAGCCTGGGGTTTCAGGTAAGTCAATACAATCACTTGTACTGATACATTTGACAAGGGCAACCCACTTTATAGAGATGCTAGACAATTCAGATAATTCTTCATTGCCTGATAAATGTTGGTGCAGGTGACTAGAGTTTGATTCACCAAGTAGCTAAAAAGGCACACATGGACCAGCAATCCTTCACTTTGGTCTAAAATATTACTAGAACAGGAGCTGTTCCTTCTAGTCATTATTTTATTTTTTAGAAATACCTGGACAATATTTGCCCTCAGGGACATTCAAGTCTATGATGACACTGACCACTAGTCTCCATCAGCAACTATAACCCTTATCTTCTAAATATGGAATTGGGAACTGGCCCATCAGAATACAGTGATTACATCTGTGTAGTGAATCACATTATTTGTGCCCATTGGACTGGGCACCAGGTGCAGTTGTAACCTCTGAAGTTGCACCCTTGCACTTACCTTCTTTTTTTGTATCCATAATGTTTTGCTTGAGCTCCAATATTTGGGAAGAAATAGCATTGTTTTCAGAGTTGGCTGAAAATGACCATAGTGTATGAATATTACAAGGAGGCCACTTGCTTCTTCTTGGATACATTTGTGAATTCTTTTACTCACCTTCCTTCCGCATCTCAGTGATGTTTTGCTTGAGCTCTAACAATTGGGAAGAGTCTATAATAAAACCCAAAGCTGGAGGTAACTGGCTAATGATCATGTAAAAGATTCAGATTTTTGCTAAATGTTTTCTTTCCAGTAATTTGCAGGTTTAAAGGATGACATAACAGATGCTAAGCTCCTGCTAATAAAAGTCAAAAGACGCTTTTTGGCATGCGTTTTTCTTGCTGCAAAAATTTTGCTGTGGTTTTATGAAAAAATGTGCAGAATTTTGTTGCAAATTGTTGCCTGATGAAACATTTGTCTCATCGCTATTGGTAAGCGATATCAGAGGCATAGTGATCCCAATGGGGCATCATTGATGTTTTTGGCTTGGTTAAAGTTAAAGCAAAATCTCTTACTTACATTCCTTCTTTGTCTCCATTTTGTTTTGCTTGAGCTCTAACATTTGACCAGAAATAGCAGCATCTATAAAGAAACCCAAAGCTTTTTGTAACTACAGAGATCATTATACTTAAACATACTTAATGATCAATAATCTACTGTGTGTAAATGATCCAGAATAGTTACTGTTAATATTATCTTTCCAAAAGTCTATAAAACTTCTTTGCCCAGGGCCCCAGGGACATTGTTTATGACCAACCAGTGACTCTGTAAATCCACAATATAAGAGCAGTAACTGGACATAATGGGCAGGAACCTAGACACAATATTTCATTTTACAATGATATTAATAGTAATGGGTTCTTTTTTTTATATGGTAAATATCTGGTAAGTTCTGGACCCCCCTGCATCTTAGGTTTGTAGGCACTACCTAGCTCAAAGACTCACACCTATAGGCACTAGGTGTGGAATGCAGTGACAAGTGCAAAAAACACAACTTGCAATCTGCCATATTTTTGCATTTTACACCATACCCTGCATGCTGAATGAATTACCCTAGGTCTATGGGTTCCATTCCTGAGCACAGAGACTTGCTCTGTGCTTGCCTGCGCTTTATAACACTGTATTTATGGAATAAGGAAGGGGAGGCATGTAGGTGTCCAACACAAATGCTCTTGAAATTAGCGTTGGGTCTTTGTAAATGACCCCTAGGAAGTTTTTTGCACTTTGCATCCTGCCCTGTAATTGGTCAACAAGGCTCTCTATGTTTTCCTTGATGTTATGTGAGATCCTGTGGTGTGTTGCTCAAGGCAATAGGAAATTACATTCAGTAGTTGGCAGAAAGCAAAAGTACAGTAGGAGAATGCAGAATGACTGACCACAAATATATAGTCAATGTTAAGGAGAACTGAAGCTACAAAAAACTTATATTGTTAGAAATACTGCATTATATATGCTGAACTTACTTGTACCTGCCCAGAGGTTCAGCAGCCCTATAACAATAACAACCTATACACTCTATCTATCAATCAATCAATCTATCTATCTATCTATCTATCTATCTATCTATCTATCTATCTATCTATCTATCTATCTATCTATCTATCTATTCATCTATCTATCTATCTATCTATCTATCTATCTATCTATCTATCTATCTATCTATCTATTCATCTATCTATCTATCTATCTATCTATCTATCTATCTATCTATCTATCATCTATCTATCTATCTATCTATCTATCTATCTATCTATCTATTCATCTATCTATCTATCTATCTATCTATCTATCTATCTATCTATCTATCTATTATCTATCTATCTATCTATCTATCTCTCTATCAATCATGTATCTATCTATCTATCTATCTATCTATCTATCTATCTATCTATCTATCTATCTATCTATTCATCTATCTATCTATCTATCTATCTATCTATCTATCTATCTATCTATTATCTATCTATCTATCTATCTATCTATCTATCTATCTATCTATCTATCTATCTATCTATCTATCCATCCATCTATCATCTATGTATCTATTATTAATCTATCTATCTATCTATCTATCTATCTATCTATCTATCTATCTATCTATCTATCTATCTATCTATCTATCTATCTATCTACAGCGTTTGGGAGGCAATATATGCAATTTAGATATTCAAGTAGGACTGGCACAAACCGTACTTCACTCCAATCCTTGATGCAATTAAGTATATTTTATTTAGCAAAGGATTTAGCCTATGATTAAGTGTCCATATGGCAAAAAACAAGTAAGACTACATTTGAGATGTTTTTTTCTAAATAAAATAGATTTTTAATTGCATCAAGCATTGGAGTGAAGTCAGGTTTGTGCCAGTCTGGCTTAACTAATAAAACAGAGTATTCCTAGACCACTGTTATTGGATATGCAAGCAAAGGACTCATGTGGGAATTTAACAATTGGTGGGAGATTCAAACTCCAAATCAAATGTAACCAGTTATCACATGTCTCCCTTACTTACCAGTACCAAAAGTGTGGGTATCCAATGTATTAAATAGTGGGAAAAGATATTCCCAGAGGAAGGGGAGCAAGGAAGGAAAATGTAATATAACTGAATAGAAGTTGGAAAGATGTGGAGAGAACAAAAAATATGATGCAAAAATGGATAGAATTTAAAAATTAGTAGAGAGAAAAGTCATGGAATTATAGAGAGAAAAGTGATGGAATTGAGCAAGATGGGATAAGAAGGGTACTGGCGAATAGAAGCTACAGAGGATGGACGAAAAGGAGAGCATGGGGCAGAAAAAAGAAGAGAGGGAGAACTCAAGGTGAAAGGGGCAGAAAATAAGGTGTTGGTAGTTGGGAGAAACAAGAGAATATAAAAGTGGAAAGAAAACAGAAATAAGAGTTAATGGAAAGTCAGAAGAAGAAGAAAGTCTGGGATAAAATAAAAAAGGGTGGAGGAACAAAGAAGAAGAGAAAGAACTATGAGAATGAGAAGAAAATTTAGAAGACAGAAATTAAAACAGAAGTGGACAGTAGTGGCAGACAAAAACAGGACAGGAATGTAGGTTTTGGACCCCAACTATTCCAACAAAAATATGTGGGTGGATTTACAGACTGGTATATACATTTCTGCATCAGGGAACCCTATATATATTTAGTGCCTGAATCAAGATTAAAAAAAAAAACAAATTAGAGAAGTGGTATGGAAGAAACTTTCCCTTTGTCTGTTCTCCACCTATTTCTGCAGAGATACCAGAAAATAAACCCAAATGTTTATGTAACAGCAGCCAGTGTTGCATCACAGCTCACTATCACTGAACATCTCTTCCTCATCGTCTCAACAACTCTTCTCTCAAACTCTTACTTACAGAAAGTGGCAGTCACAGCAATCAGGATTATCCACAACAGGAACATGAAACCAACAAGAAGAATGAGGGTCGGGATAAGCCACCGCCGACTGCTCCATTTCCCACAGCATGCTAGTGTTAGAGACAAGAATTGAATGGTACAAGGTAGCTGTGATAAGTAACATGTAAGATGCCAATTCAGCCCCTTCAGTCCAAGTTAGTCTGTGTATGGGAGCCTCCCAACAGCCTGTAGTTTAACATATCAGAAAGCTGAGAGTGGCAATGGTAGTTCACTAGATACAGTAACTATTACCAACTGGATATATTTAGTAACAGCAAATGTTCATAAAATGTGAAATATAAATATTTTAATATTTGATAGTGATGAGTACTTAAGTACAATCTTCTGCTGATCAGATACCAAAGATATCCTGGGCCCATAGGCAGGTGGTAAGTTCTGGACCCCCCTGCATCATAGGTTTGTAGGCACTACCTAGCTCAAAGACTCGCACCTATAGACACTAGGGGGCAAATTTACTAAAGGGCGATTCACCAGCGTGACGTCATTTTGGGACTTCGACGTAAATTCACTAGCAAAGGAGATAGACTAGCGCTACTTCGCACTCTAACGCCAGGCGAATTTTTGCTGGATTTTACTGAACGTTACCTCTTGCGCCAGACTTGCCTTTGCCACCTCAGACCAGGCCAAGTCCAATAGAGTAAATAGGAGTTCCCGAAAAAAAATTTTTTTTAAATTTTTCTAAGTCCCAAAAAACGCTGGCGACTTTTCAGTTTTTCAGGGTGATAGGCTGCAAAAGATCGTAATTTTTTTTAGGGCTTCCCCCTTACATTTCCTAACATATAGCACATAAACTATACACTTGGCTCATGTGTAGGGCAATATAACAACTCTATTTTATATTATTAAAATTCCCTGGGCTTGTGTAGTGTAATGTATTTGCTGCAACGTATATGTCCATTGAAATTTAACTTCCCGCCGTATGCAAATTAGCCAACGCTAGTACAACTTTGCTTTGCTTGCCAAATTAACGCTACCGAAACTTTGCCATTGTTCGGCACCCTGGACGCAACTTTGCATTTTAGTGAATTAGCGTTGTCCTTATGAATTTTCGCCTGGCGAAGTGTGGTGACGTGAGCGAAGCCGTCGCTGGCGAATCTCCGCAAGTTAGTGAATTTGCCCCTAGGTGTGGGAGTGGGACACAGTGGCAAGTGCAAAAAACACAACTTGCAATCTGCCACGTTTCTGCATTTTACACCATGCCCTGCATGCTGAATGACTTTCCCTAGGTCTATGGGTTCTATTTCTGAGACTTGCAGCTTCCCCTATAATTACATTTTTGCCTGCACTTAATAGCACTGTATTCATGAAGTACAGAAGGGAGGAGGAATGTACTGTAGGTGTCCAACATTCATGCTCTTAAACTTAGCGTTGGGTCTTTGTAAATGACCCCTAGGGAGTTTTTTGCACTTTGCATCCTGCCCTGTAATTGGTCAACAAGGCTCTCTATGTTTTCCTTAATGTTATGTGAGATCCTGTGGTGTGTTGCTCAAGGCAATAGGAAATTACTTTCCGCAGATGGCAGAAAGCAGAAGTACAGTAAGAGAATGCAGAATGACTGATCATTAAAGTATAGTCAATGTTAAGTAGAACTAAAGCTGCTAAAAAAAAGCTAAGACCTGAAAGCCTTTCTTTTTGGATGGAAGCTTATTTGCTGATGGCACAATGTTAAACTACGTTTGTAACCTTGGTATGAGCTGAGGGGGGTCCAAATGTTCAACTTAAAAAGGCTAACAACCATTAGTCTAATGGAGCAATATACGCAATGCACCTATACAATCAACAGGATTATTCATTTATCATTCTTTTTGTTTGGATGAACAAGCCCAAGGCTCACTGGGATTTGTCCTGTCGCCTGATGGGTCGGTCTGACAACCCCCTTCTATGCTGCCTGCTCTTTGCAAGGACTAATACATAAGGAGTAGTTGATGGGGCTGGCCATATAATATATCACACTGTGCAAATATAACAGCACTTGCCCACCATAAATTAGGAAACGTAATACATTTCTTTAAATCCCTTGAATGAATATTGTTTTTTAAAGCATTGATAGACAACTAGTTACATCATAGGAGGGTGGGCAGATGAAGAACCCACTACATGACCCTCTTTGCAGCCACACAGGTCCTAAACTATGAAAAAAAGCTATTGGGCTTATGTTAAACAAGCATTTTAGAGGAGAAGGAAAGTCTTCTTCCACTTGGGAGTGCCAAATGTTAGGCACCCCCAAGTGAATATATTTACTTACCTGAAACCCCGGCAAAAGGCCGAATTTTAACTAAAAAGTCGGCTATTAACTGCACATTCGTCTGCCCCGGGAAATTTGAAGAAAGAAGAATCTGGAAAAGAGGATCGCTCCGTGGTGCTTGCTGGAATAACCCAGTGCAGTTTTCTGCTGATAGGAGCAAAGGCCCAGGGTTTCAGGTAAGTAAATACATTCACTTGTGGTGCCTAACATTTGGCACCCGCAAGTGAAAGAAGATATTCCTTCTCCTTTAAAGGAGGCCTTACATGGCCAATATTTCCTCTGTGAGTGAGAACTTCCATACTGCTGGACTCTTGTGCATGCATACCCCATAGATGTGTGCAAAGCAACAGCAATGTTGAATGTTAGAACAGAAGAAATAATTCTACTTTCTATCACACTATATTGTATAAACATATGCAGACATTAAGGGGCCCATTTACGAAGAATTGAATTTCCATCCTTTCCACAAATCTCAAAAAAAATTGTGGTTTTCCTATTTTTCTTAAAAGCTATTCAAATTCGAGATTTATGAAGTGTAAAAACCATGAAAATCTCTAATAATTCGCCAGGTAAAAGTTGTCCAGGTCCTATAGAAGTCAATGGGAGCTGCGCTGCTCTTATTGGACCGTTTCAAATCAATTCAGGCTTTTAGAGGTTTTTTAAAAAAAACAATTTCTAGGAATTGTCTGAAAAACTTAGAGGATCATTTGATAAAAACTTTTGGATCATTTGATAAATGTCATGACCTTCGTAGTTTTAAAGAAAGTGAGTTTATTCTTGGTTTGAAGAACCTCTAAAATGACTAAAATTCTATCCATAATAAGTAGGCCTCCATGAGGATGTAATAATCAGAAGTGAAAAAAAACGCTTTACTGTAAATGCAGATATTATCACATTTATTAAAGATACTTTATGCTGTTTTTCAACAGGTTTTAGAGATTTGTTAGTATACAGTATATTACTACAGTTTTGCTGATATTGCATGATCCTTACTAGCTATTGTTGCATGCTCCTGGATATGCCGATCAGGTATCGGAGGCAGAGACCTTACATCCACATCAGCATAGTCATCTTCATTATCTGGCTGTAGGTTGCACCCTAAGGGCAGAAGGAAATGTGATGGAGAGGCAGTCCATAAAGACTAAAGGTACTTCTATATTAATCAATTCCTTATCCAGTGGGATGCCCCACTTACTTACTTACCTAGTTCCAACTTGTTTTCATAAAAATTGAGCCAAGTAGCTGTCTGCTTTTCCTCAGATAAGGTACAGTCCTGCATCTTATTCCAGACCCTAGTCCTCAAAGTTCTACAATTCTCACCAATTTAAACGAGCTTGGCCACTCTTCTGAAGCAAAGTTACGGATTCCTGTGGAAAAGACAAAGAAACTAAACTGAAAGTCGAGACAAAGGAAAAGAGAAGTGAGAGCAAAGCACAGGGTGCTAAGTAGGCAAGTTTCAAGGCATGGGAAATGAGGGAAATCTTTGAAGTTTGCTTTAAGAGATGTTTTAGTGGGGTTAGGATCTGTATGGGGGTTTAGTAGATATAAGCAGAAGTGTGAGGGAGCTGTGACTTCTTTCACTTCTCCATCTGTAGATAGTCTATCCATGGAAGACACTTTGTTTTGAAATGACCATATATAGCACCAATGTCGCTGCATTCATTTCAACTGAAATGGTGTGATATGTTTTTTGGAGTGAGAAAAAGAGCCAAATGTTTAAATTAAATTTGTGTAATCTATCTAGCAGATGGTTGGGCGGTATGATCAAAATAAACCAAACGATCCAACCAAACTTGTACCTACCAAAGAAGGTTTGGAAACCATGAAGATCCAGAAAAATCTTCTGATCACTGACTAATCTAGCATTAGCCAGCCATCTTTAGAACTGACTATAATAATGCAACCAGACAATTTATTTATTAACAATGCCGAATACAGTAGATGTATTTGGTTGGGATGTACAGTATGTCCATCCCATACTGACATTTAACCCTGTCACACTTTGTGGCCAATAAAGCATCCACACCCTGGTGTGCAATGGGAATGGATTCAGTGTGGTCATGGTTCATGATGTGGTCAATGGTTCAAAATGAAGGCCAAATATGTCCTCTCTAATTTTATACAGGCTTTAAAGACTTTACATTTAGATGTATTATCAGTATCCTATAATCTACATGTTACATATATTGTAATGCATAATCCTTACAAGCAGTTATTATTATGTATTTTTAGAGCACCAACATATTGCGCAGTACTGTAAAATAAATGTGTTTATACAAAGAAATCACATGAATTACACACATAGAACATACAGAATTACATACATAAGACTAGTACCAGTACAAAAGGTAGGAAGGCTCTGTGCAAAAGAGCTTACAATCTAAAAGGGGACATGAATGAGACACAAGTTGTGGGAGAGGGCAAGATCAGAAATTAGTTGGTGAGGGATGTAGCATTTGGTATTGCATTTGGTTGCTAAACAGAATGAGGGTAGGCTTCTTTAAATAAGTGTGCTTAAGAGATCTTTTGGAAGCTGAAAGGTTGTAAGAAAGTGGGACAGACTGTGGGAGAAAATTTCAGAGGAGGGGTGCAATTCGCCGCGAATTCGCACCTGGCGAATAAATTCGCCCATCACTACTGGAGAGGTGACAGTTTCTGGTGGGGAAGGCCATTTAATTGAGAGTTACAGTAGTACAGTGACAGTTGTTTCAATATCCTTGTTCTTCCACTTGGGTAATGGAGGCAGAAACCTTACATCCACATCAGGATAGTCATCTCCATCATCTGACTTCAGGTTGCAACCTTGAAGGAGAAGGAAAAGTGATGGAGAGGCAGCCCAAAGAGACACACATTCATATTACCCAAGCACATTGTGGCTTATGGCAGGTTCTGTGTTAATGAGCCACTAGGGTGCCCCACTTACCAAATTCCAATGTGTTCTCATAAATATTGTGCTCAACTACTCTGTTTTTCCTCAGCGGGCAGTTTACTGATGGGCAGTTCTGCATGTTGTTCCAGGCTCTAGTCTAACAGTTCTCACCCATTGAAATGAATTGCACACCGAAGCACAGTTGTGGATTTCCGTTAGGAACACAAAGAAACTAAAGTGAAAGTCAAGAGGAAAGGAAAAGAGAAGTGAGAGCAGACTATGAGGTCTTTGTAGGCAAGTAGCAAGGCAATGGAAAGAAGGAAAATATTCACTATTCGCTTAAAGAGAAGTTTTAGCAGCGCTGCTGTCTGTTTGGGGGCTCAGAACATGCTGAGACAGGAATATTGGTGGGAAAAAAAGAGCTCCATTCACTTCCTTTAAACTTTTAAACTTTAAAGAGCTGTAAAGCCAAATGTAATATTTTGCATATTAACAGCAAATGTAATTCGAAGCAACTTTCCCATCTTCATTAATTACACATTTGCAATGGTATCTATGTATAGTGCTGACATATTCTGCAGTGCTTTACAGAGATGAAGCTTTACAGAGATGAAGATTCCAAAGGAACCCAAGCAGGCACATCAAACAGCTCAGCTAAGCGGAATGGTGTATATTTTTGGTGTAGGTGTGTTAACTGGATTATACTGAACATCCTAGATTCCCAGGTCTCAGTAAGAAAAGTCAAGAAAAAGAGTGTTGGATAATTTAAAGAGGAATAAAGAGAGCAAGTAGCATGGACGGTGAAACAACTGTTCTTTTCAAGTCAGAAGAACCCTCCTGTATTTCTAGGTATTTTTTTTGCATCTGACACAAATTATTACTTCACTGTTTGTTAATCTATGGGTCTAAACCCAAATTTTGGTCCTCGCGCTGTTCAGGTTGGGTCCCTATGACGCAGCTTTAATAAAGTCAAATGTCCCAGTATAATAGACAATAGTAATTATAAGGTGTATATAGTTAATTATGAACCATTTCATGGATCCCTATGTTAATTCCCAGACTTTGTTTTGGTTCCCTAATTTGGGTTCAGACTGGATCACAAATAAAATGATAAATGATAGTTTTTTTTTACCTAACCCTGATAATGTGAGGGGTTGAGTGTTATGGTGCCTATACACAAAGAAAGATGTCGCTCATGATTTTTATGGTATCGTTTTTATTACTAAATTGCACTGTGTGCGCTGCAAGTAATTCATTTTACCATTTAACATTTTGTTCTTCAACCAATAAATGTATTTTTTTGTTGTAATATTGGTGGGGTTCGAACCCCATTTAATTTCCTGAGTCACAGTAGACAAATTACTCCAAAGTGGCACCCACAAAGTTTAGGGACCACAGACAAGACCCTTTCTTGAGAGCTTGAGAGTCCTCCACTGGAGGAGATCCATTTTACTTTTTAATGAGACTATCCTTTCAAATGCAGTGTCCTGAAAAGGATTCTGTCATGATTTTTATAGTGTTTTTATTTCTAAATGACACTGTTTACACTGCAAATAATTCACTCTACCATATACAATTTAATTCCTGAACCAGCAAGTGTATTTTTCTTAGTTTTAATATTGATGTGTAGGTGCATCTCAGATCATTTTGCCTGGTTTGCTTTCAGAAAGAGCCAGCACTTTAGGATGGAACTGCTTTCTGGCAGGCTGTTGTTTTTCCTACTCAATGTAACTGAATGTGTCTCAGTGGGACCTGGATTTTTACTATTGAATGCTGTTCTTAGATCTACCAGGCAGCTGTTATCTTGTGTCAGGGAGCGGTTATCTGGTTCACCTTAATGGTGAAGAGTCACTGGTGCCTATTCATTTGGCAAGTACTACAAGTGTTGTGAGCTACAGTCCAGCTTCCATAACCCTTCCTCCAACACCATCACAATAGCCCAGCTGAGAGAGAGGGTTGCAGTGCAATCTTGCTCTATGGATCAGCAGCTTAGGTAAGAGAACAGATTTCATTTGACCCACCCTACTAAACCATTACATATGGTAGATGTAAGACTTTGCAGGTCTTATGGTTTCTGTAGTTTCCATCACATACTGTGTATACTGGGCTTTTGGCCTCTGTTTTGTTTACTTGACTGAACCCTCAATGACCACCATTTCTAAATTTTACCCCGTTTATCCAGAATTATACCTCAACATCTACATGTGCTATTGTGAAATAGAAATATACAAATTTATTCCACAATCCAAAAATATTAAAAAAGTACAGAAAATATTTATTATAACATCATTCAATTATACCAAACCACACCCAATTTTTGGGGTGTGGCATAATGTTATAATAAAGTTTTTTTTTTTTTTACATTTTAACATTTTTGGATTGTGAAATAAATTTAGATATTTCTAAATCGGTACCCCATTGATACTGGATCACAAATCAAATGATAAATGACAGTTTTTTTTACCTAAAACCTGATAATGTGAGGGGTTGAGTGTTATGGTGCCTATACACAATAAAAAAAAAGATGTCGCTCATGACTTTTATGGTATATTTTTTATAACTAAAGTAATTCATTTTACCATATTTACCATTTTGTTCTTGAACCAATAAATGTATTTTTTTAGTTGTAATATTGGTGAGTAGGCAGCCATTTCCAAAATAGATAGCAGCACTCCCATATAGCATAAAAAGCCTTTATTTCAAAATATTCATCGGGCACAGCAACGTTTCGGACCGCCTGGTCCTTTTTCAAGCTGACAAAGTTAAAAACTGCATAATTGCACTTCCTTAAATAGCCACACTAACAATGCCACCTAGTGGTTACAACGTATCATAATGTTACATAAATATCAATTGTTACATCCTTCAGTACACAGTTTAGTTACAATTACATTATATCTATTTGTAGCATATTAGCCAACTTAGCTTTTGTTGCTTCAATGATATCTAGTAGTCACTAGGAAATAAGCAAAGTGATGTGTCATATTAAAAACACTTAAAATCCATAAAAAATGCCATATTCGTATCAAAAATTGTTTTTTATCAAAGGATTTCTTTATCAAGAATAGTAAATTTATAACAGAGGATACAGTTCGTATTCCTTATTTAGACCACCTGGTGTAAGGGTTCCAAGTTTTTTGATCCAGTTTGCTTCACACCTTAATAATTGTTTTACCCTATCGCCACCTCTCCTAGGCCTAGGAATCTGTTGTAAAATTTGGAACCGTAACTGGGAAACTGAGTGTCCTGCCTCATCAAAATGACAAGCCACAGGATTCTGTTTTACCTTTCTCTTTATATCGGATTTGTGTTCACCTATCCTTTCTTTTGCTTGTCTGGTAGTTTGTCCAATATACATTAGACCACATGGGCACTTTATAGCATATACTACAAATGTAGATAGACATGTATAATAACTTTTGATCTTGAAGGTATTGCCCCTATGTGGGTGGTATATCGTGTCCCCTTTGATACAACTGTTGCATTGTTTACAAGAAAGGCAGGGAAAAGTGCCATTCTTTCTATTACAAAGAGTTGCTTGTCTCTTTTCTTTCCCTGCTCCAACATCCGCTCGTACTAACTTATCCTTCAGGGATTGAGCTCTCCTAAACGATAACAAGGGACTATTCTGAAACACAGGTATCCCTTGGCAAGCTATTTTTAGTATGTCCCAATGTCTTTTGATTATTTTACCAACATCTCTAGATAGGGAATTATAGGGGCTTACAAAGGCTACTCTATCGTCCTTTTCGGACCTTTTTTTAACAGTTTGACACATTATCTCATTTTTTGATTTTTTTAGAGTATTTTTGGGATAACCCCTTGTGATTAATTTATTCTCCATCTCATCCAGCCTCTTTTCCAACATATTCTCTTCAGAGACAATCCTTTTGACACGTGCAAATTGCGATCTGGGCACAGATCTTTTTACATGTGCTGGATGGGATGAAGAATACATCAATAGGGTGTTTTTATCTGTGGGCTTAACATATAAATCTGTAGCCAATTTACTGTTATTTTTGTAAACCCATACATCCAAAAAATTAATCCTACATAGATCTGCGTGTATTGTAAATTTCAAGGAGCTTAGATATCCATTTAGCTCACAAAAGAATGTGTCCAGGGTTGACTGTTGCCCCTCCCACAGCATGAAGACATCATCGATATAACGATACCAACATTTACAATTTTCTAAAAAATTTTTGTTTCGGTACACATATGTTTCTTCAAAAAGATTCACAAAAATATTAGCATAAGTGGGGGCCACATTTGACCCCATTGCTGTACCGCAGCATTGTTCATAAAAGTCGTCCTGGAACATAAAATAATTTCTTTCCAGAATTACTTTCAGGAGCCTGGTAATCAATCGTTTTTGTGCCCCATCCCAACATGGCGATAGGGTAAAACAATTATTAAGGTGTGAAGCAAACTGGATCAAAAAACTTGGAACCCTTACACCAGGTGGTCTAAATAAGGAATACGAACTGTATCCTCTGTTATAAATTTACTATTCTTGATAAAGAAATCCTTTGATAAAAAACTATTTTTGATACGAATATGGCATTTTTTATGGATTTTAAGTGTTTTTAATATGACACATCACTTTGCTTATTTCCTAGTGACTACTAGATATCATTGAAGCAACAAAAGCTAAGTTGGCTAATATGCTACAAATAGATATAATGTAATTGTAACTAAACTGTGTACTGAAGGATGTAACAATTGATATTTATGTAACATTATGATACGTTGTAACCACTAGGTGGCATTGTTAGTGTGGCTATTTAAGGAAGTGCAATTATGCAGTTTTTAACTTTGTCAGCTTGAAAAAGGACCAGGCGGTCCGAAACGTTGCTGTGCCCGATGAATATTTTGAAATAAAGGCTTTTTATGCTATATGGGAGTGCTGCTATCTATTTTGGAAATTGCTTCAAGGATGTGAAGGTGAACACATCAATTGGCGTGCACCCCGAAACAAGTAAGCTTGTGAATCTAAATGCTGGATGCTCTTCTATATGAGTAGGCAGCCATCTCAGGTTATTGTGCCTGGTTTAGGAGCTTTCAGAAAGCGCCAACACTTTACAATGGAACTGCTTGCAGATGAGTTGCAGATGTTTGTCCTTCTCAATGTGAAGAAGGATTCACAACTTGGGTTAGCTGAACTTTGCATTTTTACTACTGAGTGCTGTGATCATATCTTTCACTAGTTAGATTAGGCATGAGAGCATTTTTAGCAATGCAGGTGTCAGGGAGCTGTTATCTGGTTACATTCCCACATTGTTCTGTTGATGGGCTGCTGGGGGGGGGAAGGGAGGGGGACGAAAACACTCCAACTTGATTTACAGCAGTAAAGAGTGACTGAAGTTTATCAGAGCACAAGTCACATGGCTAATAGCACTCAGAAAACTAAGAACATGTCTAGCTACACTTTAAATTAAAAAAAATATAGAAAAAAAAATCTGTTTCTCTTTTGAAAAAACAGATTTCAGTGCAGAATTTTGCTGGAGGAGTACAATTAACCGATGTGTTTTGTAAAACCCATGTTTTCCAAAGGAATGGATCTGAGCAGAAGGGGGGTTGAGCTGTGGCTTCTTTCCCTTCTACACCTGTAAATAGTCTATCCACGTGCCTAGAAAAGGCATTGACAGATAAACCAGCATGCCAGTTGCCACACAGATGCCATACAGATGGAGCCCACTTGGAGTGACATGGGGTTGGCTAAAAAATCTGAGCCAATGTTTAAGTAAAATTTGCTTCATCTGTTTGTTCATAGATGGTTGGGAAGTATGGTCCAAATCTATAACTGTCCAACTTAATGTGGGCACAATTTGCCACCACATAGTGACTGATCGCTGACTAATGCTGATTTTTTAAATGTATTTACAATACAGAATAACATAGGGCCACATATTCATGATGTGTCCAAATAAGATGTTTTCAGCTGAGACAAATGTCCTTATGGCCAATAAAATTCCACTCATTGGCGTGCAATGGGAGACATGTCTTGCCCAACTGGTGAGTCCTACAACATCATGAGACAGCACTTATTAAGACAGTAAATGGTGGTGATATTTGAATTAGCTGGCTGACAGACAGTTCCTGTATTCAAGATCCCAAAACGTATAGCGACTTTCTCTTCTCAGTATACCTACAGATGAAATAAAAATATCAATGATAAAACAAACACCACAGTCTTTAAAGCTGCTTTGCAGTTATATATGTGGAACATTGACAGGTGAAGGAAAGGTACTCTCTGAAAACCCCCAAAATCCACACGTAAACATGAGACTTCCCAAGGAAGAGGTTTTTTTTAATCCTTTAGATATTAATGGAATACAACAAAAAAAATACAGTTCTTAACTTGGCACATAAATAAAATATCTAAGTGGCCTTACTTATTATCTTATGTGACCCTGATGTTGACGGGTTCTGAGGCTTTGATGTTCCTTGTGTCCTTTTCTCGCGATTGTCTCCTTTCCCACCCTTTCTGTTTAGTTTCTAAAGTAGGTTTGTTTTATACTGTTATACCATATAATGTATCATATTCCACCCATTTGCCTGTTAAACTCTTGGGGATTGCTTACTATGGGTTTCAGCACAACCTTATAAAGTATGTAGTAGGTTTTAGTGAACTAATTACTTAATTAACACCTTCATAGGCTCATTGAAACACTGCTATGTTTGTGAAATCAAACAATAATCTACAAGAATGCTGATATACCCTTGTCTATTTCTGCATAGAACTAAAAGATGGAGCCCTAGATTTTATATAAAATACTTCCATACTATTCTTTAACATATAGGGGGTTATTTACTAAAATCCAAATTTATCTCATTATTTAAATACAAAAACCACGACCAAACTCCCATACACGATCTTACCCTATTTATTATTAAAAAAAGCTTTATTTAAACAGTTTGGGTAAAAACCCGTTAAAATGAGTGAAAACCCGGATCATGACCTGCCCAAGATCTTGCTGATTTCTTTAAAGAGAAAAACGATCTCATTAGGCTGAACATACCGTCTGACAACAATCTCAGACTAACGTGCAGTCCACTCACATCTACTTTGCACTCCTTTACCCCTGCAACACTAGATGAAGTTAAACTTCTAGCCTGTTCAAAACCCACAACGTGCTCCCTTGACCTCTTACCATCTTACCTCCTCTATCCAATCTCTGATACACTCTCTCCTGCACTTACCCACCTATTTAACCTTTCACTCTCTACTGGTACTTTTCCTTCCTTATCAAACAAGCACTAATCACCTTCCCTTGATCCCAGCTCTCCTGCTAACTATTGTACGGTTTCCGTTCTTCCATTCTCATCCAAATTACTAGAAAGACTTGTTTACAATCGCCTGATCCATCATCTCACTCACAACTTCCTTCTCGACCACCTGCAATCTGGCTTCCGCCCATCACACTCAACTGAAACTCACAAGTCTAAAGGTCACAATTCCATACTAATCCTTCTAGATCTCTCTGCAGCCTTTGACACAGTTGACTACACACTCCTCCTTGACACCATTCAACACCATCAGAATAGCCCAGCTGAGAGAGAGGGTTGCAGTGCAATTTTGCTCTATGGATCAGCAGCTGAGGTAAAAGAACAGATTTCATTTGACCCACCCTACTAAACCATTACATATGGTAGATGTAAGACTTTGCAGGTCTTATGGTTTCTGTAGTTTCCATCACATACTGTGTATACTGGGCTTTTGGCCTCTGTTTTGTTTACTTGACTGAACCCTCAATGACCACCATTTCTAAATTTTACCCCTTTTATCCAGAATTATACCTCATCATCTACATGTGTTACTGTGAAATAGAAATATAGAAATTTATTCCACAATCCAAAAATATTAAGATGTACAGAAAATCTTTATTATAACATCATTCAAATAAACCAAACCACACACAGTTTTTAATTAAGTTTTTTTCATTACATTTTAAAATTTTTGGATTGGGGAATGAATTTGGATATTTCTAAATCGGTACCCCATTGATACTGGATCACAAATAAAATGATAAATGACAGGTTTTTTTTTACCTAAACCCTGATAATGTGAGGGGTTGAGTGTTATGGTGCCTATACACAATGAAAGATGTCGCGCGTGATTTTTATGGTATAGTTTTTATTACTAAATTGCACTGCAAGTAATTCATTCTACCATTTAACATTTTATTCTTGAACCAATAAATGTATTTTTTTAGTTGTAATATTGGTGAGTAGGCAGCCATCTCAGGTCATTGTGCATTGTTTAGGAACTTTCAGAAAGAGCCAACACTTGGAACTACTTGCAGATGAGTTGCAGATGTTTGTCCTTCTCAATGTGAAGAAGGATTCACAAATTGGGTTAGCTGAACTTTGCATTTTTACTACGGAGTGCTGTGATCATATCTTTCACTAGTTAGATTAGGCATGAGAGCATTTTTAGCAATGCAGATAGCAGGGAGCTGTTATCTGGTTACATTCCCATTGTTCTGTTAATGGGCTGCTGGGGGGGGAAGGGAGGGGGACGAAAACACTACAACTTGATTTACAGCAGTAAAGAGTGACTGAAGTTTATCAGAGCACAAGTCACATGGCTAAGAGCACTCAGAAAACTAAGAACATGTCTAGCTACACTTTTAATTAAAAAAAATCTATAAAACAAAATCTGTTCCTCTTTTGAAAAACAGATTTCAGTGCAGAAGTTTGCTGGAGGAGTGCAATTAACCAATGTGTTTTGTAAAACCCATGTTTTCCAAAGCAAAGGATCTGAGCAGCAGTGGGGTTGAACTGTGGCTCCTTTCCCTTCTACACCTGTAATAATCTATCCACGTGCCTAGAAAAGGCATTGACAGATAAACCAGCATGCCAGTTGCCACACAGATGCCATACAGATGGAGCACACTTGGAGTGACATAATGGGTCTGGCTAAAAAATCTGAGCCAATGTTTAAGTAAAATTTGCTTCATCTGTTTGTTCATAGATGGTTGGGAAGTATGGTCCAAATCTATAACTGTCCAAATTAATGTGGGCACAATTTGCCACCACATAGTGACTGATCGCTGACTAATGCTGATTTTTTAAATGTATTTACAATACAGAATAACATAGTGACTGATCGCTGACTAATGCTGAATTTTTAAATGTATTTACAGAATAACATAGGGCCACATTTTCATGATGTGTCCAAGGGGTCCACATAAGAAGATGTTTAGAGCTAAGACAAATGTCCTTATGGCCAATTGGTGTGCAATGAAAGACATGTCTTGCTTCCCCAACTGGTGAGTCCTACAACATCATGAGACAGCACTTATTAAGACAGTAAATGGTGGTGATATTTGAATTAACTGGCTGACAGACAGTTCATGTATTCAAGATCCCAAAACCTATAGGGACTATAGGTACTTTCTCTTCCCAGTATACCTACAGATGAAATAAAAATATCAATGATTAAACAAACACCACAGCCTTTAAAGCTGCTTTGCAGTTATATATGTGGAACATTGACAGGTGAAGGAAAGGTACTCTCTGAAAACCCTCAAAATCCACATGTAAACATGAGACTTCCCAAGAAAGAGTCTTTTTTTAATCCTTTAGACATTAATGGAATACAACAAAAAAAATACAGTTCTTAACTTGGCACATAAATAAAGTTTCTAAGTGGAATGGCTTATTATATTATGTGACCCTGATGTTGACGGGTTCTGAGGCCTTGATGTTCCTTGTGTCCTTCTCTTGTGGGAGTGTCTCCTTTCCCACCCTTTCTGTTTAGTAATCTAAAGTAGGTTTGTTTTATACTGCTATACCATATAACGTATCATAATTCACCCATTTGCTTGTTAAACTCTTGGGGATTACTTACTATGGGTATTGGTGGGTTTTAGCACAACCTTATAAAGTATGTAGTAGGTTTTAGTGAACTAATTACTTAATTAACTCCTTCATAGGCTCCTTGAAACACTGCTATGTTTTTGAAATCTAACAATAATCTACAAGAATGCTGATATACCCTTGTCTATTTCTGCATAGAACTAAAATATGGAGCCCTAGATTTTATATAAAATTACATAAACAACTATATCTAACATAGACTTATACATATAAAACAGAATACTTCCATACTATTCTATGACATATAGGGGGTTATTTACTAAAATCCAAATTTATCTCATTATTTGAATAAAAAAAAACACTACCAAACTCCCATACCCTATCTTACCCTATTTATTATCAAAAAAGCTTGATTTAATCAGTTTGGCTAAAAACCCGTTAAAATTAGCAAAACCCGGATCATAAAATTTTTCTGTGTTTTCTCTATTTTTTCTGGCTTTTTGCCAAAATGCCCAAATTTGAAAATACAGTACTTCGAAATTCAAATTTATAAAAGACCAACCGAAATTAAGTTGAAGTTTTTTTTTATTTGGTAGAATAGGTCTGCTTTCGATCGAATAGGTCCGTATTCGGCCAAATTCGAATCGTACCAATCGAAGGAATAGCGCATTGAATTTTTTTCAAATTCAAGTTGAATTTGGACTATTCCCTAGTCGAAGTACCCAAAAAATAGCTAGAAAATCTATTTTTTTTTTCATTCACTTCAACCTTTGATAAATCTGCCCCACAGTGTTATATTGAAACTTTTAAAAACATTGCGGATATTAGCTAGAGTTTAATCATGTTAATCTGATATAAAGGTAAATATCGCTATATGATTTCCAACTCAATTGCTTACCGATACACTTTTTGACTTCTTTGATCTCAAATGTCAGGTCGTTCTTCTGCTCCCCTGCACAGAATACATGAAGTTTCAGTGAGTCAAAAAGCAAAAGGAAATACCCTTACACTAAATTTAACCCACTTGGTAGAATAGGTCTGCTTTCGATCGAATAGGTCCGTATTCGGCCAAATTCGAATCGTACCAATCGAAGGAATAGCGCATTGAATTTTTTTCAAATTCAAGTTGAATTTGGACTATTCCCTAGTCGAAGTACCCAAAAAATAGCTAGAAAATCTATTTTTTTTTTCATTCACTTCAACCTTTGATAAATCTGCCCCACAGTGTTATATTGAATCTTTTAAAAACATTGCGGATATTAGCTAGAGTTTAATCATGTTAATCTGATATAAAGGTAAATATCGCTATATGATTTCCAACTCAATTGCTTACCGATACACTTTTTGACTTCTTTGATCTCAAATGTCAGGTCGTTCTTCTGCTCCCCTGCACAGAATACATGAAGTTTCAGTGAGTCAAAAAGCAAAAGGAAATACCCTTACACTAAATTTAACCCACTTAGAAAAAAGCTGTGCCCATATCTAGCTTTTTAACTATTGCCTAAAATCCCAACAATCATACTTATGAACAGCAGGGGGAGCAGCTTTGTTTATGACGATCCCTAATAGCCCAGACCACACTGAGCATGTGCACAGTCTTAGTCTTGCAAAGATGTATAACAAAGTTACAAGATGGTGACCCCCTGTAGCCAACTTTGAAAGCAGAAATTATTTGTTTAATTAGGCTTGTGGTGCAGTAAGTTCATGTTTATGTTTAGTATACAAAATACAGCATTTCTAGCCTTATTCTATTTTAGACTTCCCCTTTAAAGGCAGCCGGACTCATTTAAAAACACAAGTACAAAGTGCAAATTACACAGATGCAATGTTGAGTTCACATATTCATGTTAAAGTACTCACACCCACACATGCTCCTAGAAACGTTCAGTGAGGGGACCCTGGACCCAGCAGGAAGACCATGGTTTCACTAGTGGGTCGTCTCCACTAACTTATTCAAAACAAATAGGATACTGAACATGGTCAAAGAAGAAAAATGATCCAGCATGATTAATGTCTCCATGCCACTGATGGATGAGCAGAATGTTCTTGCTGGGATAATCTCCCAAAGGGGACCCTCACCTCAACACTGAGACCTGCAAACCTATAATTCTCCTCAAAACCATAGTAATTTATCACTAACACAATGTTATGGTTAAATGGAGGAGGTTATACATGTTACCAGTAAGTGGAATTTAGTTGCGGCCTGTCCACATCCCCAATAAGGCCAGAACATGACTCAAGTAGAAATGATTTTAACATTTTTGTTGGGCAAATATAAAGAGAGGGTGAAGGATCACTGCACCAGAGGCCTCCCCTTTAGACTAGAAGAAAAAAACTTTCATTTGAAACAATGTAGGGGGTTCTTCACAGTCAGGACAGTGAGGTTGTGGAATGCACTGCCGGGTGATGTTGTGATGCTGATTCAGTTAATGACTATAAGAATGGCTTGGATGATTTTTTGGACAGACATAATATCAAAGGCTATTGTGATACTAAGCTCTATAGTTAGTATAGATATGGGTATATATAATTTATGTGAGTGAATAGAGGGGTGTGTGTATGGATGCTGGGTTTCATTTGGAGGGTTTGAACTTGATGGGCTTTGTCTTTTTTCAGCCCAATTTGACTATGTAACTATATAACTATGTAACTATGTAACTGTGCATAGTGGCCCTTTAAAAGTATCTAACCATCCAATCCATATTATTGCTTACAACAGCTCCCTCACAATAGAGTTTTCCCAGCGAGGTTCATAAACGGTTCCCTTACCTAAAGTCCTGTTCATGCTTTCGATCTGAGCTAGAAGGATCGATTTCTCATCATCTGCAGAGCACAAATACTGATTAATACAATTCCCCCCACCTGAGAGAAAAAACTTTGTGGCATTACAAAATATTCTAGTTAGAACAATAAAAGCATGTGTTTGATTAGTTGCCTTGAGTTGCATGTCTATGAAGACTCTCATTTATCCAGGTCATGATATAGTCTAGAAGAATTAAGTCAAAGGTAACTGGACATTTCGTTTTCTCTTGAAAACGTTTCACCACTTGTCCGAGGGGCTTCTTCAGTTTAACTAAAGTGGTAGGGAATCACAGCCATCCAATCACAATGGTTCCATTGAACTTCAGTGAGGTTTTCAAGTTGTCTTTGACTTAATTTTACTAGATATTGCCTTGAGTTAATTCCCAAGTGCAAATTATGAGACCTTCTGAGTTTCTGAAAACCATCAGCTCATACTGACCCTGTTCTATATCTGGTATGAGATGTACATACCCCCCAACATTTTGGAAAGAGACAAAAAGATCTGCCGTTGAAACATCTGAAATTGAATACAGCCTAAGGGTCAGAGCACAGAGGCAGATTCGGGGAGATTATTCACCCAGAGACAAATCTTCTCTTCTTCGGGGCGACTAATCTCCCCGAATCTGCCTTCCCGCCGGCTAAAATGAAATTCGCCAGCGGGATGGCACTCGGAACGATTTGTTTTCAGAAGTAGCCGAAGTTGCCTCACGAGGAAACTTCGGGCGACTTCGGAAAACGAATCTCTCCGAGCACTACTTGTACATTTATAAGCAAGCGTCAAACATAGTGATATCTAAATAGAGTTTGCTCTATGTGTAGTTTTTAGGGCAGTTTCTTCCTGCACAATATTGTAACAGAGAAGAATATTGATTCAAATATAGTGTTATGGTTATCACTAAATGGAGGAGGTTATTTATGTTACCAGCAAGTGCATTTTAGTTGTGGTTTGCCCACACCCCAATAAGGCCAGAACATACCTCATATATCAAGTAGAAATGATTCTTAAAGGGATACTGTCATGGGAAAAAACATTTTTTCCAAAATGAATCAGTTAATAGTGCTGCTCCAGCAGAATTCTGCACTGAAATTCATTTTACAAAAGAGCAAACAGATTTTTTTATATTCAATTTTGAAATCTG
This sequence comes from Xenopus laevis, assembly GCF_017654675.1. Lineage (NCBI taxonomy): Eukaryota > Metazoa > Chordata > Amphibia > Anura > Pipidae > Xenopus > Xenopus laevis. Next base: position 142,589,326 of record NC_054375.1, read on the forward strand.
ACATAGGGCTAGACATATTGTCAATTTCCCAGCTGCCCCAAGTCATGTGACTTGTGCTCTGATAAACTTCAATCACTCTTTACTGCTGTACTGCAAGTTGGAATGATATCACCCCCCTCCCTTCCCCCCCCCAGCAGCCAAACAAAAGAACAATGGGAAGGTAACCAGATAGCAGCTCCCTAACACAAGATAACAGCTGCCTGGTAGATCTAAGAACAGCACTCAATAGTAAAAACCCATGTCCCACTGAGACACATTCAGTTACATTGAAATGTAACTGAAACCAGCAGCCTGCCAGAAAGTATTTCTCTCCTAAAGTGCAGGCACAAGTCACATGACCAGGGGCAGCTGGGAAATTGACAAAATGTCTAGCCCCATGTCAGATTTCAAAATTGAATATAAAAAAATCTGTTTGCTCTTTTGAGAAATGGATTTCAGTGCAGAATTCTGCTGAAGCAGCACTATTAACTGATGCGTTTTGAAAAAAACATGTTTTCCGATGACAGTATCCCTTTAACATTTTTCGTTGGACAAATATAAAGACAGGGTAAAGGCATAGTGGCCCTTTAAAGGTCTCTAACCACCCAACCCATCCTATGCTTCAAAACAGCTCCCTCACCATAGAGTTGCCCAAGAGAAGTTCATAGAAGATTTACCTACCTAAAGTCCTGTTCATGCTTTCAATCTGGGCTACGAGGATTGATTTCTCATCATCTGCAGAGCACAAATACAGATTATTATAATTCCTCCCTACCTTGAAAAAAAAACTTTGTGACATTACAAAAAAAAAAAATCTAGTTAGAACAATGAAAGCATACATTTGATTAGTTGCCTTGAATTAATTCCCAAGTGCAAATTATGAGCTAATTAAGAGTTTCTGAAAACCTCTTAGTGACCCTGTTCCATATCTGGTATTAGATGGGCACACCTCCCAACATTTGAAAAATTGGAAAGAGGGACAAAAAGATCTGCCGCGCATAGTACGGAAAAAAAGTCTGACCACACCCCTTTTATGGCCACACCTTCTAATTACCATGTCCATTCTACAAAATTTGGCAGGTTATGAAAGTTTAAACACATTTCTGGGAGTTTTAGGGCCATGTTTTATGAAGGTGAATTGCCCTTTAAGCTGCAAGTCACTGTTCTTTTAAAAGACCTTAAATAGTTACAACTTTCTATCTTTGCTTATCTTAAACTGTTACAAATGTATCTAGTTGCCAGTGCTGAGTGTTCTGGGCTCTCTGCCAAAAAGCCTCTTATTTAATAAAGTTTCATAAAACTTTATATCTTTTTCTGGCGTCAGTGCAGGAGATCAAAGAGAAACTCAGGACAGTTTAATAAAAATCCAGGACTGTGGGCGGAACTGTCAAAATCGGGACTGCCCCACAGAAAACGGGACATTTTGGAGGTATGGATCTCTGCTGCGTCTTCTTATAGGACACCTTTGGTATCATTTACTATTAAGAAGTCAAGTGTGAAAAGTGCAAAAATCAGGTGCCATTCACTTTGTTTTGTACTTTGCACCTTTTCTAAAAATTGCCATGACATTGGTGTTTGGCTACAGAAATTGGTAGCTGCTCCCATGAATATATCATTGCCTGAGCCCCCTTAGTACTCTTGCTTACTTACCCCAGTCTTCATAAATGACCCTATTTATCTTTACATTAAAGAATATAGGAAACACATTCTGACATTAAAGAGGTTGTCCACCTTTCAGTTAACTTTTAGATTGTTTAGAATGGCTGATTCTAATCAACTGGTCTTCATTATTTATTTATTTGTTTTTTTAACAGTTTTTTAATTATTTGCATTTTTCTTTTGACTCTTTCCAGCTTTCAAATGGGGGTCACTGACCCCATCTAAAAACAAATGCTGTGTAATGCTACAAATGTATTGTTATTGCAACTTTTAATTACCAATTTTTCTATCCAGGCCTCTCCTATTCATATTCCAGTCTCTTATTCAAACCAATATGTGGTTGCAAGGGTTTTAGACCCTAGTTACCAGGCTGTTTAAATTGCAAACTGGAGAGCTGCTGAATAAAAAGCTAAATCACTCAAAAGCCACAAACCAATTGCAAATTGTCTCAGAATGTCACTCTCCACATCATACTAAAAGTTAATTTAAAGGTGAACAACCCCTTCAAATTTTCCTGCTGATTGGAGACTAAAATAGGGACCAAAGCCCACTACCAAATAACAACACCCCCATAATATACCTCTATTGCCAGCATTGCACCTGTAACAGCTGGGGAACAGATCTCAAGAATATAGTTACACTATTAAATATATATACAGTATATGTACTATATGTATATTTATATAATATTTATATATATATATATATATATATATATATATATATATATATATATATATATATATATATATAGTCATAGGCAAGAGAGAAAAACTGCACCAACAGGTCTTTATACAAAAATAGAAAACCTTTTATTCAACGTTTCGGCTCGACCGCTGAAGCCGTCTTCTGAAGACGGCTCCAGCGGTCGAGCCGAAACGTTGAATAAAAGGTTTTCTATTTTTGTATAAAGACCTGTTGGTGCGGTTTTTCTCTCTTGCCTATGACTATTAACACATGTAACCAGCACACAGGCATTGCTTTTTTCGGTTATCCGTGTGCACTGTACTCAAATTTGCTATATATATATATATATATATTTCTCTCATCTAAAATATACTCTGTCCAAATCTGCATGGGTTATTTCCCCTTATTTATTATTCCATTTTCCAGACAATTCCAGTAAAGGAAAAAAAAAAACTCGAAAAAATTGTGAAAATCATGCGAGTACAATTTTTTTGGATTTTTGCCTAAAAAACACGAAATCTTTGAATTTATACACGAAACCCAGCGCAGATCTGGATATCTTTGTGGCCTCTCCCATTGACTTCTATACAACCTCGGCAGGTCTCAGATGCCGAATTTCCTGATTCTTAGGGGGAAATTTACTAAAGTGCAAAGTGGCCAACGCTGGCGAAAATTCGCCATTGTGACTTCATTTTGGCACTTCGCCGATTTACTAACGGTTTGCACTCTAATGCCAGACGAATTGTCGCTCTGGCGAAAGAGCGTTAACTACGCAAATTCACTAAGTTTTTGATTTTACGTACTGTTAGCTGTATCGCCAGACTTTTTTTCAAAGAAAAGTTGAAAACTTTTCGAAGTCCCAAAAAACATTGTTTTTTTTTTCTTTTTACAGGGTGATAGGCTGAAAAAGATCGAATTTTTTTTTTGGGGTATCCTCCCTGATAAAATATGGCACATAAACTGTACTGTGGGCACATGTGTAGGGCAACATAACTCTATATAATTTTATTAAGGTTCCCTGGCCTTGTGTAGTGTAATGTATTTGCTGCAGCATATACGTCCATTGTACTAGCGTAACTTCGAACTGCTGAGTGTATTTTCGCTAGCTCAACTTCGGCAGCATTCGGTACCCTGTGCGTAACTTTGGATCTTCGTGAATTAGCGTTGTCCAGGCAAATTTACGCCTGCTGAAGTGTTGCGATGTGCGCAAAGCCAGCATTGGCGAATTTTCTCCGGTTAGTGAATTGGTCCCTTACTTTTTCCATCCTCGGGGTATAATAAATCATGAAAAATTAAAGGTTTTTTTTCACTAAAATTTAGAGTTTTTGGCATTGTGACTTTAATAAATAACCCCCCTTAAAGTATGTATAGCACTTTCCCTTATAATTGATACATGGGAAACGTGCTACGTGTGACTAAATGAATCACACTTACAAACTGGCCAAAGAGTTTTGGCATTCAGCATACTCACTCTTAGTACTCTTGGTAACAGGGTCCTCTAGCAAAAGCGATTTTTTCATATTGAAATAAATGGAGTTCTAATCAAATTTACATTAAGTTAGGGAGGAAACTCACCTGCCTGCTTCAGTTGGGTGGAAACAAGAGAATCTGAAAACAAAAATATGGTTAACGTAAGATTCAGAGTTGGATACCAACTTTGGAATACTGATTGACCTATCAACTTCCCCTGATGATTATTGATAATGGCCACAAGTGGTCATAAAGGAAAACTATACCCTCAAATAATGTAGGTCCCTGCTTCTTGTAAACAAACCAGTCTCATAATAATATACTTTTAATCGTATGTGCCATTTGGGTAATCCTAGAACTAAGGGCCGTCCCCTGGGATCCTATGATTCACAATGCCCACAAACAAATCAAACAAATCGGGTTGCCACCTTTTCTGCCAGTGGAGATGGCGGGCCATGATGTGGAGGGGCGGGGCCATGACACTGAGGGGACAGGGTGTAATTTGTCTGGGTCAAAACCGAACAGGTGGCAACCCTACAAACAAACCATACATGTTAAGTCACATGAGCCAATTAATGGACAATCTTGTGTCTTTTGCTTCCCCACTTCTTCCTGTTACAGTTAGAGCTGCAGTGTTCTATGTCCAGCTCAGAAACTATGATTTGCATTGGACATAAAGGAAAGAGGAAGAGTGCGAAGAGGCAATGTAGTCCATGGCTGGAACTGGGGGTAGGCACAAGAGGCACATGCCTAGGACACAGCAGTTGAGGGGCACTAGGCACATACCTCTAGTCAGGCCCTTGCCCCCCTAACAATTAACTTACTCCGTCAAAGAGGGGGAAAATTTTTAGTTGGCTGGTCAGGTTGCCTAAAGTGCCGTCCAGCTTGGCCCTGTGTTGGTGTAGACATAGGAGGCTAAGAGGCTACTGGTGCTGCTATTTTCTCTTTATATGTGAGAGGGAAACCTGATTCTCTTCTACAACAACGTGTAGCAAGTTGTTAGATGCAAATAGTCATCTTTTTAGATTTTTTTTCATATCGTTCAAGAATCTTCCTGCCTGGTCCTTATGAAACTCACAGTATGTGAACACCAGGCTTGTGACGATTATCAGGAATATAAATACAAGTATCAGCAGGGCCACCAGAACCATCAGGAGTCTCCTCTGAGTCCTCAACATTTCGCTTGCCTTCAGAACTGCAATAGAATGAGATGCATAGGTTTTATCATCATTGCTGAATCTGTATGGCTTCATCAGTGCAAACCCACAACAGCAAGTAGTTAATATGTCCTCTAAATAATGGTATGAGTGTTTGGCATATCTTGAGACTGGTTTTCAGCCCCAGCTAAAGGAACTGCTTGAGTTTATGGGGTTGAAACCCAAGGACAAATTGAGGGTGGTCAAAAGGTAGGATTCTAAAGGGTTTTATGGTATGAAAGATCCAGAGTTTGAGTCAGATGTCTAATCAGCTATTAAGACCAATCAGCTGGAAGCATTTACTATTCACCAGTATAAAAGCAAATGTCTCACCGGTTGCTATGGGTTGCTATACCTGGGCAAACTGTCCTCCGTAAATGTACTCTGATTTCACAATAAGTTGGGTATGTGTTCACATTAAGTGATTACAGTATGACAAAAGTTGAAGATCAATGACACTAGGAGGCCTGTAGAATAAAGTCTAACAAGTACCACTATGTGACGGGATGTTGACTTGTGCCTGTGGTTCAACCATTTAATAATAACCTCACAGGAACTGACCTGTCAATTATCTCATTAAATGAATGAAGTGGTTGGAGGACTAAATATCGTGAACCCAAATGAGTCAAAACTAGTTTATCCTGCTCCTTTTACCTATGAATATACCATTGCCCTATCTACAAGTCAAGAATGGCCATCGGCAATATACCATAGCACTACGGATGCAGTATACCGTTATAGAAGTTAGTTGTAGTGATGGGCGAATTTGTGCCGTTTCGCCGAAAAATTTGCGAATTTCGCTAAAAGGCGGAAAATTCACGAAACAACCGTTTTTTCGGAAATTTTTTTGGACGCCGGTAAATTTTTGCCGCAAATTTTCGCGGACGTTTCGCAAATTTATTCGCTGGCGGCGAATTCGCGCCTGCCGAATAAATTCGCCCATCACTAGTTAGTTGCTTAAATAGAAAACATTGGCACATCCTCAGGTTAGGTTGCTACTTGTCTTACTGTACAATCCATACATTTTGCTGAAAGATTTTCTTTTGCTTCTTCATAAATCTCTATCTTCGTTATTGTAGGATTATTGACTTGCATGTTTTCATACATATTATACTGATCATCAAGATGGCGCTGGCGGTTTCCTGAGGATTTAAATTAAAAACAAATGCTATTTTTTTCCATTTACTGTTTTGTTTCCACAGGCTGCAGGATTAAAAAGCAATAATAAGGGATTTAGACAATCAGCTAGAATGCCATGACTGGAAGGCAGAACAATACAATATATTCCCTTATGAGACTAGAAAGAAAGTGGTCACATTTTATTTCTAACAAATATTTTACATCAGTTTTTCAGTACAAATTTCGTACAGTATAAAAGGGAGGCACCAGGATTTGTTTTGGGATTCATCCAAATTGCAGTAAATGTTGCTTAATTGTGATCCAAACAAAAGAGTGAACAAACGAGTGAAAATCACTTGAACGGGGGGCCAAATTGTCACAGGCCTCTCAGTGATTACTATGGCTGACTTTGGACCCCAGACCACTTTTCTGCTTTACTACAAAAAGTACTGCCCTGAGAAATATTCCAATCACCACGGTCTGTTTTGGCTGCCTGTGACTGTGTGAATGCTAAGTATAGTACAAATTGGGATTTTTACTATATTTCACACGGACATCTAAAAAGGGACCCTTGAGAAGTGACTGAACGGGAGCTGAAGGTTAGGGATCATAAAGTCATGACTCTTGGGGAATCAAACTCACATCTGTGTGGTAGTCATCAGGTGTAGTATCCGGCTGAGCCACTGGAGGCATTTGGAATTTACTGGTTCCTACTGTCCATATAGACAACCAGGTTCAGACTGGATCAGCAGGACACTAGGAAAAAGCCCGGTGGGCCCCGGCCCTTATGAACCCCCATCTGCCCAGACCTTCTCCCATGGCTGCCCAGCTGTTTTTTTTGTATGCGCAAGGCTTCTCCTTTTTTTTCTGAGCGCAATGCTGTGGTCTCTGCACATACAGATGTCTTTTTCCACACATGCGCGCGCCATTTGAAGGTCAGGGTGGGGGCCCTGTGGACTGCCAGGAGGCAGTGGCGGAACTACCGGAGGAGCAGGGGGTGCGAGTGGGCCAAGGCCCCCCCCGGCAGCTCGGGCGCCACTGAAATGCTGGCCTAAAATCGCGTACGGAGGGGGGCGGGGGGGGCGGCTGTGCGTCCCGCCCCCCTCTAGTTACGTTACTGCCAGGAGGGCCCTTTCTTTTGCAGCCTCGTGGGCGCCCAAAGCTCCAGTCCGACCCTGTAGACACCTGCTACTTGCTGCTATTTTCTCTGTCTCCGCCCTCACTCTCATTAAGGCCACGTGTCTATAATCTGGTCATTTTGGGCCTATATAAGCCAGTTCCTTTCTGCCTCCTATTGCTAGATCATCAAAGGATCATGGCAGCACAGAAACCAGTGCAATTAGCGTCAGAATTTATTAATCAGCAAACCTGTAGCATCAGCTTATATTACAGGGGAAGCTCATTTTCTGCTGGATAATTAGTGACGAGCCCTAAGCTTAGCTTCTCAACAGCTGCTCAGAGCCCACTGAGCATGTGAGTGTCACAGACACTTTCCAAGATGGTGACCCCCTGTGACAAGTTTGAAGTCCTGGATCATTGCTGCTATTGACAAGCTGAAACTTTAGCCTCATGCAATAAGTTCAGTATATAAAATATGCCATTGTTAGCCACATTCCTTTTTACGGTTTAGTTATCCTTTAAGATTCTTGAAAAAAGGCATAACCAGTGATATATACAGTAGACCAATATTTACTTGAAATACCTTAAAAAGTCATGTTTGTGGGAAGTACAAGGTTTCAGTTTTGAAACATCCTGATCCTTTTTGCAATGACAGAAGAATGTATTTCTTGCTATTCATCTGACTGGCTACTTCCTTCTGCAGAAACTCTCAGTGAGAGATGAACTGTCTCAGAATCCACTTAAAGGCCAATGGTACAATTAGATTAATATTTTTCAAAATTCCAGTGTGCGGAAAAAACCAAAACCTCAATTGCAAAAAAAGCGACAAAACACAAGTGACTTTTCAGGGTTTTTTTTTTTTTTTGAACATTGGCTTTAATTGAGAAAAAACTGAAACCAAATTATTGCATTCCTGCTTTGTCACAGAAAACAAAGTTGCGCGCCGTCGAGATTCACACTGTTTCATTCATTTTCAATGAGGCGACTGATCTTGTTTTTCCAAAAAGTAATTCTCCTAAATTAAAAAAAAGTTGGTAGACTTGAAGACCTCTGTAGGATTGTCTTTAGAAGAACAAATTCGAGGTCTAGTCACTAGATGGCAGCGTAAGGCCAGAAATCCCAATTAGATGGTTCTGGAAGCAGGAAGGAGGAGCAATTCCCCAGGAAGTCTATATAAGGTAGTGAGTAGTCTTATGCTCTATTTGGCAGAAAAGAAGAAGGGGCCTTAGGTTGACTACATCAGAGGAGGCGTCATCCCTATATAAAAAGGTTAGCAAGTGGTAGGTAGGATTTTTTGGTGGAGATAAACATAGCACACCTCCCAAATGTCCCGTTTTTTGTGGGACAGTGGCAATTTTGACAGCTCAGTCCACAGTCCTTGATTTGTTACTGAAATGCCCCGACTTTCTGCTGCGCTGAACAGCCAGAAAAAGATACAAAGTTTCTAACTTAATTGGCTTTTGGTGAGTCAGTGAGCCCAGAATAGATACTAAGACACTTTTGTAACAGTTTAAAGGGATACTGTCATGGGAAAAAAAAATTTTTTCAAAACAAATCAGTTAATAGTGCTGCTCCAGCAGAATTCTGCACTGAAATCCATTTCTCAAAAGAGCAAACAGATTTTTTTATATTCAATTTTGAAATCTGACACGGGGCTAGACATATTGTCAATTTCCCAGCTATCCCCAGTCATGTGACTTGTGCTCTGATAAACTTCAATCACTCTTTACTGCTGTACTGCAAATTAGAGTGATATCACCCCCTTCCTTTTCCCCCCAGCAGCCTAACAAAAGAACAATGGGAAGGTAACCAGATAACAGCTCCCTAACACAAGATAACAGCTGCCTGGTAGATCTAAGAACAGCACTCAATAGTAAAAACCCTTGTCCCACTGAGACACATTCAGTTACATTGAGAAGGAAAAACAGCAGCCTGCCAGAAAGCATTTCTCTCCTGAAGTGCAGGCACAAGTCACATGACCAGGGGCAGCTGGGAAATTGACAAAATGTCTAGCCCCATGTCAGATTTAAAAATTAAATATAAAAAAATCTGTTTGCTCTTTTGAGAAATGGATTTTAGCGTAGCATTGTGCTGGAACAGCACTATTAACTGATTCATTTAGAATTTTTTTTTACCATGACAGTATCCCTTTAAGATAAGCAGGTTCCTTGGGAGAACTTAGACTCACAGCTTAAAGGGCAATTCACTTTCATTAGCAAAACTGTAATAACACATAAAAAAAAACACACAATTGTGTTCAAACGTTCATAACCTGTCAAATTGTATAAAATGGACATGGTAATTAGGGGGTGTGGCCACAAAAATGGGGGCATGGTCAAAAAAAGGAGAATGTAATTAAAAATCACAAGTGATTTTTAAAATTGCATTTTTGTGAATGTTTAGCACTACTAGCAATGTGAAACCATTCATTGGCGAATATTAAATTGCTGATTATTTCTAAGCAAAGGTTAGTGTTAACACCTGCTCTGGAGTTTCATTAAAGGGGACGTTCACCTTTGAGTTAACTTTAAGTATGATGTAGAGAGTGAAATTCGGAGACAATTTGCAATTGGTTTTCATTTTTTATTATTTGTGGTTTTTGAGTTATTTAGCTTTCTATTCAGCAGCTCTTCAGTTTGCAAATTTCCCCAGTAACCATGTATTGCTTTGAATAAGAGACTGGAATATGAATAGGAGAGGGACTGAATAGAAAGACAAGTAATAAAAAGTAGCAATAACAATAAATGTGTAGCCTTACAGAGTGTTTGTTTTTTAGATGGGGTCAGTGACCCACATTTGAAAGCTGGAAAAAGTCAGAAGAAGGCACATATTTCAAAAACGATATAAAAAAAAAATAAGTAAGACCAATTGAAAAGTTTTGGCCACTCTATAACATACTAAAAGCCTCATAGCAAGTACAGTAAGTTACTGTATAAGTCAATTCAGTCCAAGGCTGTGGAGCAAAGCACTGGTAACAGCAGGCAGACACAGAGCTCCTCCCAGTCCAGTCAGCAGAATCCTTCTGAAGAGGTAGTTGTTATCTTGAATTGATACCTGCCTATTGTTCAACTGACAGGCTGACCAGACAAGGCTCTGTTTACATTACAGCAGCTGGTAGGAGGGAGGGGTAATGACATCACTCCAACTTGCAGTACAGCAGTAAAGTGTGCCTGAAGTTTATCAGAGCAAAAGTCAAATGGCCTGAGGGCACTTGGAAAATGTCAAAATGTCTAGCCGCCCAAACAAATTTGAAAATTAAATATAAAAAAAACCCATCTGCTCTTTAGAAAAATGGATTTCAATGCAGGATTCTGCTGGAGCAGCACTATTAACTGATGCATTTTGTAAAAAAAACATGTTTTCCCACGACAGTATCCCTTTAAAGCTGAACCACCCCTTTAGACATTATGTCGCTTCGTGATTGGGACATACACTGTGCATGTTGGCAAAAGCCATTTGGTCTTGAACTTTGTGAGGAAGTCGCTGAGGTCTGTAATCATTCAAAAAGGATGTTAACGTGGTCGTTAATTTCGCAAATGTTTTCTGCACTAATTATTATGTCACATTTGCCACATTAGTGTTAAACTGCAAGTCTTTAATGGTGGTGTGTATAAAGAGCGTCAATTTGGGCATCACTACAAAAGTTACTGTCCATCTGTGGTATACCATGTTACCCGTGGTGTAAGTAGAGTGCACTGGGACCCCAGAAATTCCCAACAACACTCCTGCCCGCCCACTCCCCGCCTATGGCCGCCCACTCCCCACCCTGCGTTGGAGTCTAAAAGCTGCCTACGTTCCCCTTCCCCGCCCACAGGTAAAAGAGCACCTGGGAAGGGGGGTATTCTTTTCAGCTATAGAAGATGCAGACCCCGCAGTCCAGGCTCCACGTGACCCCCTAGGATCTGCTTCCTCTATAGTTACGCCGCTGCATGTTACAAAGTTGCTGCTGTGGTGCATTTGGGGGCATGGGCTCATGAGTCTATAATTAAGCACGGAACACGCAAGGCTACTTTTTGCCTAAATAGTTTGAGTTAAGTCTAAATTTGCCTTTCTTGAAATAAACACTTTTTAAGTGCACCGCTTTTTGTGTCGGTCCAGTACTGTGTCAGCCTGTATAATGTTTCTATTGATAGTTATCTAAACCTGAGTCTTAAAGAGATACTGTGATGAGACAACATGTTTTATTCAAAACGCATCAGTTAATAGTGCTGCTCCAGCAGAATTCTGCACTGAAATCCATTTTTCAAAAGAGCAAACAGATTTTTTATATTTAATTTTGAAATTTGACATGGGGCTAGACATATTGTAAATTTCCCAGCTGCCTCCAGTCACATGACTTGTGCTCTGATAAACTTCAATCACTCTTTACTGCAAGTTGGAGTGATATCACCCCCTCTTCCCCCCCCAGCAGCCAAACAACAGAACAATGGGAAGGTAACCAGATAGCAGCTCCCTAGAAGATCTAAGAACAGCATCAAATAGTAAAAGCCAAGTCCCACTGAGACTGATTCAGTTACATTAAGTAGGAGAAATAACAGCCTGCCAGAAAGTAGTTCCATCCTAAAGTGCAGGCACAAGTCACATAACTGGGGCAGCTGGGAAACTAACAATATGTCTAGCCCCATGTCAGATTTCAAAATTGAATATAAAAAAATCTGTTTGCTCTTTTGAGAAATGGATTCCAGTGCAGAATTCTGCTGAAGCAGCACTATTAACTGATGTGTTTTGGAAAAAATATGTTTTTCCACGACAGTATCCCTTTAAGGTATGTGCACTTGCACAGCGCACTGATTTTTTTGTGAAGTTGTACGAGCTTGATTGATTTTTGGGAATTTTAGTTTTAAATTGGCATTGAATTTATTTAGCACAAATAACACACCACATCCATGCTATTAAAAAGGTTAATAGCATGGATGAAACCTTTTGAGACGTAATATATATGAGTAATTTTGGCACACACACTTGCACTGCATGAAATTCTTTCCTATAGCTTACCATTTCTAAGATTGGTATAAAAATGGTATTTAGAAACCCAATAATTGAGTCTGCCTCAAGATATAGAAGAAAATCATAATCTGAGCATTTGCCCACTGGGGTAAGCAGCTCACAATAGCTTGTCCTATGTAGGCCCTTTGCTTCCCCTTTGGGACGGACCAGATAAAAAACAAACAAGTATTTGAGACAATCAGCGGAACTCAGACAAAAATCTTGGAAATGCCCTTGAAGCTTCTTCCTGTTTTGCTTTTACTTCAGTCTCAACCTCCCAGTTTCCAGTTCCCAAGCACCACTAAATCATAAGACCAGTAATGAGCTAAGGCGAAGCCGGTCAATGATCATGAAGGTTAAAGCTTTTTCCCAAAACAGATAACGTTGTGATCACTACAACATTTTAGACCATTAGGCAGATGAGCAGGTAACAATAAGTCCTTGTGTTTAATGTAAAATGAAGCAATGGAATTCTTAATGAATCAGATGAAAATTAAGCGTAGGACTGGCCAGATATGGGATGACTTTGACGTAGTTGGCCAGCTTAAATATATTGCAATATATGGACAAACAATCCCTGTTTTGTTTAAAGGGTAAGGCATTTTTAGTAGCTTAAGGCACATACCTCTAGTGGTGTAACTAGATGTTACTGGGCCCCACAAAAAAATAATTTTAGGGCTCTAAACATATCCAAAGGTTGAGCTGTTCTACCAATAGATTTTGAAATTGCTCATTATTTGGGCCTCATTGGGTCCCCTATATCCCCCTAAATATTATGGGTTCTGGTTAGGTGGATGGGCTTTGTGTAACGGCCATTGAGTCAGTGTACTGTGGCTAATGGGTAGAAAAGTCACAAGGATTGCAGCATTATTGAAGGCAGGTGCAGCACATAGTGTTGTAATCCAAGAACCATTTATCCAATGGAATTAGTAGTTAAAAACAGGCCTAGCACATTATTGGGGGAATGTAATAAAAGTCGCAAAGAGCAAAACAATTCACACCAATAAGAATGAAAAGCCACTTCTCGCAATGTAATATTGTTCCTTAAACTGTTATTGCATTGCGGATTTTAAGTGCGCATTTAGAATTGTAATTGCACACACACTCTTAAGAAGTGCTTGAAGTGTTGTAATCTTTTGGAGCAAACATAACGAATTTTTCAGTAAGAAAAACACTTACTGCGCATTGGCGCAAACTATAAAATTCTCAAACAGTCTTCCACTGTCGTAAGTGGAAGTTTCCGGGTTCACGATAGCTATATTAAATTCGCGCAAAGCAAAATCTGCACTGCGAATAGTTTTCCCGTTACCGACTTTTGTTATGTTCCCCCGAATGTTACCATGTTATCTTGTGTTGTACAATGTTAATACCTTAAAGGGGTTGTTCACATTCCAAACACTTTTTTCAGTTCAGTTGTTTTCCCGATTGTTCCCCAGAAATAAAGACTTTTTTCAATTTCTTTCCATAATTTCTTTTTAACTGTTTTTCCAAAATCTAAGATTAAAGTTGAATGTCCCTGTCTCTGGTGTTTGAGTCTGACAGTTCAGCAATTCCGGTGATTCTGAACTGTTACAATTTTGCAACATTTAGTTGATCCATTTCTCAGCAGTAGTGATGGGCGAATTTGCAGCGTTTCGCCAAAAAATTTGCGAAACGGTGCCGGCGTCTCGTTTTTGACGCTGGCACCCGTCTTTTTGATGCCGGCGGCCATTTTTGACGCCGGCGGTCGTTTTTTCTGACGCTAACGAAATTTTTTTTTTGACGCCAGTGAATTTTTCAGTGTTTAGCGAATTTATTCGCTGGCGGTGAATTGCGCAAATTCGCCGCAAATTTGTGCCTGGCGAATAAATTCGCCCATCACTACTCAGCAGCAGCTCTGGAGTATTAGCAATTATTGTATCAATTCTAACAGCTGCCTGTAATGAAACCCAGAGATTCTGCTCAGCAGGGATAAAGATAATGTATCAACTAAATGTATCAATTTAGAACAGTTTACAGAAGGGGTCCCCAAGCGCCTGAAAAAAAAAAATTCCTGAACTGGGCCGCCGAACAATTAATGCAGCACACCCAAATTGAACGCCGACCCCTCCCGACCCCCTCCCCGACCCCTGCAGACCCCCCCTTCCTCCCTACCCGACCCTTTCCCACCCCCCAGTCCCTGGAAAAAAATTTGACTCTTTTTGGTCCCTGGGCCAAGAAAGGTTGGGGACCCCTGGTTTACAGGGTCGAAGACCCCCCTCCCAGAGCTGCTTTAGAAGGTGAAAAAAGACACTTTATGCTTCAATATTAGAAAAACGGTGACACATAGAAAATAGAAAGTAATTGGAAAAAGTCGTTATTTCTGGTGAACTATCTGAAACCAACTAGTTGTTTGAAGGTGAACAACCCATGGTGGTCTAATGGTGGAGAATGTAATTGTTAATGTAGATGCTGGAGCCATTATTATTCAACAACCCTTTCTGTTATTGTCCGTTTTATTGACAGGAAAAGGTTGTTTAGAATCTTGGGGTTGTAGCATTGTGGTAAAGCAATTGGGAATTAACAAGTGCCCCTTCCCCCCCCCTCAACTTTTTTAGGGTCATTATATTGTCCGGGGCTCTTACAATACATAAATTGCAGTGTCTTTGGGAGGAGCCGAAGTGACAATTTGTGTGCACTATTTTAATTTGGGATCTTTATGTGCCAAATACTTTGGTAATCTGATGAAGATTGGGCATCAAATTGCTTAGCAGACCCCTGGCAGTAGTATTTACGGTGTTTTATCCTTTTACCTAATGACATGTTGGAGGTAAGATGCTAAAAATTTAAGTGAAGGGAACGATAGTTAGATGGATATAGATATATAGATAGATAGATAGATTGATAGATAGACATATAGATAGAGATAGATAGATAGTAGGTAGACAAAGATCACGTCTATAGCTAATGCCAACTAATAGCTCTTTTTAATGACACAGAGACATATTCCCATGACATGTAATGTAGATTTAATGTCTCCTATCCCAGGCCCTTGTTCTATTCCTTACCTCTGTCCATCTTGTGCCAATGGATTGGAAATATATTCCCTTATTTTTATATTTCTCCCATCCCAGTCCCTTGTTCTATTCCTTACCTCTGTCCATCTTGTGCCAATGGATTGGAATGTCTTTCTGCCCAGTTGACTGGTTCCTTCTCAGTGTTGTTCTGCCTCCTCCGTGCCACATACAACTGCTCCCTGGGTTTCCACTTCTGCTTTCTCTGTATTTTCTAGACTGTATTTTTTTACTTCCTCTTTACATTGTGAAAATAAACTTTAGGATGAAGGGGCCAGTGATATGTGGAAAGCAGAGCACTCAGTAGAGCAGATTGCTGCATGAGGTTAATTTCAGACTTGCTGACACAACTTGTTTCAGGTCCAGAGTGGTTCCATTTCTCAAGTGTAACAGTGAACAGAACACAACTGGCTATTAAAGCCCACCCTGTACAACCCCCAATAAAAATAATTAGCTTAATTAGTCCAATTAGCTCCTGTGTGTAGTTGTTGGAGACCAGACGGAATCCATAAAGTCCCATGTGTTAAACATAGTAACAAAATAGTTCATAAAATGTCCATTTCTGCAATACATATTGTCCATCATAATTGTTGCAAATGGTTCACACAGTGTGAATACATAGTGTCTATCATGTGTCTGTTGAAAGCAAAAGGACACAGATACAAATACCTATTTCATGATGTAAAGAACATTAATTATGGGGAAAAAACAAAAATGAAGAAGCCAAAAACTCCCTTACTATAGTTTCCTGAAGAAGGGTTATAAAAAAAGAGCTTGTTCATAAAGCAACGGTAGAGGTAGACAGCCTTATGGTAAAAAAACAGAAAGAGACTGCCAACGAAAGGATATCATTTGTTTCCACCTATAATCATAATAGCAGCAAGATGGAAAAGATTATCAGAAAAGATTGGCCACTGATCGAAACGGATAAAAACTTTGGCTATTTATTTAACTACCCCTTATACCTACCCTTAAGGATTAGTTATGCCCGTCAGTCATCAGTTCCCAAGAAACCTCTTTTCTTGGTAAACCTAAAAAAGGTACATATTCTAGTATTAGTGTCCATCATAATTGCTGCCAATGGTTCACACAGTGTGAATACATAATGTCCATCATTTGTCTGTTAAAAGCAAAAGGAAACATAGAGACTGCACAAAAAATGCTTTCCCCGTGTAACCTATTTCATGATGTAAAGAGCATTAATTATGGGGCAAAAAACAGCATTTTTATCAATTGGCTTACCATTATCTCGTCTAGATTGCTGGTGTAGTCTATTTTCAAAAGTTTAAAGATCTGCAAAAATTAAGGACAATCTTAATTATCAAAGAAATGGTTTTAGACTCCATGCACAATTTTTTGGTTCGATAAACTCGATAAACTCGATAAACTCGTAGTTAGTGATAACTCTTCTATATATCGCATACCCTCAGTTTGCGGTTTAGAAGTGTAGAGACTCTGTATGTCTATTCCACAGAGTATTAGATCAGATGGAAGTGTCTCAATCTCATTAAATCCACACAAAAGGTCTGTTTTGTCACTTAGACAAAAAAGAAACTCTTATAGACAAACAAAAATGAAGAAGCCAAAAACTCCCTTACTATAGTTTCCTGAAGAAGGGTTATAAAAAAGAGCTTGTTCATAAAGCAACGGTAGAGGTAGGTAGTCTTGAACGAAACAGCTTTATGGTAAAGAAAACAGAAAGAGACTTCCAACAACTTTTTTGCTACAAAAGGGGTCCTACCCTTAAGGATAAGTTATGCCCGTCAGTCATCAGTCCCAAGAAATGTCTTTTTTTTGGTAAACCTAAAAAAGGTACATATCCTAGTTTAAGTTGCAATTGCTGTTCCTCAATGATAAAGGCGTCTAAGATTAACCATCCGACTAAGGTATAAAAAATTAATCTTAACACATAAGCCACCTGTAATTCCTCATATGTTGTCTATCTGCGGAAGTGCCCATGTGGGTTTGGTTAAGTTGGCCAAACTACAAGAGAGGTGAAAAGCAGGATACAGGAACATAAAGGCAATATAAGAAACTTTAAAATTAACACACAGCCTGATACACATGTTTCTAGACATTTTAATGAATTTAAACACAACCCAATGCAACTGAGGAAAAGTAGAAGGGGTGATGAAGTTAGGGTTGCCACCTGCCCGGTATTTACTGGCCTGGCCGGTAAAAATTATGCTTGATGCCAATGTTATTAATAGGAAAAAACTGTTTTTTTGTGCAGTATCTATGTGTCCTTTTACTTTTAACAGACACATGATGGACACTATAGGGCTGATTCACCAAGGGTCGAATATCGAGGGTTAATTAACCCTCATTATTCGACTGGGAATTAAAATCCTTCGACTTCGAATATCGAAGTCGAAGGATTTTAGCGCAAATAGTTTGATCGAATAATCCTTCGATCGAAAGATTAAATCCTTCGAATCGAACGATTTGAAGGATTTTAATCCAACGATCGAAGGATTATCCTTGACCAAAAAAACGTAGGCAAGCCTATGGGGACCTTTCCCATAGGCTAACATTGAGTTCGTTAGGTTTTAGATGGCGAACTAGGGGGTCAAAGTTTTTTCTTAAAGAGACAGTACTTCGACTATCGAATAGTCGAATAGTCGAACGATTTTTAGTTCGAATCCGTCGATTCGAAGTCGTAGTCGAAGTCGAAGGTCGAAGTAGCCCATTCGATGGTCGAAGTAGCCCAAAAAACACTTAGAAATTCGAAGTTTTTTTACTTTGAATGCTTCACTCGAAGTTAGTGAATTGGCCCCTATGTATTCACACTGTGAACCATTGCCAACAATTATGATGGACACTATGTATTGCAGAAATGGACATTTTATGAACTGTGATTGAATTAATTAAGCTAATTATTTTTAGTGGGGGGGTTGTACAGCATGGGCTTAAATAGCCAGTTGTGTTCTGTTCACTGTTACACTTGATAAAGGGAACCGATCTGGGACCGAAACATGTTGTGTCAGCAAGTCTGAAATAAACTTCACTTTTACAGTAATCTGCTCTGTCGACTGCTCTCCTTTCTACAATCCATGGAAATGTATCCAAGGCGAGCAGTACCCCTTTAAAGATTGATACACTTGGTGAATACACAGCACAGTTGGCCCCCTGGAGAAAAAGCCCAGTTTTTGAAGGGTCCAGTAGTATGTTTATGTAATATTACTATCTATTAATGGATATCTATCTGCCTACCCAACCACTTCCCATAGTTTCCTCCATGTGGGTCAACTTGGGTGTGGGGGCCACAGCTATAGACACATCCAGTACACTAACACACTTGTGTTCCAGGGAGCTGCTATAACAGCCTCTGTAAAAGCCTTTACTTTCCCATATAAAGGGATTCTGTCATGATTTTTATGGTGTAGTTTTTATTTCTAAATGACACTGTTTACACTGCAAATAATTCACTCTACCATATAAAATGTAATCAGTGAACCAGCAAGTGTATTTATTTTATTTTAATATTGGTGTGTAGGTGCATCTCAGGTCATTTTGCCTGGTCATGTGCTTTCAGAAAAGGGAAGATTGTATCATACTTACCGTGATCTTCCTTTCCTGGATAACTCCATGTCATACTTACCGGGATAAGCTTTAAAAGCCCAACCCCACCCCCAGTCCGGTGTCTCGTAATAAGCTTCTAGAAACTACCGAAAAAGGGATGGGAACTATGACATGGAGTTATCCAGGAAAGGAAGATCACGGTAAGTATGATACAATCTTCCCTTTCCCTGGACAACTCCATGTCATACTTACCGGGATTTAGCAAGATAATATCCCAATGGGAGGGAATTAGTTCCACATAAGGAAAACTGGCCAAGTGTAATCTATGTCTGAAGAAGGGGCACGCCCCCGAAACGTTACATCATATGACTAAATAAAGATGCAGGGGATATTCCCGCTTCACTAGCCTTTTGTGTTTGGCAAATTTCTTCCTTGATACCAAGGGGCCGATTCACTCAGCTCGAGTGAAGGATTCGAATGAAAAATACTTCGAATTTCGAAGTATTTTTTGGGTACTTCGACCACCGAATGGGCTACTTCGACCTTCGACTACGACCTTCGACTTCGATTCGAACGATTCGAAGTAAAAAATCGTTCGACTATTCGACCATTCGATAGTCGAAGTACTTTCCCTTTAAAAAAAACTTCGACCCCCTACTTCGGCAGATAAAACCTACCGAAGTCAATGTTAGCCTATGGGGAAGGTCCCCATAGGCTTGCTAACCTTTTTTTGATCGAAGGATTTTCCTTCGATCGTTTGATTAAAATCCTTCGAATCGTTCGATTCGAAGGATTTAATCGTTCGATCGAACGAAAAATCCTTAGATCGATCGATCGCAGGATTAGCGCTAAATCCTTCGACTTCGATATTCGAAGTCGAAGGATTTCAATTCGAGGGTCGAATTTCGAAGTATTTTTAACTTCGAAATTCGACCCTTAGTGAATCAGCCCCCAAGTGTAATCTATACCGGATAAAACTCAGAAGAATGAAACCCCCACAGGTGGACCAAAATCACCTTGTGGAAAACCTGTGAACTCTGTATTTTCAGAGGAAATGGACTGGCAGAGAAAATCAAACACATTAACAATCTGACCAGTACAACATAAACACGTTTACTCAAGCTACATTTATAATTTTTTGAAGAAAAAACTGCAGGTTTTAAAAAATCCCTTATTTTGTCAAATGAGTTATTTTACTGAGGGAGACCATACTGAGACTATAACAGAGACCATAATATGCAAATTTCAGGAGCATGCTCAGAGTGTAACACTGCTTTGAGTATTCTACCCAGAATGCCTTGTTTTAGTAAACTCCTCCACTAGAAGTATCATGAGATTTCCCTATCTTGTCCCCTGTTAGTCAAGTCATTATGCAAATGAAGGGCACACACTAACTTCCAGCAGGTGGCAGCACTACTGTACAGCAGCTAACACACAGGTTTGGCTGATTTGAAAATAGTTTAGAAGGGTTGCTAAGCAACAAGGAACTTCAACTGAGCATGCGTGAGATTTCAGAGCTGCAGTTGGCTGTGAAGATATAGGTTGGAGGAGCCAGTGAAATCCAAGATGGCTGCCTCAGCTAGAACTGCAGGGGAGATAGGGGAGATCTTGCAGAAAGTATAGTGAGCTGATGATTTACAATATACAAACAAATCAGATTTCTTGAACTTTCACATAGTGTATTTACTTAGGAAATGATTTTAGTTATGATTGGACTTAAAGGAAGAACCCACACCAAAGTAATGATATTGAGTGTGAAACCAGCATGACAATTCCATTTAAAAAGAGAGAACTATCTTTAATTAAAGAGAAGCGGATAGGAACCCAGAGTAACACTTCTCCATAGTCTTACTCATGCCAGCATGTTTATTCCAACCGCATAACATCCACCAGAGGATTCTTGGAAATGGCTCAAAAGCATGGTACCTGCAAAAGAGGATTTAGTAGGGGAAGGAAATATCCTCACATGACCCTGCTCTGTATGACACTACCGATAGATGGCATCACCTAGTGTAGTTCCCCCTCTCTTTAATACTAAGGAACCTGTATTTATTCTGGACCATAACCAATACACCTCTCAATGAAAGGTCCGTAAAATGACTCATGGAGAAGGAGTGCTGCCACTGTTAGAGTACCTTACCTGCCCTGTGAGGTATCTAGGAGCATTCTGCAGTCTGAACAGATTGAAATTGTTTTTATCATTAGCTCATGATCCTCCACCAAACAAGACTGGATAGTATTAATGATCACCGTGCCCTGGAGTGGACCGGGTAACAGAAATGCATGCAGATATGCATAACCTTGCTATGATACCGTCCTCGAGCCTTCACGGGTGTGACCTGTACATAGCTGAAGTTATTGTATCCCATAGATTGGGCCTAGAATCAAATCCGTATGGCATGCTCCCATGAGTTTACCCTATAGGAAGACATTTGACTGACTCTAGGAAGTATAACAACCAACAATATTGCTAGAGATGGGTTATAGTCATATCCAAGGGCTCTGGCTTGGGACCTGGACAGTTCATAAAGACCATTCTTAAATGTTTAAGATTAAAAGTATGGGGATAGAATTATTCACCTATTATTCTGTAATGGAACTCCCCTACTAACTATACTAGCATGTCCAAGCCTGTTGGTAAGAGATGCCATAACCAGGGCCTTGCCTAAGTCTGATACTGCAGCCTTGGTGCAAAAGGATATGGTGAATAAGACAATTTTTATAGCTTGAAGTTAAGCCTTATGATACTTACCCCAATTAGCCAGGCCAGTCTATGGCGGTGTAAAAGGCCAAACCAGAGTAACATAGACCTTTAGAACCCAGTATGCTATAATTGCATGCCTCCTGTCCACCATAAGGGTAAACATGACAGAAACAGCCTATTATAATGAACCTATGGCTAAATTTTTTATTTTTTAAATGGAACTGAAACTTTAGCTATAGCTGCATTGATGGAGTATACCTAATTTTACAGAGAGCTTTATATGGTACCCATTAATATAATATGACCCATGAGTATTTAGTCAGAGAGCTGACTGGACCCCTATTGTACTTGAGACAACTGAATAGGTCTCTACTATAGAATACCTCATTGAAATAATTAAAATTTGCACTAACTGATGTACCTACTGTCTTCAAGACTGAGACAAGATAAGTTGCACCCCTGTAACCTAAGAAAGAGATCTTGATGAATATCATACCAGTTTTGTAAATAGACCTTGATTTATCATTGGAATATATAGAACATTTATCTTGCCTGATCTCCGGCTGTGCCGATATTAGAATCCTTGTTGAATGAATATACGACTGTACACATATCTACATCCATTCAGCCCCAGGCCAATCCTATCGCAAAAGGCAGGATACAGTATATAGCTTATTTAAGTCCAGTCATAGAACATATATTCTAATTAGTGAGTACCTCAAGACTATTAACTACTCCAACAGCCTATAGTTATGAATGTAACAAAAAAATGGACCACACAGACACCAATGATTGTGGTCTACAAGTCCATGGTTATAGTACAGCAATTGTACAATACCTACCTGCTGTTTGACTATTGCATTAACGCCCATATGCAGTATAGCCATTTACCTTTAAGCCAGAATTGGCCACTACTCTCACACCACCTTTGTGATACACACGGTGCATAATCCTATATAGAAGGAGGCCATAAGGTTCAGGCCGCTAACTTAATATTATCAGAATAACGTAACTAATTGCCACCTCCCTCTCCCATCCGTAAAAATCATAAGGGTGTATGGACCATATACCACAATGCCATTGGACGCTTTTTAGACATGCCCAGTTAGGCATACGGATGGGAGGACACTTGCCACAGACCTGGATATAATCAGGCTGGAGGACACATGGATCAAGGAAAACCCAATGATATTAGCCACAGTAACACTGTGCCTACTGATCCAGATGATAAAACACTGAAGACTCCACCTGAGGTAATGTGCTTAGGGGTAAAAAGATCACCAGGACCAACCCCGAGTCTCTAGGACGCTAACAGCAGCTCTAATGCTTCCCCAAGGTTAAAAAGAAAACTTGCTTCTAACAGGAGCAAAAAATAAACTGAAGCAGAAGGAAAAAAGACACCGGACTGGGGGGTGGGGTTGGGCTTTTAAAGCTTTGGGGAGGGTCCTTCTGATGGGAGCACTGGGGTGGGGCTATCCCGGTAAGTATGACATGGAGTTGTCCAGGAAAGAGCCAGCACTTTAGGATGGAATTGCTTTCTGGTAGGCTGTTGTTTCTTCTACTCAATGAAACTGAATGTGTCTCAGTGGGACCTGGATTTTACTATTGAGTACTGTTCTTAGATCTACCAGGGAGCTGTTATCTTGTGTTAGGGAATTGCTATCTGGTTACCTTCCCATTGTTCTGTTGTTAGGCTGCTGGGGGGGGTGAGGGATGGGTTGATATCACTCCAACTTGCAGTTCAGCAGTAAAGAGTGACTGAAGTTTAACAGAGCACAAGTCACATGACTAGGGGCAGCTGGGAAACTGACAATATGTCAGATTTCAAAATTAAATATAAAAACTGTTTGCTCTTTTGAGAAAAGGATTTCAGTGCAGAATTCTGCTGGAGCAGCACTATTAACTGATGCGTTTTGAAAAAAAATGGCAGTATCCTTTTAACTTTTGGCCCAACCCAAATGGTCCTCCCACAATCGTCAGTTGCCTCGTTTAGCACCCACAAACTGATACCAAGAAACTCTGTTATTATTCACCTATTTAGCAAAGGCTCCAGCCCTCAATTACCTTTGCCAGGTGTCCACTGTGTAACTAAGATCCATTTTAACACAATTTACCCTTTCAGTGCACCAAATTGGGCACCAATTTAGAGCCTATTGGTAAATGCAGTGCTGTACAGCAGGCTCACATGGAAGGGTGTAGATGAGGTATAACCCTTAGGTTGAATAAATAAATTAGGCACCAGTGGATCTTAAAAAGGAATTTATTAAACAACAAGAGATAGGATAATGATGCCAAGTTCTCTTTTAGTGTCTATAGGCAACTGATCATTTATTTTTAACAGAAGAGACAACGATGCAAACTGCAATGGAACTCAAATAAGGCAGCACAAATGAAATGTGTAGAATCTCTCTCAGATACTGTTAAATGCTGAAATGGCCACAGTGAATGTCATCCAGGAGTAGGAAGGATACACTAGATAGTAATGCCTGGGGAGCACTATCCACAATAATCCTCCTGAATTGGGGCACAAAGCTACCCTTGTTTACTGACCTTTCCTGACTTACACCTCTGGGGTGTACTACTGTATTTCTAACTATCATTAACTAATACTCGTCATCCTGATATCCTGAGTTAACGTAAGAAAATAAGCCATAGTTCAGCCACTGGACCCTCAACATTCAGACCTGCCTCTCAGATAGAGAACCAGGAGGCCTAGCACCTGATGACTTCTCTTTATAAAGACTATTGAAACCTGACAACTAGTAAATAACAAATATTTTTCACCAGCCATGGATTCGCAGCAAAATTCCGCATTTGCCATCTGCGATTTTTTTTCACAAAACTGCTGCAAAAATTCACCCAAGAAACAAGAGACAAGAAAAGTCACCATAAGAAAAATAATGGCCATTGACTTTAATGCATTTAGACAAAATAGTTGCCACAAGAAAAAAACGACCATTGACTGTAACTCATATGGAGCGTACATAAAAAATTGTCACGCGTAAATATTTTTGACACCCATTGACTTGAACGTGTTTCGCGCTTTTTTGCCGTTTCGTAATTTTTTTTTCACTACTGACAACTCCTGACCACCATATTAAACTGCCATGCAACTCTCTCACCAGGAAAAGAAAACAGTTCCCCTCCCAACTGCAAAACCTAAGGGAACTTGGTTGTCTTAATCCCCATGGGAACTGCCTGACATAGAGATGAGTTAAACCTTTACCCTTCCACACATGTACTATAATTTATAATGCAGCTGTAATTAAGGATATTTTATTCTACAAATCCATTGATTCGGGCAAGATGAAGGACCACAAGTGGGAGGGGGGGGGCTTAAGCAACCAATCATTGGATTCATCTTAAAGAG
Source organism: Xenopus laevis (assembly GCF_017654675.1). Taxonomy (NCBI): domain Eukaryota; kingdom Metazoa; phylum Chordata; class Amphibia; order Anura; family Pipidae; genus Xenopus; species Xenopus laevis. The sequence goes on from NC_054375.1 coordinate 142,614,169, forward strand.
AGGAATCATTATCATCATCCATTCGATAGCAGTAGCAAGTAACACAGAACATTAAAATAACATTGCAACAAACAGGGGACTTACAATAAATAAACAAGGCTAATGTAATAGGTTTTATAACATAAGAGGGACCTGCTCACAAGGAATGGGGATAAAACTGGTATATAGTTGTTGGAAAGGGTTGGTGACAATTCTTTGTAGTTTCCTGACTTCCTGGTGCATCATTGAGTCTTCTTTAGACAGGTAGGTCTTGAGGGAGCCCTTTGGAGGGAACTGTTGCAGGGGATCCAAAACACAGACAAGAGCTTGTAACAAAATAAACACTGTTATAATCATCAGTTTATATACCTTTTTAAAATAAGTTCATTTAATTCAACTTTGTGTGTGCACATTTTTGTTTTCTAGCCCTATCAGTTGCATGTGAGGTTTCCCTACCAGGGTACAAAGCCCACTATTTTTACTTTGTTTTAAACTGAGAGAAGGTCTGCTCAGTGGTGTTTTGATAATTTAGTGTTTAGGGCCCTCTTAAATTTTGGGAATAAGACATTTGTCAAACCTTATATTGGTAAGGCCTACGTAAATATCTATTGGTATTAGAATATCTGAACGTTACACACTATCTCTCAGTTGGTTATTCTCATGTCTTACTCTGCACCAGGACCTTCCTTACCACATGGTCCATAATACACTCTATATAAAAAGATCTGTAACATAATCTTTCTTTAGAAAACATTTCCAGAGGAAATAAGAGCTCTCAACCCAATCAGATTTTCCAGGAGTCACAATGTGGCACAGTATAAAGCAAAACATTTTTCTGGTTTTGGCAAACTCAATTGCTGGCAAATGTGCTGGCACAAACTCAAAGAATTGTGATTTGAAATGTATTCCAATATCTTATCCCTTATTTCCCCTTCCAAGAGCTTTCCTATCACTGATGTCAGACTAACAGGCCACTAGTTTTTAGGCTGAATGTGGGATCCCTTTTTGAATATGGGCACCACATTAGCCCAATCTCTCTGCACCATGCCAGACATTGATCATGGAAAATTAAGTAAAGTGGTTTGGCAATCACAGCACTAAACTATTTTAGTTTCCAGGGATGAATACCACCATGGTTTACTTCCA